>NC_136486.1:32510133-32835133 GCF_053919585.1 Euprymna scolopes | reverse complement strand
TCGATTGTTATTCTCACGTGCGACTTCCTTTAGGTGTGTCTTGTTGACTCGGGAATCGAAATTTAAGTAGCCACCCGGGGTGTATAGTATGCGCTCGTTCCATCAGCCATGGTCGGATAGAAATGTCGAGTAATTCGCTATTGCATTATTGATACCGCCTGCACTGAAAATTGAACGTTCAACCTCTAGAAAGCTGTCACATAGAACTGAATTTTACTTAATACTTTATCCGTTACGCCACGTGCCATTGGCGTATCGGATAAAGCAGAACGGGTTGTATAAGCAGCTTTCATGAGCTTATTAGTTTTAGTAGCTTTCCTCTTACTGAAAACGTCAGTGGGAAAATATATTTCTCTTTGACGGAATGGTCATTGCTGACCATTTCGTAGCACTTTTCACGATTCGTCGTCATTAACTCCAGTTCTGCACCATTCTGAACAACTTAGCCATGCTAATGTCCCCAATGTTCTTCACGTTGTCTGACATTCTCGTTTTTGATCTTCCATGTCCTCTTTTGCCAGGGGTTGTGTACCAAACAGCAGATTTTTTGTTAAACCGCCCGTTCTGGCCGGTGCCTGGAAAACTCGTCCCGGGAAAACTCGTCTCTGGAAAACTCAACTCCGGGAAACTCGTCCCCTTTCGTTAGGTAGGAAAACTGGTCCCTTATTGAATAAATATCGATTGAAAACACATTTTATGATCGTTCTGAAGGAGATATTGTTTTTTTTTAAATAGACTATAGCCTCCCCCCCCCCCATAATATTTAAAAAAAATTTTTTTTTTAAATCGAGTTTTCCTAAATTCGTTCTGGCCACATGTCCCCAAAATCACAATTTCCTACCATTGATGTTGTCTTCAGCATGAGAACACATTCGTTTGTACCTTTGCCCACCCAACTTACACAAAGAAGCACCACAATTCAAAAGCCACAATTTTCTTGTCGACTTTCTTCAGGATCCAACATTTTGCTCCGTATGTTGCTATTATTACCAAAGCTTGCAATTGTTTCTTTGTGTGTAGTGAAATGGATCTGTCTTTCCAGATACTGGTTAGAGCAATCATTGCTCTCTTTGCCATTGCAATACGTCGTCTTACTTGTTTGGTGTTATCAACTTTATTTGTATAAACTGCACCCAGGTAGTTAAAATCTTCTACATTTTCAACATTTTGATTGTCTACAATTAGGTGTTCATCATTAGGTTCTTGTGTTACTTTCATTACTTTTGTTTTGATGACGTTGAAGAAGAGTCCTGCTGTTTCGCAGGCAACTTTTAACTTGTTGGTTAAGGCTCGTAGCTCGTGTATAAATTTTTGTAGGAAAATGTGTGTCTACATATTTACTATGACAAAACGTTGCTGACCTTTTAAAATGATCTGGTAAAAATTGAATTACCTTCAAACTTATTCTTTAAAAAAAACGCTATGATAAGGGTTTATGAAACGTGTCTAACTTAGCTATATCTGCATATATTACATTAGCAGGATGCCCGGCGTTATCCGGTTGTAAAATACGCTTAAATATATTTTAATTTGTGCGGATTGTGTATTTATTATTATAGAGCCAATTCTCTATTGATTATTATATTGTACCTAATATATAGTAGTGATTTGAAAAGTTTAAAACATACCCGTTAAAATAGCATTAAGTAACACATTGTGGTTAAATGTCATAAGCTAAAATCGAAACTAAACATTTAGCATTCCAGCCTTAGTCGTTACCGTTTGAGCTATCGTCAGACGGATAAAAGATCAATTAACCAATATTGGCGTATAAAACGTATATTTTAGCATGCGCACAAGTCGTTTTTGTAACGTAGTCATTAAATAACAACGGTTTCGTTACATGTTTATATTCAGATCCGCATTTCGCATGCGGAGACAGTGGCAAAGAAAAAAAAGAAAAAGAATTCGATTCAGCTTTTCCAGTTATCGTCCTGATGCTTTAACACGTATGTAAATGATATTCTATCATTTTTTTCAGTTGAAATGAAATGCATTTATTCATGGTACTTTCCAAAATAACGTATTGCATCTCACTTTAAAAGTCTCTTAGGTCATCTCGTCTACCATGTCGTTAACAAAACCCTGCTGTCTCGACATGGGCTCAAAAGTCACTCGCCCTCATGGGCCACACGTTCATATTAAGCCGGCACGTGCTTTTTTTTTTTTTTTTTTTTTTGCGTTCCTTGCCACGTGGTGTCATTTTTTTCAGTTGAAATGAAATGCATTTATTCATGGTACTTTCCAAAATAACGTATTGCATCTCACTTTAAAAGTCTCTTAGGTCATCTCGTCTACCATGTCGTTAACAAAACCCTGCTGTCTCGACATGGGCTCAAAAGTCACTCGCCCCCATGGGCCACACGTTCATATTAAGCCGGCATATGCTTTTTTTTTTTTTTGTTGCGTTCCTTGCCACGTGGTGTCATTTTTTTTCTATGCTTTTCCTTTTTCTTCTCGCCGACGCACCAATCTGTTTTCTAATTTCAGAATTCTAAGAGCCGTGTGCAAAGCACATGTTCTTCTCTTAAAGCGATCATGATGATAGTGAAATTTATCGAAAGCATCATCATCATCATCGTTAATAACAACAACAATGCGTCATTTAATGTTATTTGTAATGACAAAAATAATGTTAAATTGTTTGATTTTACGCTATATCAACCCATTCCGGATTATTTAATGCCGAATCCAGTAATTCGGATTTTTTTATATTTATATCTTCATATATTTATGTATGATGTTTGGTTTCGTTGTTTCATTATATTTTGTTTTCGTTTTAGACTTTGCAGAACATGATTGAGTTTTGTAAAGAGAAAAGAAAAAAAAACATTAATTTTGGTGCATTTTAAGCCAGGAAGTAGGTATCTTCAGACAGATTTATCTAGTAAGACCAGGAATGTTAGTTTATGTTGACACAAATAACTTCTTTTTCTTTTACATGGAAGTCACTACTTATCAAGGCCCGGAAGCCACTCGGGGATAAGGGTTGTTGCGTGTACAGTAATCAATGGGATAATATCGTAGTAATCGTTAGTATTGGAGATTTGATTAAGTGTCTTACTTAAGGGGGCGGTTCATCAGGAATTTGTTTATGTTGGACTTGAAGACATCCAAGTTGTAGTCAGGTGGGAAACAGGCAGACGGAAGAGTGGTGAATAGTAACGAAGTATTAGTAGTAGTAGTAGTAGTAGTAGTAGTAGTAGTAGCAGTAGTAGTAGTAGTAGTAACCCTAACCATGACAAGTTACCTTTGTGTTTGTGGATAATAGTTTCTCTGCATTTACAAGTGTCGAACGAAACCTAGTAGGTGATATCCTTTTCTTTTCCCTACAACCTCTTCCCCTAAGAAGAGACGTTGCAAACCTGTTTCTGATCTGTCGCTATTTTCAGAGCTAGTGATCGACTGAACTCCAATTTATGGTCACCGTTTTCAAAATTTCACTAAAACACTCGACTAGCTACAGCCACTATATATGATTCCACCACTCTTTATTTGTGCATAAATCTTAATATAGATTCTATGAACAAAGCTTCTTTCCCAGAACTGCCCGCTTGTGAAACACTGTTCCGCTAGTCTGCTTCCCAGTTGAATACAACATGGCAGTTTTCAAATCCAATGTATATAAGTTCTTATTGAGCCATCTCAATAAATAATCAAATTCTACCCAATTTACAACATTACCGACTACTACACTCTCACCTTATTCATTAACCCTTATCATCGAGTGGTCCTCGGAACTTGATAAGCGGTAACTTCCAAGTAAAAAAAAACATCGAGCTTGTCGTGATTATTTCGTACCAAACAGAAGACGATTGCACGAGGAACTAAAAGGAAAATGGGCAGCCTGAGACGTGTTGAAGATAGGACATTATTAAAAAGAAAGAATTTCAAATCCTATCCATATAAAAGTAACCGTTTATTTAAATCTTTTTAAGAGAATGAATAATAAAGGGTTGGTAACAATTGACAGTTTAGAGTTCCTAAGAATGTTTTAGGTTAAAAGAATTACTTTTTCTATAAGGAGAAATTTAGTTCATATGTTCATTTCGGCTGTCGTCATTATTTCAGTGTGTTTTCTTTCCATCTCTCCTTGTCACCACATTTATTGGATAGGTTTCTTACCAGTATTTTATTTGATTTTCGAGCGATTATCGAGATTCCTTAGATGACATTAAAATAATAGCCATTGTTTTTTTTGTTCTAACTTAAGATTCAACACTAGTTGTGTTTCGAATTAAATAAACGCTGTAAAATAAGTTAAAACACTAAAAAAATAAACTTCTCCATGGAGGTAGAAGAGTAACTTATCTTATCTTTGGTAAAAATTATTCCTTATATATTTGTTGTACTTTTACCACTTGTTCTGGTTTTTTGTCTGTACTGGAAAATGTTCAACAAGTTCTTTTTTCGCCGTCCTCTAAATGATCAAATCCTACTCAAGTGCCACTATTACCTATCATCATCAAGTCGTCTCACCGGCCACCCGACACCCATTAACCCTTATCCTTGAGTAGTTTATGGGCCTTAATAAGCGGCGATTCTCTCGCTCATCTCCTTTAATAAACATAGAAACCACAGATAAAAAAAAAAAAACTTAAGAGTGACCTTGGGAGAAAAAGACTAAACAACAAAAAAGGCAAACACGAAATTTACAGAACGACAAAAGAGAAGTACAAAGGAAACACGATTTAATTTGATTTCCAGAGACAAAAAAGGATTCACATGTTGTTGTGGGTGGGGCGACGCTCGTCGAGGAAAGGGGTGGCATTGTGGAGAGAGAGGAGGTGTGTGCAGGGACTGTAAGGCCTGGCACTGGTGTGAAAAATGTGACCCATACATGTGTCAAGGTAAAGGCATTATAAGCTTTTCCTCACCCTTCCTCCTCTCTAACTCCATCCACCGGCGTTTACCACCTCTGCCAGTCCGCTGCATAAAAAATTAAAAGCTCCTTCATCTATGTCAGATGTCAAGGTTGCCTGTGATGAGGTGGGAAGGGCTGGATAGTTCAGATCGCGACTGGAGGCATTTTAGGCAGAGAAAGATTATATATACTTCGTGAACAAAATAGTTTAGGCTGACCCTTAGTCAGAAAAAAAAAATATCGGAAGCACTCCGTTGAGCGTATATCTCCACCAATGCACAACTATTTTTTTTTTTTTTTTTATTATATTTTCACCCCAAACAAGGCACATTGCCACTTTGGTGTAGGGGGCTACTATCAGGGGAAACATCTACTGGGGCACTATGTAGGGATTAGGGCAGCGAGATGTTGGTTCACGTTGCACTTGAACTTATGCATGTCAGTACAGTTGGGGAAGCAGTGACCTGGAATGGAATTCCAAAGTCTAGCAGTTCTGGGGAAGAAACTACTGGAGTAGAACGATCTTTTACATCTAGGGATCTCTACAGTGTGGGGGTGGGATTTTGCAGCTTGTCGGGTCTGTCGAGGGTGTTCACGTCGTGGGGGCACAAGTGCTTGCAGTTCTTCAGAGCATTCACCATTATAATACTTGTAGAACAGGCAGAGGGATGCAACGTTTCGACGATGGGACAGAGGCTGAAGTTTTGATGCCAGTTTAGGGCCTATCAGATTTGCGACTCTCTTTTGAACCCTGTCAAGGAGAGAGAGACTAGTAGCCGATGCACCGGCCAAAATATGACAGCAATACTCCATACATGGGCGAATAGTGGCCTTATAGAGGTACAGGATACTTTCGGGTGTTAGAAGTTTTCTAGCACGGTAGAGAGAGCCCACATTCCTCGCAGCGGCCCTGGCAATGCCCTCGATGTAATTGTTCCAGCTCATGCTTCCTGTGAACGTTAGGCCAAGGAGCTTGAAAGACGTACTCTCAGCTAAAGAGTTGTTGGCCATTGCTATAGGTGGTAGAGAAGGTTTCCTGTAATTATTGAATGAAACCAGTTTTGTCTTGGTGGCATTGAACGTTACCATCCATTTTTGTCCCCATTCCACTACTGATTTGAGGTCATCCTCCAGTGTTTCTGCCATTACTTTAGATATATGTTCATTTGTTTTCCTGTCGTGCCTGCTATAGAGTGTGGTGTCATCAGCATATATACCCATCTCAGAGGCAATTTTATCGGGGAGGTCATTTATGAATATCAGGAACAGCAGAGGACCAAGGATAGATCCCTGGGGCACTCCGGCATTTATATTATATTGTTTAGACGTACGACCGTCGAGGACAACCTAGATTTTTCTCTTATCTAAGAAGGATTTAATTATGTTAAGTATTCTACCAGTGATACCGTAAGATCTAATCTTCCTGAGGAGACCCTCATGCCATACCCTGTCAAAAGCCTTAGATATATCTAGAGCTACCGCTCTTCCCTCTCCCGCTTTGTCCAGTGAATGGTATATGCGTTCAGAGATTACAGTGAGGATGTCTGCCGTGGAACGGGCTTGTCTAAATCCATATTGATGGTCGGTCAGAAGTTTAGCATCTGTAAGGTGCTGGACTAGAGCATGGTTAATTAAGGTCTCAAATATTTTGGCAAAAAGTGGGAGGAGGCTAATAGGGCGATAATTTAATGGGTCAGTTCTTTCGCCAGAATTCTTGAATACTGGTACCACAGAAGCAGTTTTCCAGCAGCTCGGAAAGCAAGATTCATTAAGGCATTTGTTGTAGAGTTTGGAGAGAACTGGAGCTACTTCGGCTGAGCACTTTTTTAATAGCACAGCTGGGATGAGGTCGGGTCCACATGCTTTGGAAGTGTCAAGGTTTTTTATGATAGCATGCACCTGAGCAGGGGTGATTTCCAGATCGTCTAGCTTGGCGTCTGTCCGCATAGGAAAGTCAGGTAGGGGGTGGTTTAAAGGGTCCAGTGTAGAGTTGGAGGCAAACCGACTGGCAAGCATGTTAGCCTTCTCGGTTGCTGAGCAAAGAACCTCGTGATTGTTGGTTAGTGGGGGAATCGTTGATTGCCCATTATTTACTACACTGTTGTAGATTTTCCAGAAGTCACGAGTTCCTAATTTTTGTGCTTCGATGCGTTTTTTAGTGGTTTCCGTAAATTCCCTCTTAGCTGTCGCTATTTCTTTCTTAACGTTACTTCTAGCTTCTATGTACTTTTGTCTGTTTGAACTGGACTTATGTCGGTTAAACCTTCGGAATGCATGCTGCCTTTGAGCAATGGCAGTTGCGCAAGTCGAAGTAAACCATTGGGGAGAGTGGGGCTTGCTATAGAATTTCCGCATGGGAACATGCGCTTCGATTGCAGTTTTGAACCATTCAGTGGTCTCAGTTGCACACTGTTCAGCAGGAAGAGAAAAAATATTTCCCCATGGGGCGTCTCTGATAAGATCTCTGATAGCTTCCCAGTCAGCCTTTTTATAATATCTGGTTGTTTTGAGCACTGGCTCTTCAGTTTTGGGTCTAGAGTTTAGGGCGATTTCAACCATTATTACCGCATGATCAGCGTTCCCAAGTGGGCTGTCGGATTTCGTTACACAATCATCAGGAATTGTGGTCAAAAACAGATCTAATAGTGATGCGTGTTGTTCTTCCTGATCAGGGAAGCGGGTTGGAAAAGTAACAATTTGCGATAGGGAGTGAGATACAGAGAAGCTATGAGTTGCGCTGCCTGCTGCATCTGTATAAGTAGAGAATCCAAGCCAGTTTTTGTGATGGACATTAAAGTCACCAAATACATGTACTTGGGCGCTAGTGTCGAAGGAGAGTGCTGTGTCTATGCTGTCAGATACTTTGTTTATTATGGTGCAGTCTTCGGTCGAAGGAGAGCGGTAGAAAAAGTAAAAGTAGCTAATGTTGTGTTGCATGATTAGTCTAAAGCACATAAAGGCTTGATCATCCGTTTCTAGGTTTGTCTCTCTAGTCAGGGGAAGGGTATTACGAATGTAAACTCCAAGTCCGTGCATATGTCTGTCAGAGTCCTTACGGCAGAGTGGGAGATATCCAGGCATGTTAAAGTAGTTAGAGGGGATGGAGGAGTGTAGGTTAGTCTCACTTAGTGCTAAGATATCCGGGGCATTTGTTAGGAGAAATGCTTCAACATCAGCTAAATTAGTTCTAAGCCCACGGATATTTGTGAATGCAAGCCTCAAGGGAGGAGGCAAGTTGAATTTGTTTGACCCTAAGCCTGGTTTAAGCTTATTTTTAGATTGTACTGTCATCATGTTTTTTAACGAGTTTCAGTTGGGTTAGGGGAAGCCTAATTCCTACCTTTTTTTTTTTTTAATTAATCAAAATTGCAGATTTGTGGAAAATTTGTAACAGTGTAGTAAACAATGAACAGTGAAAAATTCAACTATAAGGTTGTTTGCACGTCAACCGTCAATGTTAAACTGCTTGCCCGACAGTTTGTCTCCAACCCCACTTAAGACTCAATAAACCATTTCCTTGTTTCCTTTGTCGTCAGAAGCTCGGCTCGATGATCTGAAAATCACTCCTTCCCATGTTTGTGATATAAAATATCTAGACACCTTCAAGGCGTGTGGGCCTGATTTCATCCTAACTATATTATTTTAAAAAAATGCTCCGTTGAGGTTGACCTAGTATCTTCAAACACTTTAATAAATGCCTTACAGAGTCCTGCTTTCCTGATAGCTGGGGTTTTTTTACAAGGTAGTCACCACTTATCAAGGCCCAGGGGCCACTCGAGGATAAGGGTTTATTAGTGTACAGTAGTCAATGGGAAAATATCGTAGTAATCGTCAGAAGTGGAAATTTGGTAAATTGGATTACTTAAGTAGACGGCTCATCAAGAACTTGTTTACGTAAGACGACCATATTGCAGTCAGTTGAAAAGCAGGAAAACGGAACAGAGTTCCACAAACGTGCAGTTCTAAGAAAGAAGCTTTGTTCCTGGAATCTACGTTTAGGTTTAGACACAGGTAAAGAGTGTGGAAAATATTGATAGTGTCCTCAGCTAGACGGGTGTTTTTCGTGAAAGTAAGGCCTAGGAGCATCATAGATCGGGGCTCAGACGAGCATTTTCCATGAAAATAACGATAAACCAGAGACAGACCCACAACGTCTCTTCTGTGGGAAAGAGGTTGCAAGGAAGAGAAACGGGCATCTCCCACAAGGCTATGAAGTCTATTTTGAACGCTGTCAAGGCAGAATAAGGTCTTTCTAGCAGCTCCTGTCCAGATGTGACAACAGTACTCCATCCTGGCTTTTATATAGGTCGAAAATTGCATCAGCAGTGAGATATCTAATGAAGCGGTAGAAGAATCCCACCATTTTCCAGATACCTTGGCAACAGATTTGTTGTACGTGCTCCACTTCAGATTAGGAATAATAGTCAAGCCCTGAAGCTTGTCAAAACATTGAGCTCCCAAAGACGAGGGCCATTCATTTCAATTGATGCCAGATGGAGATCAGAGCGTTGATGATGTAAAGACAGAAGCTTGGTTTTAGATCGTGTTCAAGATCAGAGGAGAGAGAATCAGAGAGAATTTGGTCATTTACGGCCTTTGAAGTGTTGCCATAGAAAATAGTGTTGTCATCATAAATATCTACGAACGGTCTTAGTATGGGATTTGGGAGATCATTGATGTAGATCAGAAACAGAGTTTGGCCCAGGATGGCTCCATGAAGGAGTCCTGTATTAATACTGTGAGCTTCTGATTTCTATTGCTTCTCTTGTACCAATTTTCAAGAATTCTGGTGATAGAACTGACCTATTCAATTATCCCCACATTAACTCTCTCTCTCTCTCTCTCTCTCTCTCTCTCTCTCTCTCTCTCTCTCAGCCAAAATCTTTGAGTTCTTAATCAATCAAACACTACATAATAAACTCATAGATAATAAACTCCTTTCTGACCAACAGTATGAATTTAGGCAAGCCTGTTTTACTGCAGAGATTCTAACTGCAATCTTTGAACGTATATCCTGCACACTGGATAAGGCGGGGGAGACTAGGGCAGTAGCACTAGATATATCTAAGTCCTTTGACAGGGTTTGGCATGATGGTCTTCTTATGGAAATTAAATTATTTGGTATTACTAGATTAATACTTAACATAATCAAATCCTTTTTAGATAAAAGGAAAATCCAGATTGTGCTCAATGGTCCTATGTCAAAACAACATGATATAAATGCGAGTAAGCCACAAAGGTAAATCTCTGGCCCTTTATTTTTCCTCATGACTTCCTTGATAGAATTGTCTCCGAGACGAGGATAGTTACTGATGACACCATGCTCTATAATAGACATTAGGAGAAAATGAATAAACGAATATCTAAAAAATGGCTAAAGCCTTAGAGGAAGACGTCCAATCAATAGTGAAACGAGGACGTAAATTGATGGTAGTATCCAATATTGCCAGAACTTAGGTTCTTTCCTATAAAAATTACAAGAAACCGTCTCAAGCACTGATTGCCATGGCTAATGATGCACTGCCTGAAAGTACTTCGTTCAAACTCCTCGGCTTAACATTCACATGTAATATGAATTGGAAGAAATACACTGAAGCAATTGCCAAGGCTGCTGCAAAGAAAGTGGGTTCTCTCTACCATGCTAGAAAAGGACTCAAACCTAAGAGTATCTTGTAGCACTACAAAGCCACTATTCGCCTATGCGTAAAGTATTATTGCCACATCTGGGCTCGTGCATCTACTACGTCTCTCGCTCCTAGACAGGTTTAAAAAAAAAAGAAGAGTTACCAACATAATAGGTCCCGCACTAGCAACTAAACATCAACCTCTGTCCCATCGCAGGAATGTTGCATCTCTAGGTATATCAGAATTTTTGTAGGAATTTTTGACACCCCTAACACGAAACTGCGAATAAAATATAAAAAACTCGTAATTTCTCTTTTAAAAGTGGGTTGTTTATTTTCTTTATGGATTATACTTCCAAAATAAACTATTAAAGTTGTTTTAAAAATAATAGAAATATTTTTTTTATTTTTTAAAAACAGTAATGAATTTTACGAACTCAATATTTTTCAATTTTTAAACTTTAAAAATCTATCAAAATTTTTCTATTGATTCTATTTTTACATTTTCAGGGTCAATGTGAAATTTTATGCTCTTTCCAATAAACCGAATATAATATTGTAGACAAACGGTTTTTTTTTAATTCACCCCCCCCCATTTTCAAGTGTCTATTAAAAAGTAAATAATTAATTTACTCACGAAAGTGTTATGTATCACAAATTGAAGAGAAAAGGTCAATAAATAATATATTCAAATTTAAAACAACAAAAAAAGTAGTGTTTTTTAGAAATTTACCTGTAAACTCCGAAGTTTAAAACCCTTTAAAAAACACGTTGTTTGTTTTTTTGTTTTTTTCTTTAATTGAAAAAAAATTAGGGCTTGAATTACATTTTTCGATGAGTTTTAAGCTTGGAAAGACGGGGTTGAATTATTCACTATTTTTCACGAAATTTTTGACACACCTATTGCATCTCCGTGTCTGTTTCACAAGTATTTTAATGGAAGATGCTCTGACGAACTTGCGGTATGTGTAACCTCTTGTTGTAAATACCCAACTAACTCAACAAACAGCAAAATTTCACTCCTACACTATAGAAGAGGAATTGTAAGCGCGACATGCATTTGTTCAATAACACCAGAAACTACGCAGAACTTGTCAACAACATGCTGTTTTCAGAAACCTGGGCTGCAACATGAGCGTCAAGATACGCTACATATTTTCACATATGAACCTGTTGCCCGAGAACCTGCGCACCCAGAACACTAACTCCAGTATAAAAGTCAACAAAACCTGTTAACTTCCCTTTTTCGTCTGGATCAGCGTTCGAGCTGCTTAATCGACGAACCGACCGCGTGTTCTACCGTCACTTTCCCTTCTACTGTAATGTAGGGCAAGCGCAAGTACACTTTATACGCTTTCCCTCTCCATGAACTGGATTAACTTTTCTCACTCTATCTCCCCTTCGCTTTGGCCCATCGACACAGACATGTGCGCGACGTTCTACTGAGCTTAACCCTTTCTTTCTACAGACGGCTTGCCACTTCGCGTTTTCTCTATTGCATTCCCCCTTTCCTTCCACCCGTGTAGTCGTCAATGGCTGAATGAACACGTGTACACCAAAGACTTTCATTTCTCAACAGAAAATAAACGACATGTTTATTTTATTCCAGCATTTCATTTTTTGTTCCTCTACTCCATTTCCTTTTCTTGCCACGCGCAACATGAAATGGTGACCCCCTTTATTTAAATGAAATGAATGAGAGTGAACAAAACACGGTAAACTAAACTTTCCCACAAAAATTCACGGCACGCACGAAAAATAATGTTTCTCTAACAAACAAACAAACTTGTCGACCATGAGGAGGAACATTTTCGAACCGCGCACAAGAAATTGAAATATAAAAATTTCAACACAAAACAAAATGGAACTTCAACAGATGGACTCCTACAACGAAACCATGGCATTAAATATTCCACCCTTCAACCCGACAAATACAAAAATATGGTTTATACAACTACAAGCCATATTTGACGCTAAACGGGTAACGTCACAACGAGCACGTTACTGTTATCTAGTGGAAAAACTGCCGTTGGAGGTGATAGAGGAAGTCACAGATTTCCTCGAAAATGTACCGGAGGAAAGACCGTACGACACGTTGAATCAAGCAATCCTGCAACGAACCATGCTTCGTAACTTGTTCACACAAGTGGAGTTAGGAGACCGTACGCCTTCTCAACTACTTCGCCACATGAAAGCCTTGCTGGGAGACAACAAAATGTCAGACAGCATTATGAAGAGTCTATGGTTGGGTAAATTACCCCCAACTACCAAACAAATCCTCGCTCCGATATCGGAGGAGGCGGCAACAGAAAAGCTCGCCGACATAGCCGACAGAATTCACGAAAGTTCCCAGAGCCGACAAATATACGCCCACCAATGGCAACCTGACCAAAACCGAGACGAGGAATTAGCAGAATTAAAGTCGGCGGTTGAGAAGCTTTCGAAGCAGCTAGCCGACGCACTTCAAACGCGTCAACATTCTCACAGAAACCACGACGACACGCGGCGAAATTACAGGCGAAGAAGTTCAAGCAGGAACCGATCCACGTCACGACATAGACAAGATGTGTGCTTCTATCACAGAATATTCGGCGTCGACGCGAGAAGATGCACTACACCCTGCGCGTTCAAAAAACCGGCACAGGGAAACGAACCTTCCAGCCAGTAACGACGACGACTGTAGCTGGAACACACAAAAAGGTTGTCTATTTTATATCCGAGATAAAATTCACGGATATAACTTTTTAATAGACACCAGAGCGGAAATCAGCGTCATACCGACACCGCATGGCCACCCAACAGGGACCCAATTTTTCAACTTACAAGCCGCCAATGGTACCAAAATACCCACTTTTGGCGAAAAAACCTTAAATTTAAACCTTGGAATGCAGAGGAACTTTTTATGGAATTTCACCATAGCCAGCGTGACCACTCCAGTTTTGGGGGCGGACTTTTTAGCCCATTTCAACCTGTCTGTCGACATGACTCATCACACATTGACAGACAACGAAACGAAGATTTCGGTGAGAGGGACTACCTCGAAATTTTTAACCACCGGAATCAGCACCGCCCTACCCGAAGATTTACACGTCCGCCGGTTACTCCAAAAATTTCCTCAACTTTCCCAGCCGTTTAAAAACACGGACCCCATCAAACACAGCGCTAAGCACTATATTAAGACAACAGGACCGCCCGTCTATTCAACTCCCAGACGCTTGAAACCGGATAAAAACAAATCGGCAAAATCCGAGTTTCAAAACCTACTCCACATGGGAATAATACGGCCCTCGAAAAGTGCTTGGTCATCACCACTCCACATGGTACAGAAAGCTGACAACACCACATGGCGACCGTGCGGAGATTTTAGACGCTTAAACGCAAAAACTGTTCCAGATAGATATCTTATTCCCCATATCCATGACTTCGCCAATGGACTCCAAGGCGCCACAATTTTCTCCAAACTGGACCCCGTTAAGGCATATTTTCAAATTCCAGTCGCGGAAGAAAACATTCATAAAACTGCACTAACCACATCATTTGGCCTTTACGAGTTCCTAAGGATGCCTTTCGAGTTGAGAAACGCCTGTCAAATTTTCCAGCGTTTGATTGACGAAGTTTTCTGAGGTCTGCCGTTCATATTCGCTTATGTGGACGACGTTTTAATGGCCAGCAGAAACCTCGAAGAACACCGGCTACACCTGGAACAAACTTTTGAGACTGTCACATTTCGGTCTTAAATTAAACTCCGATAAATGTGTTTTTGGCCACCATTGTAAAAAACACAGAAGTTCAAGCCTTGAAGTTTGAACAATGGTGAAGCAACATGCAATTTACGTTTACTTACCTTTATCAATGTCCACTATTCAGTTTAAAGTAATCGATGTTTCTATCAGGTAACCAACAATAAGCTCTACGTAGTAAGTTCGGTGCTGTATTTCTTTTAATTGTATCATAGCATGTGTGTTCTGTTGGTCCATCGGCATGTAGCACCATTAATCGTTTGATGAGGTCGTATCCTTAGTATTCGTTCTAATAGAGATCTTATCCCTCTCACCTCTTGGGATCTCCTGAGGTATGCTTTGTTTTTATCTCCTTGTATTTTGAAATGTGTATTTGAGGTTGCGAACCACGCAGCCTCCAATGAACCATCTAGTAGATTTACTTCAACCATAAAAAAAAAAGAAATAAAAGATATTATCGGTCTACTATTTTCTAATTTGAAATTGCGGATTTATCATAAACATAGGCTGCAGTTATCTTCCCTGCATATTAAGAACTCTTCACTGTTAATTATTACACTAAAACTGGAGATTTAGCGGAGAAGCCAACAAACGAAAAAAAAAAAAGAGTTAAGAATTCGAGTTTCCTTAAAAAGTCGTACATCTTTATTTATAAAGCCATTCGGCGGAAGTGACGTCAAACAAGTTAAGGTACGGATGACCAACACTATGTAATGTAGCTTTTTTTTATAAGCAAATATAAAAGTAGAAGTTTTATAACCTTTATAATAAAAGTACTATCATGAACTGTTTTTCTTTTGTTTTTTAATCAAATATTGTTGGCATTTTATTCATGGTTAATCTTTCTTCCTCTCTTTTCCCCTCTTCTTCTTTCTTACTCTTTTATCTATTTCCGATGTGATGATGATTGTTGTATCACGTGACTGAATTGTACTCGCTGATTGGTTTGGGAAGTTCCCACTTGTTTTTTGAAGATTTGCATTATTTTGCCAGTTGACGTTTCGACCGTGTGAACTTTTCTCCGTCAAAAAATGCATAAAAATTAGAAATAGTCTTAACTGGAGTTTCAAGCAGTTGGAAATCAAGAAGGTTTCGAATTAAGCTAACCAAGTGAAGACTATGTTTATCCAGATGTCGTGACTAGACTATAAAAAGTCGAAGAAAAAGACATGTCAGTAAAGACATAAAAATCAGTAACCTTCGTGCATTGGAGGGTAAAATACAGAATATTTGTTCTAGGAATGAAAAAGTTGTTTAATGACAAACACGAGGTGGAAAATGCTGTGAGGCTAAGTTTAGCCGGATTACACATGGAAAGTCGACTTCGATGTGCACGATAAGAAAGGAAATTCTGCCGGACAAGGTGGTGGAAACTCAGCTACCGAAGAGACGAAATTACGGGAACTACCAAATGAACTTTGATTGAACATTCGTGGTTTTATTTTCGTCACCTACAAGGAACCAACATGGATTTATTTACCAAAAATCGACAAAAGATATTGCGACGATTAAGGGGAAGTAAGTTATGTTGTCTTATTTTCGTCCACACGTAAAAAGATACTATGGTTGTCCATTGTAAAAAGCGCTTCAGTAAGTGACTTCTTTTTATCTATCTCTCTTTCTTTCCTTCTATTCCTCACTCTCTTTACTGTTTTTTTTTTTACTATAGTTACTTAAGGTGTGTTGGACCTTGCTAAAGTAACAAATTTAGTAGTTGCAGACGCAAAGGAACATTTTACATGTTCTTATTTTTTAATCATTTTTTTTTACCTTTTTTTTTCAATAAATTATTTTATCTTCTACACGGTCGTTTCTTGCTTCTTTCTTGTTTTTTGGGTGCTTTTTTTCCTTTTTTTTTTTTTCATTTTTTTAGTACCTTTGTAACTATGACCCACGGGATAACCGTCGTCGGACATAGCGGCAATTTTCTGCAAAAGATCAGAGGTGTTGGTAATTTTTTTCACATCAAATATAAAAATATAACCGTTATAAAAAATATTAACTCTTATTTTAAAAAAACAAAAACAAAACAGTTCTTAAATATTTTTTGGTGCTAGTACACTTATTGATTCGCGCTATTTTTTTTAAATAGTAGGGTAGGGTGGGGAGACTTGGCCAGTGGGGAGACTTGGCCAGCCCTGTGTCAAAGCAAACCCCAAGTATGAAACTAATTCTTAACTTCGTTGCTAGATAGCTCTTCTGTAGGGAGAAATAACTGGCCTACTGTTGATTACTTCCCTTGCCACATGGCTGAGAGAGATGCTGACTCATTCTGGAGGTAATTTTTTCAATTTTTCAGTTTTACTTTCGAAACCATAGTAGCTTTGATGACATTGTAAGTGTTCTGTATTTTTGCATATGTAAAGAGTATCCATTTAGTCTTCCTTTCAGCATATTTCTTAAAAAGTTAGAGTCATTTATTTTTACTGATTTTTTGTGTTCAGATTTACCTTGTGGGGAGACTTGGCCATAGGCTGGCTAACTCTCCTCATTGTTCATATTGGTTTTATATCTTCACATAACTGGGTTATGAATGAATTTGCGATTGTTTTTTATACATTCCTTTGTATAAGGTGAAGTATAATGGGGGGGGGGTCACCTCAAATACACAAACGGAATGTTCAAGAAAGATTATCGCTACAGTCCTCTGTCTCTACTCTCGTTGCTTTCTCTTCTGGCTGATCGGGAATAATCTCCCAGCACCGAGAAAGAACATCGTTTTATAGTTTCCATCTTCACGCACACACGAGATTATGCGAGAACGGACGAAATAAAAATGCTGGCCGCCATGTTTGTTCTTCCTTTTCTTCACCTGAACTCACTCGCTGAGCACCCACGGTAAGACTTCTCTTTCTTGCTTCTAACCACATGCCTCCCTGATCTCAAGATCACATTTCATAGTCTCTCATCCACTGTGGTGGTCGCCTCTCTCTACTTGGCCTCTGAGGTGTCTCGTCCTCCTCCTGTGGATGCACACTCCCCTCCACTGCTTCGCCCTCAACTGGTCTGACGTCGAGAATGTGCCTCGGGACTCCTCCCACCACAATGTTGTTACTAGTGTTCCTCCCAGTCACGCGACCTCTACTCCATTGTGTGGTGCAGCGCGCCCCCGGTGGCTTCACCCATACCTCGTCCCCGAGTTTAATTGTCCCTGTGGCCTCTACTTCTCGGCTTGCCGGCTCCACCCTGGGATGTCTCCAGGAATATGCAAACATTGACAGTTGCGGGACCGTCTCTGGTACTTGTCCCAGTTTAGGCGACATGTTATACCAGAAGACGGATTGCTCAGGTGAGGTGCCGCCCCTTTCCGCAACTGCTTTTATGGTGCGGTGGTTTCTCTCCACGATCCCGTTGCCACTAGGTCTGTAGGCAGCTCTGAAAAATTGTTGGATCTTCCATTTCTTCAGTACTTCTGTCACTGCTACTGACTTGAACACAGTCCCGTTGTCGGTTAACAACTCTTCCACGGGGCCTCGCTCCAAAAACACCTCATCAAGGATTGCCGCTATTTCATTGCCTGTTCCTCCACGTAGCTTCTTCCATCTTCTGACCAGGGTAGTGTGCACCATGGTAGTGGTGCAGCCAGTGTCAATCAGGGCCATAACTTCCCGTCCTTCCACCGCAATCTTCTGTTTGGGCATCTGCTGTGGGTGTGCCTCTATTCTCGAATCGGGGCGGCTGCTGGCGCGTCGGCCTCCCCTCGCCAGTTTCCCGAACTTGTGCATTTTACCGCTAAATGGCCTCTCCGATTGCATTTGTAACACACTGTCTGTTGCAAGAACTTCCTGCAGTCTCTTCTCATGTGTGGTCCCCCGCATTCGAAGCATGCGATCCACGGGTTTGGCAGATTCCTGCCTACATCCTGCTGTACCGTTGCTGTCGTTCCTCCAGGCTCCGTGGGCTGGGTGCTCACCAAGATTTTTGCAGTTTTAAGCAGCTCACTCACATCCAGCGTCTCCACTCCCGGGACCTGCTGCAACCTTTTCGATATCTCTTCCGGGAACCCGATAACAAAAGTCATCTTGACTACGTGACTCGTGGCATGTCCCCTGATGCCCGACAACTCAACCAATCTCCTTATCTCATTCGCATAGACATCAACAGATTCACCAGTCCACCTCTTCTCTTTCAACTTATTAAAGGCCTCGAAAGGCCCCTCTGCAAAAGCTTCGATCAGTCGACCATTGATGGCGTCTGCGTCACCCTGTTCCCGCTCGCTGAGCTCCAAATAGAGGGCCAGTGCGTCCCCTTCTAGAAACAGTGGTATTACTGCGGCCACATCATCCAGCTTCTGAATCCTTGCTACAAGGTCCACTTTTTTAAGCCACACCACCACATCACCATCGCCATTAAAAGGCTTAATCATGTTGCTTAAGCCTGCGTTGGCCATCGCCGAAATAGCTTGAAGTATAATGGGGGGGGGGTCACCTCAAATACACAAACGGAATGTTCAAGAAAGATTATCGCTACAGTCCTCTGTCTCTACTCTCGTTGCCTTCTCTTCTGGCTGATCGGGAATAATCTCCCAGCACCGAGAAATGAACATCGTTTTATAGTTTCCATCTTCACGCACACACAAGATTATGCGAGAACGGACGAAATAAAAATGCTGGCCGCCATGTTTGTTCTTCCTTTTCTTCGCCTGAACTCACTCGCTGAGCACCCACGGTAAGACTTCTCCTTCTTGCTTCTAACCACATTAGGTGTCTATAGAATGTTAACCATTAACTCAAACACCTCTTAGCTAAAACACATCTTAGCTCAAACACCTAAATAACCTTGTTGTTCAAATTTCTCAAAGCTGTCTGTTCATTTTACTGCACAGGCCGTTCAAACCTCATCTGCCTAGTTCTTTATTAATAAAATCTTTCTTTCCACAGAATACAGAATGCATAGATGACGGGAAAAAAAATTAAAAAATTACCTTACTTTGTTCTGTTCGCAGATCATCTTTGGAGAATCTAGATTCAACAATGCCTCGCCAATATAGTCGGAAAACAGACAATGAGCTGATTCCAGAGGATGTCTTACGGGCAGCAGTAGCCAGAGTTCTGAATGGAGAATCTGCAAAAGCTGTATCGAAGGACACAGAAGTTCCCAGAATAACTCTCCGTCGAAAGACTGCCCTCATGAGAGAAAAAAAACGATGCCAACATCGCAACAGACTATTCTAAAGCACAGATCTTTTCCAATGCAGAGGCGAAAGATTTGGCAGCATATCTCTACAAAAATGTTCTATGGCCTGACAACGCGTGCAGCAAAACAACTGGCATATGAAATGGCTGTGGTGAATAGCAAAAAGGTTCCTGCTTCATGGGAGGCAAACAGGCTGGAAAAGAATGTCTCATTGGATTTCTCAGACGACACCCTCAACTTTCAATTCGGCAACCTGAGGCCACTTCTTTTGCCCGTGCAACAGCCTTCAACAAACACAACATCAATATGATGTTTGACTTGTTAGAGGAGAAATACAAAAGTCTGAATGTTGAAGGACGACAAATTTTCAATCTGGATGAGACGGGCTTCACGACTGTGCAGAAAGTTATTGCTTCAAAAGGGGTAAAGCAGGTTGGTCAAATGACCAGCAGAGGAAGGGGGGAAGCTTGTTACTGTTTGCGGGATAGTATCAGCAACAGGTGTTGCCTTGCCACCAGTGTTCATATTCCCCAGAAAGAAATTTCAGTAGCATATGATGAACAACACTCCCGAGTGAAGCTTATGTTTTGTCACAGACAATGGGTGGATGACATCGGAAGTTTTTGTCGGTGATTGAGCATTTTGTAAAACATGTGCAGCTTCTGAGAAAAACCCTGTTGTCCTGGTGCTGGATAATCATGAAAGTCACCTGTCATTGCAAGTACTGACATACGCAAAAGAAAACCAAGTGCGCATCATCACCCTCGTCTCTCATACCAGCAACAAAACGCAGCCTCTGAGTCGCATTGTCTATGGGCCAGTGAAAATTTTTTTTTTATCAATGACAGGGCCACTTCATGGATGCTGAGCAACCCTGGAAAGACTACCACCATCTACAACATCGCTGAGCTGGTCAAGTATGCTTGGACTAGAGGGGCAACTCCAGCGAACATCACCGCCGGCTTCAAAGCATCTGGCACCTGGCCCCTGGACAGGCACATCTTTTCTAACTATTTCTTTGCCCCATCCGATGTCACCAACTGTCCTGTTCCTGCAGTAACTCTCCCTTCCTCCTCCCAGCAAGGTGTCTCAACCGCCCCCAACCATCCCTCACCCATAATAGATCAATCACCTCATTCTCCACAACCTTCCACATTTGGACTCAGCACCACCTCGTCAGGAGCATCATCAACATCTACCCCAACTACACCAACTGGAAAATCCTGTGACCCTGTCAAAGAAACAACGCCACCCTCTTTTGTTTACCCATCTCAGTTCAGAGGATTTCCTAAAGCTCCGCCAACAAGACAGCAAGAGAGGTCGGAAGAGAGGCAAGTGCGTGATTGCCACTTCATCAGAATATATTGAGGAACTGACTGAAAAGTTTCGGTCAAAAGTGGAGAAAAGCCGAAACAAAAAAAAGGAAAGTGATGACCAAGCCAGCTAGCTGAACTGTCTCCAGCGATGAGGATGACAGCGATGATATGGACATTGAAACTTTGGTTGATGACGAGTCCTATGACTATGAAAGTGACAGTAACGAAGATGAAGACCGAGAACTGATTTGGGGCAGCGTAGAGAGTGTGAGCTCTGGGGATTTCGTGCTGTGTCAGTATGAAGGCAAAAAGTCGGCAGTTTTGTATGTTGGCGAAGTCATTAAAGGCAAAGACACAGAGGGTAGAATACAGATTGATTTCATGAGGAGCGGAAAAGTCCTGGGAAAGTTCATCAAGCCTCAGGTTGAAAACATTGACAGAGTGCCACTTAGCATCATCAAAGCCAAGCTGACTCGAACCAAACTCTCTGGAACAACAGAACGAACCAAGAACACTTTCTTCTTTCAAGAGTCGTTGGACAAGTTGAACATTTGCTAATTAGAACATATATGTTCCGCAGATGTGTAACTTGTGTGCGTGCGTGCGTGCGTGTATTTTGTTAATGAGAGCTAAAAAAATGACTTCTTTTAATGTGGCCAATTCTCCCCATATGTGGCCAAGTCTCCCCACTGAAGGGGTTCAACTCTCCCCAGACCCTGGCCAACTCTCCCCATACATGACATGTCTGGAATTTTGTTCTTAACTTTTTTTTTTACATACTTACATGAATAAAACTGTTTCCACATCATGAAAACTGTGTGTTGTTTTTGTGTGCAAATTTTCAGTTTGATATCACCAAATCACCTCAACACTAGTGAAAGAAATATAAAAACCGGAGATTTTGTGGCCAACTCTCCCCACCCTCCCTCTATTTTCAAGTGTAATTTAAGTTTTTGGCGGCCATCTTTTTTACACGTGTGCGCGCGCCATAAACAAATCTACTCATCTATGACTGACGCTGCACGCGTGTAAAAAAAGATGGCCGTTGAAGAATACATTGCATAATACAACTTTTTATATCTCGATAACTACTTATTTATGCAAAATTTTAATGCGATTTCCGTATTCAGCATAGTCGAAAGCCTATAAAAGGTGTCATTTAAAAGAAAATTGTGGAGGTGGACCTAATCTAAAAAAAATACCTTTTTTTTTAATTGTAAGGTTAGATTAGGTACAAATCTCCTCTCCTCCGCATGTTAAGAAGAATGGCTTTCTAAATAATAACGTTATTATTTCAGCACAGGCCAATAAGTGCACTAGTACCATATTTTTTAAACAAAATTTCGTTGGAAAAAAAAAATATTCATAAATATTTTTATGGTAGTTATAGTTTTAGATTCTGTAAAAAAAAAAAAAAAGAATTCACCAACACTTCTGATGTCTTATATATATATATATATAAAAAAAAAAAATAGAACAGCTCATAAACATATTTTTATTCTAAAGGTGATAATTTTTTGTATAAAAGTTCAAATAAAAACTGTTTGAATAAAACTTCTAATGTTATTCTTGCTTATAAAAAATAGCTACTTTATATGCAGTGTTCATCATCCGTACCTTAGAAATTGTTTGACGTCACTTCCGCCGAACGGGTATGGAAACAAAAAAGTGTGACGCTTAACAAAAGCCAAAAATTCAAATATATAATAAATAAATGTTACCAAAGGCAAGATAAGTTATTCTTCTCCCTATCTGGGTAAGTTTTGCATGGTTGAACATATTTTTAAAGTATCTATTGAATTCAAAACACAAGTAGTGCCGAATTGGTAAGTTTTAACGACGACAAGATTGGCAACATCCAGTCGTTCAACAATCGCTTAAATCATGACAATAAAACAAAATACTGATAGAAATGTACCTAATAAATGTTACAGTGACCCGTATTGTGTGGATTTCTATCAGTATTAAGTTTATTTTTCGAGTTTTGATCCATTTATGACACTTCGAAGATGGCATGTTCTTGTCGGTTTAACTTTCCAACTCTACACTACTTGTTTTTCAAACAGAATAAAAGCTTTAAAAGACGTTAACTTGTCTTGTGTTATTGACCCTCATGACCTCTGTCTTTTCGATGTTGATTTTTGGAGTCCAGTCTTTCCAGCTTCCTCTGCCACACGACATAGGTTTCCAGATGTGCAGGAGAAGCTATGTGAAAGGAGGCTGATGTCATCTGCATAGTCTAGATCCTCCAGCTGTTTTGTAAAATTCCACTGGATACCGGTCCTCTGCCTCACCGTGGAGTGTTTCATGACCCAATCGACCACCACCAGAAATATTATCGGTGAGAGTAGGCAACCTAGACAGACGCCGGTTTGTACGGTGAAGGCTTCCGTCAGTTTCCCATCGTGGATCACTTAACAAGTGGCATCCTTGTACATCTGTTGTATGATGGTGACAAACTTTGGAGGAAAGCCATAGTGATGCAACAGTTTCCAGATCACTTCTCTATTGACGTTGTCAAATGCCTTCTGGAAGTCGACAAAGACTGCATACAGAGTGGTCTGCCACTCCCGGGACTGCTCAATGATGATGCGCATGGTTGCGATGTGGTCCATGCATGAGTGGTCCTGTCGGAAGCCAGCCTGTTCGTCCCGAAGTGTCTTGTCTAAGGCGATCTTCAGTCTCTCAAGAAGGATTCTGCTCAGTATTTTGCCTTGGTATGGATAGTGCAACTATGACAAGAGAACATTAGAGAGGTTGACAAGTTTGTGTACCTGGGCAGTGTTGTCAGCAGGGATGAAGGAACAGATGAGGAAATCAAGCGCCGGATAAGCAAAGCCAGACACGCCTTCAGCATCTTAAGACCAATCTGGAGAGCCGCTCACTTGGAATAAGATCTGAATTTTCAACAATAATGTGAAGTCGATTCTACTCTATGGCTCAGAAACGTGGAGTGACCAAGACGAACACCCGCAAACTCCAGACATTCACCAACAGATGTCTCAGAAACATTCTAAAAAAACTGTGGGGCAAAATCAACCAAACCCCAATGGAGATAGAGATCAAAAACGAAAATGGAACAGGATTGGCCACACCTTGTGGAAGCCTGCGTTCAACATCACCAGGCAGGCCCTTGAATGGAACCCACAAGGCAAGCGTAAAATTGGTTGGCCGAAGCAGACATGGAAAAGAAGCATTGAGGTTAAGACCAGGACTGCCAGAATGACATGGGCTGAACTAAAGAGGATCAGCAAGAACCGGGTCCATTGGAGTAGCGTCGTTGCGGCCGTATGTTCCCCAAGGAAGTAAGAGGATTAAACTTAACTAAAAGACGTTAAAACACAACAAAATAGGTTGATAGAAGAATAACTTATCTTGCCATTTGTTATATTGATTTGTTATATATTTGAATTTTCGATCTTTTTCTTTTTCTTTTTTTTTTGTGTTGGCATCTTTGCTGAATCTCCATAACACAATTCGAAAAATTTTATTTAAAATCTTTTTTCTACTCGATCATTTTTCGTAATTTTTGAAGTTTTTACTGATTTCGACCTGCTACTTAAGCATCTGTTTTAATGGTAAGTGCTTGTCTGAACTTCAATTTATGCCCCCTCCCCTCGCCAAACTTTCACGAAAAACACTCGTCTAGCCAAAACCACTATCAATAATTTCCCACCCTCTTTATTTGTGCCTAAACTTAAACGTATATTCCATGAACAAAACTTCTTTCTTAGAATTGCACGCCTGTGGAACTCTCTTCCGTTTGCCTGCTTTTCAGCTGACTACAATTTAATTGTCTTCAAGTCCAACGTAAACAAGTTCTTAAGGAACCGTCCCCCTTAAGTAATTCAATTTACAAAATTTCCATTACTTATGATTAGTATGCTATAATCCCATTGACGTATGTATACCCATTAACCCTTATTCTGGAGTGGCCTCTGGGCCTTGATAAGTGGTAACTCCTTTGTAAAAAAAAACAAAAAAAACACACAGGTCTATTGACCGAAAAATGGTAAATCAACAATCTCAGAAGATTTAGTGAGATGGAAAACGGTTTCATGAGATGAAAATTGGAAAACGGTTTCATGAGATGAAAATTGGAAAACGGTTTCATGAGATGAAAATATAAGTTAGAGGAAAGCATGAGAAGGATTTCATCTGCGATTTACACAGGGAAATCTCCGGCGAAGGATTTTTATGCTCGACTTCCAAAATAAAATAGACAATTCCTGTAACAATCTGGTCTCTGTTGATTGCGGTGTTATGCTGGTTCTGTGCAGTTCTAGGAGGTCCACCCTCCCAGACTTTGCCTTTTCTCTTTAAGAAAGGGTTAGATTATTTATAATCGCCTGAATTGCCCTTATCGGGAAATGTCGATGGAGCTGCCCAGGCACTTTTTTTTCAGGTCAAAATGCCCCTTCTACAGGGCGGTGATTTCTCAATCCCACATTCCGACCCTGGTGTCATTATTCTTGCAGTGGGAGAGAACTAAATACCCTCCTTATAATTTTCTTTCTAGTTGAACAATTTTTGTTATTATTGAATTTTTGGTACTTCTGCACTTTAGTGCCCGTTTTTTAGCGAGTTTCGCTCGGCAACGCTTGGCAGACGACAGAAACCGCCGGATTATACCGAGCAAACGAAAGTAAAAACAAAAGGGTAGAAAACAATAACTTAACGTAATCATTTCACAAAATTTACTGATTTATTTATTCATTTTTGAGGCGGGGGGGGGGCGGTAATATGAGTTTTGTTTCTTTGAATTGGTAAACAAATATTTTTTTTTATTTCGTTTGTGTGTGGAAAGTTATTTTGCTATTGTATTCATTAAATTAATGAAAAAGTATTTACACATTTGGGGGGAGTATATAAATATTTTTCGTCAAATATATTTTTCAAGGCTATTTCCTTAAGGATAGTGTTTTCTACCGGTTGAAGTAAAGCAACTGACGGCAAAGTAGGTTGAGAAAAGTTGTTAGAAAATGTAGAAGGAGGAGTTCCTGAACCGATGCTTAATGATAGAGACGAAAGGATTCTTTCCGAATGTTTATCTCCACATAACTCTCAAGCAGATCGCGGTTGGTTCCGCACTCTTTTATTTCGTTGTTTCGCCTCCTCTCCACATGATTTGTGGTAGCCCTAGTCGTAGAGTCCACGAAATTATGACTGTGGTTAATTGTAAGATGTTTTAAACTCTTTCTTTCCTTTTCTTTTTGTTCTTCCAATTTTTACCGTCTGCTCACTCAGTATAATCTGGAGGTTTAAGTCGTTCGCCGGGCGTTGCCGAGTAAAACTTACAGGAAAATGGGCACTGATTTTTTTTTTTTTTACCAATTTTTACATGCCACGTAAGTACTATTTTAGACACAGGTCTACTGCCAGTTAAAATGGAAAACCGACAATGCCAGAAAATTTAGACAAATGGAAAACAGCCTCAGAAAGTAACAAGCAGCGGAAGGGATCTTTTTTTTTTTTTTTACATGGTAGTCACCATTTATCAAGGCCCGGAAGCCACTCTGGGATAAGGGTTATTGCCTGTACAGTAATCAATGGGATAACATCGTAGTAATCGTTAGTAGTCGAGATTTGATAAAGTGTCTTAGTTAAGGGGGCGGTTTATCAGGAAGTTGTTTATGTTGGACTTGAAGACATCCAAGTTGTAGTCAGGTGGGAAACAGGCAAACGGAAAAGAGTTTCACAGGCGTGCACTTCTAAGAAAGAAGCTTTGTTCATGGAAGCGTCGTTTTGATTTAGGCACAGATAAAGAATGGGGAAAATTATTGACAGTGGTTTCAGCTAGACAGGTGTTTTTCGTGAAAGATTGGCGAGTGGGGGCCAGATCTCGCCGGTGTTTAACCTGGAGAAATCCCCAAATAAGGAAGGGCCGGCTAAGGGAGATAAATGGATAGGACATGTATACTACGTTAAATAGAATAAAACACATCCGCTTTTATCACTTTCTTGGTGAACAAGTTTTCGGAAGTTAAATCATGAAGAATGATATTTTATAAAAATATGAGATAAATAAATTGGAAACCGTGCGCTATTCATACGTGTGCGTGTGATGTTGTGATTAGGGTTAGTGTCGGTCATCTATCTTGTAACTTGTATGGCATTTATTAACCCACACAAAACAGACAGGGGCTGATCATAAAGCTGAGAAGCAGACAAAATCGTGACATAAAAGAAACTGATAGACGCGCGGGGAAATTTCAACATGGAATGTGGCTGGATGGGATGGGGAGAAATAGGAGAGTCGGGAAGGATGGGTTGGAAGACAAAAACGAAGAATTATTATATTTGTTCACTGTGCTTTGGTGCATTTGTCAACCCCACCACGACCCTCTCGATCGAGTTGCGGCTTCAAACAGAATTTAAAAGATAGTCTGTTTCCAAAATTGGATATGAAGAAGGAAAAAAAAAAAAAAGACTCCTTTGATGCTTTCGGCCCGGTTTATATCAAACTACCGGTGGCGTATTATGCAGCCGTAAAATGTTTTGTTAAAGTTTAGTACATTTTCCTTTTTATTTACCTTCCTTGCAGGGCGTTAGACACAAGATCAAGTGTGGTTTGGAAAAGCCGGTGCATCATGAAACGTGATCCCAGGTTTACAAAAAAAAAAAAAAAAAATGCCTGAGAAGTCCGTCGGCGTTTCCTGTTAGAGCGCCTCAGGCGATTATTAAGAGATTAACTGTTTCGATATTTCTGCATATTGAAAGATAAATATTTACTTGCTGCCCACCTAAGCCAGCTGTGACACAAGGTCGGAAAGTGTGGATATCCAGCCAGCGCCCCTAAAGGAAGAGCACTCTAAGCTAGCAAAAACACCTGGGCATCCCGATCTGTCTTCCCTGGCAAGGATGCCTAAGGCAACAAGTAATAAATCTGCCCCTACTGAAAGCCGGGTGACAAGGCCTTGGAGAGTGGACGTCCTAGGTAATGCCTCAGTCGAACAGGTGTTGGGCCAGTTCCTTGATCCACACCTATTGGTCTGATTGTCAAGAAGGGATACTTTCTACCCAAATTTCCAAGCAACGGAAGCAGTAAGGAGCTTCGTCCTCCAACATTTAAAAATAAGTGGACGCTATTGAACGGTAGATATTTATATGCTGTCCACCTCAGCATATTGTGAGACGAGGTCGGGGAAGTGGGGATGCCAAACAAGCTCCCCTAAAGAAGGGGTACTCTTGCCTTGCAAAAATTGCCTGGGCATCCTCGTCGGCATTTCCCGGTCGGGGCGCCTCAGACAGCAATCAATAAACTTGCTTCACTCGAAAGCTGGGTTGCAAAGCCTGGGAGGGTGGACCTCCTAGGTAATATCCAGGCGGCGTACCTCAGTCCGACAGGTACTGGGCCAATTCCTGAGCCCCGCACCAGTCTGGCTGATTATCAAGATGCTTGTTTGCTGATTTCTATCCAAATCTCCAAGTTGAGGGTAATGAAAGGTATGACTACAAAGATTTGGACGATTAAATTTATAACCGAGTGTGATGAGAATAAACCAATCAGATGCCAGAATCGCTTTATAAAAATCTTTGCTTTTTTCAGTCATATTTTTTTATCTTCAAACAATGCTGATCTCGACTGGATAATTCTTTACCTGGAAAATATTCTCTGACTGGATTGATGTTGCCATTTTCTTTCTTTCTTTTTTCTTTCTTTCTTTTTTTTTTTTTTTTTTTGAGGAGGCAACAACATTTTTATCTTACAAGAATGACTCTACCCTTAAGATTAACCCTTTTCTTAGATAGAAAGTTAATCCCGGGGGGGAGCGGATTTCCACAGACTGCAACAAAACATCATCCAAGCTTCAGGGCAGCCGTAATGTTTTATCTCTGTGCTTTTTGTCCAAATAGCTTCTATCTAAAGGTGCTCTGATAAAATTAGTGTACTTGTGCGCCCTAAACGAAAATGCTCTTGACCCATTCAACTCCCAACAAAATCCCACCCCTTCAGGTGCAGAGACACCGGAAGATTTTCTAGATTCATTTCTAGGACCACCTGCCTGGAATTCCCTCCCTGCTCCCTCACCTATTGCAACATGTAGAAATTTAAATATAATGTGAACAAACACCTTGCTGTCAAGCTCCCAACTCAGGTTGCTCCTATAAATCGGCTTTTATTGCAATAACCACACTTCAATGAGAATATGTCTTGTTTGCGATGGAAAGTCATAATCGCCTTCTTCATGTACGAACATGTTCCAGGTGTCTGAGATAAAAAAAAAAAAAAGTAAAAAAGAAGAAAAAACAGTCAGGATGGTGATGGGTTTCTCCACGCTTAGCTACAAAGAACGGTTTTAATGACAATCTTTCCTGTGGCAAAGCGTTCGAGGAGACCCAATTCTAACACACAACGGGAATCATGGAAATCTGAATTTAGGAAAAATCGATTTTACCCTTTTATAAACAACAGTAAATAAGTAAATTCTTTTTATATTAATATTAAAAAATATGCGGTCCTGTTTATGAACATAATAAACTCTTTAAAATAAGTGAAACCACTAAGAACTTAGCCAGTTAGGTAGAAAACGGACACTTAGAAAATCGATTTTATTAAAAGAAAAAAAAAATATTAAACAAGTAAAAATATATTTTTTTAAATATTATGGGGGGGGGGCTATAGTCTGTTTTAAAAAACAATATCTCCTTCAAGAACGATCATAAAATGTGTTTTCAATCGATATTTATTCAATAAGGGACCAGTTTTCCTATCTAACGAAAGGGGCCGAGTTTTCCGGGTACGAGTTTTCTGGAGACGAGTTTTCCGGGCACCTGGAAATTTAACTTTGGATGAGTTACTAACTCCCCTTTCCCTCAACACATAATTACAGAATGTGCATCATCGTGGTTTTCGTCTCAACAGAAGAAACACAGAATTTCCATCCATATTTCTTCCTTCTTAGAACACCAATTCCAGATGAATTCACGAAGATGCCTACTATGGTTCGAAGTCGTTTTAGACAAACATTTAAACAGTATACAAATGTAATATTTTCTGTTGTTTTAGATAGCTAGCTATATTTCTGTATTTTTTTGCGAATAAAATTAATGAAATCGATTGTGTTGAACAGTCGATTCGATACCTCCGTTTTAGTTTCGAAAGACAAAGGATACCCCCTGTAGGGACAGCTGCGCGTGTAATTGTGAGGCAAGAGTTGTGCAAATACCCTAACCACACCTCCTGAATCGGCATTGTCTGGGTCCGGTGCCAAGGAGGTCCAGAACGATTGGAAACAATGCCGAGATAAGCGGAGAGCGCATACAGCATCTGGAAGTCCCAAATGGTAACTTATTTAATACTGACCAGGTTCAACGTTGCTTAACTTCGGTGATCTAGCGGGAAGCGGTGTGTTAACGTGATTATGCCGTATATATATTGAACACATTGTTATAAACAGGTTCAAATACTTTTCTAACACGTATGCACCATTCATCATCATCATCATCATATTCGCCTTAATATGTTGGTATGTGTTGGACGACTTTAAGATATTGACTTCCAAACTCCATGTTTTGACAAGTTTCTGGGTTTGACCTTTACTCATAATCTGAAATGGAACAATTACATCAGGTCTGTTGCCAAGGATGCTGGGAAAATGGTGGGATCCTTCTACCGCTCCAGAAGATATCTCACTACTGATGTACTTCTCTATCTGTATAGAAGCCAAGCGCGTCCAAGGATGGAGTACTGCTGCCACATCTGGACAGGAGTTGCTAAAAACAGCCTATCCTGCTTTTACAGAGTATAAAATAGACTTCGTGGTTTAGTGGGGGATGCCCTTTTCTCTTCCCTGAAATCTCTCTCCCACAGAAGAGACGTTGCGAGCCTGTCTTTGTTTTATCGTTATTTCCATGGCAAGTGCTCGCCTGAGCTCCAGTCTCTCGTCCCCCTTCGCCAAACTTTCACGAGAAACACCCGTCTGGCTGAAACTACTGTCAATAATTTTCTCCACTCTTTATCTGTGCCTAAATCCAAACGTGGATTCCATGAGCAGAGCTTTTTTCTCAGAAGTGCACGACTGTGGAGCTCCCTTCCCACCTGACTACAACTTGGATGTCTTCAAGTTCAACATAAGCAAATTCCTGACAACCAGCCCCCTTAAGTAAGACACTCTATCAAATCTCCAATACTAATGATTACTACAATACTTTCTCATTGATTACTGTACACGCAATAACCCTTATCCCTGAGTGGCCTCCGGGCCTTGATAAGTGGTGACCTCCATGTAAGAAAAAAAAAAAGGTCCATTTTATCACTTACTCTTATATTTTCTTTTCACTATTCCATGTTAGGTCGAGATCAATTTACATCTAATGATGCAAGAACTCGCATTGAATCTTTCAACGTGCCCATACCATCGAAGTCTACTCTTCTTTTTTTTTTACAGGGGTGTCACCACTTATAAAGGCCTGAAGCCCGCTCAAGGATAAGCGTTAATGAACGTAAGGTGCTAATGTAGTAATCATTAATTGTGTAGATTGGTTGGAATTTGGATTATTTAAGGGGTCGGCTCAACAAGAACTTATTTACATTGGACTTGACAGCTATACCATATTGTAATCGCCTGGGAAGTGGGCCAGTGAAACAATGTTGCACAGGCGGGCAATTCTAAGGAAAAAGCTTTGTTCGTAGAACCTGCATTTAGATTTAGGCACAGAAAGAGAATGAGGGGTGGATTGTTGATAGTGGTTGTAGCTAGTCGAGTGTTTTTTTATGAAAGTTTGGCAAAGGGAAGATCATGTATTGGCGCTTACACATATCTGTTCAGATTTAACCTTTCTTTGAGCTCATCAAACCGAAGTCTTTAAGACTAATATTACACATCCAACATATCATTCGTATATCATTTCTTTCCATGCAATACATGACCTTAACTTTCGCTAGCCAGACTTAATTCCGTCTACTGATGTATGGAAATATACTAAAAAGAATTCATGCTGCAATGAGTTTAAATTAACGACAACCAGTTTATATACAGGAAGAGTAATGCAAGGAGTATTGATGAGAACTTAGATGTGGAGAAAGTATATTTGAATAGCGAAGCTAGAAGTTTTAGTCACATAGTGACACCATGGCTGATAGATTCTTGGTCGACACTGGTAACGCTCTGCTAGACAGTAATAACAGTAGTTCTCTGAACATACTCCATTCACCCTTCCGCAATCACACTAGCGGTTGCTCCACCCCATGCTCCAAATGGCATCAACATGGAGTTGACGGTGGGTAATGACACAAGCTGACAACATAGGTGTGCCAAGTTCAAATCTAGTTCATTCCACAGAAACACTTTCACTTGGGGATGTTGGCAACCTTCATGTGATCCCCCCTCTGTAAGTACCCAAGGTCTTTCTAGAAAAAATTGGTGCTTATGCAGAGAATTTACTGTGCTGAAGTCATGACACTGTTATTTAAAAACTCATTCTTAACACGAGGAAGGAAGAGAGTGTTTTGTAACTATTCTGTACTTTCACCTAACAATTTAATAAAAAAATAGGGGTTCTTGGGCACTTATTGAACTGCGTTATTTTTAAATATTATTTTCAAGTTAAATTAAAATTTTACCATATAATTTTTTTAGAACATTGTTTGGTGAAAGTACAAAATAGTAACAAAACACTCCTCTCCTCATATTAAGAATGGCTTTCCAAATAATAACGTTATTATTTCAGCACGGTTCAATAAGTGGGTATGTACCAAAAAAAGATATCGTAAAACTTGAATTGAACTTGGAAATAATTTATAAAAAAAATAGCACGATAACTTCCCTGCATAAGCAATCAAAATTCTAACTAGAAAGATATCAGGGAAACGAATGCTAATAAAAATCATATTATCCATACGAAATGAATGAATAGTTCTGAATAACTTGATAGCAAACCTTCATAACCTCAACAGCCTCACCGTCCAGATATACTTTCTCCACATCTGAATTTAAATAAGCATCGATATAGGTATTTTTTATAGATCTTTATTACTAAAAATATAATTCCTAGCCCCCCCCCCCACCGACCACATCTAAGAAAAAACGTTCAGGACCATAAAAAGTGTCTAAATGTTGAAAATAAAAATTCTGGGCGCAAAAGTTATTCCTAAATTTATCTGACTCATCAGAAAATGTGGTAAACAAAATTTTGTGCCGCTTTCCAGTCTTTGAAATAAATATAACTATCATTTCCTGATGTTTTTATTTTCTTTCATTTAAACAAAAATTAAAAACGAACAAAAAGGTTTCGGTTGCTAAACTGTGACTGAAAACATCACAGAGCTACTAAGTATGAAAGAAAACAAAATTAATTGATTTGATCCTAAAAGTTGGGCTCAATTGACTTGATCCTGAATTGAAATCAATTTTGATTTAACGGTTCACGTCTTTTTATTTTTAGGTCATTTTCATTTAATAAAAATCTATGGTTTTAATCGAGCGTGTTTAGTGAAACGATTTAAAATATTCTGATAAACATGTTTATTCAAGTACTCAGATCATGCTTCATTGCACAATGAAAAAACATTTTTGTCAAGATACTAAAAGAATTCATGCTACAATGAATTTAAATTACCGATAACCAGTTTATATGCAGGAAGTGTAAGGCAGGGGATATTAATGAGAACTGAGATGTGGAAAAAGTATGTTTGAATGACGAAGCTAAAAGTTTTGGCCCCGTAGTGACACCATGGCTGATAGATTTTTGGTCGACAGTGGTAACATTCTGCTAGATAGTAATTAGAGTAGTTCGCTGAACATACTCCATTCACTCTTTTGCAATCACACTAGCGCCTGCTCCACCCCATGCTCCAATGGCATTAACATGGAGTGGCTAAGTGGGTAATGACACAAACTGAAAACAGATTTGTCAAGTCCAAATTTAGTTCATTCCACAGTAAAACTTTCACTTAGGGAGGTTAGCAACCTTCACGTGGTCCCCTCTCCTGTAAGTACCTAACGTCTTTGTATATTTGAATTGCGAAGCTAGAAGTTTTGATTCCATAGTGACAATATTGGAGCACAAGGTGGAGCAAGTGCTAATATTGTAACAAAGCCACTAACGCTGAGTTAGCAGCAGTCTTATGCAAATGACAAAGCCGGCTGCGTGATCTGACGTCATAACAGAGATAGAAAGGACACACGTGTTCAGAGAAGTACTATTTTAATCGTGTTTGAGACGAAGAGAATTCAAGACGTGTTCGAGACACGAAAGAGCAGAAAAAGTCGTGTTCGAGATACGAGTGTTCGAAGAAATGGGATTCGAAATGTACTGAGATGCGTGGGTGGCATCAGACTCGAGACAAAAAGTCCCGCGCGACCAGAAAAGGAAAAAATAATGCTCCAATGAACTACAAGCACTTGTACCCCTCGACGTAAATACCCACGACAAGCCCAACAAGCAGCAAGATCCCACCCCTACACAGTAGAGATCCCTAGATGTAAGAAAGCCTTTTACTCAAGTAGCTTCTTCCCCAGAACTGCAAGACTTTGGAATTCCCTTCTGGGATTCTGCTTTTCCAACTGTACTGACATGCAGAAGTTCAAGTGCAATGTGAACAGACATCTTGCTGCTCAACTCCCTACATAGTATCCCTGCAATTTATGTCCCCGATAGTAGCCCTGCCCCCTACATCAAAGTGGCATATTGCCTTGTTTGGTGTGAAAATGAAATAATAATAAAAAATTAAAAAATGGAATGTTTCAATATTTATTAAAAAATGCTTTGTTGGAAATACCAGATATAAAGGCCTTTATTAAAACAAAAGTGAGTCTACAACGTGTTGGGTCTGTTAAAATGTAATGACGCCGTTAAAAAACGGTGTTCAACGTTACAGTATATCTGCAAGAGTTAAGTTAGTTGCTTTTGTTTTACGGCATATCAACGCTTTTAGAGTTATTTAATCCCTCGTCCAATCATTTTGCGAAAAGTTTTTACGTTTCAAGTTCTTTACCTCTTCAAATATTTATTCATGGTTTCTGACTTTACAGAACATGATTGAGTTTTTTAAAGCGAAAGGGGAAAAAAAACAATCACATCAATGTTTGGTGCATTTGTGGTCAGTAAGCCGGATTCCTCAGACAGCCTGATCTGGTATCACCAGATGCCCTAAAAGATATTACTACTCGGTGCCAAAAGATTTCGTTCTGCTCGCCTATCAAAATCTACATCATTAAGAGATAGACCCTGAACTTGAGATTGATATCGCTAAACCAAAAATCGCCCAGAATTTGATAACCGAGTTAGTTCAAAAACATTAAGTAGAAAGTGCATTTAGAAGTTTTATTACATAAACGTAACATTGAAACCTTTACTCGGAATAATGATTTTTATACAAACAATCGGTGAATTGTTATTATTTTTGTGTGCTTAAAGGTGACCTCTGAACCTTAACATAACAGAGAAGTGAGTTTGGAAAGGATCGGATAGTGCCGGATTGCATTACTGAATTCTCAACACAATATATTCGGCTGCATTTTGTGGCTTCATTCTGTTTACCCATCGGAATCCGTATTATTAATGGACAGACTTTGTCTTATGGTTGATATCACCCAAAAATCGCCCAGAACTCGATAACCGTGCCAGTCCAAAAACACTAAGTAGAACTATAACATAGTGCATGTGAGAGCGTAGGAAAATATCATCAGCAGCAGAGGATAGCTGGCTTGCGTAGAGATTAACAGCAGCAATATCCGAAAAACGCGCATAAGCAAAATAGGAAGTGTGTGCGAGAAGAAAAAGGAGAAAAATGCACCACGTGAAAGAAAGTCAACGTTGAAGAACATTGACGTATAAAGTCGAAGACGAGAATGAGCGGGCTGTGCCTAGCATGCGGTCGGAAGAATGAGAAACGCGCTCCAGGCTAAAATAGACAGATGACAGCAGGGGACATTTTAAGTAGTGCCGAAAGTCACGGTAATAAAAACGTTTTGTAAAAAAAAAAAAAAAATTGCTGACCCAGATTTTATGTATTTATTTCCGGTTTTATTTTTATGAATTACTGAAGTAAAATGTTACGGCCACGTTACAGAATGTGCATTTAGAAGTCTTTATTGCACAAACGCCACATTGTGCTTTTTACTCAAAATAATGACCTTTATACAAAAAGAACAGCCGTTTAATTTTTTTCTGATTTTTTTTTGTTGTTGTTTTTGTTCTTTTGTTGTTTTTTCATCCTTGAACTTGCCCTTTGATCCTCAGCGGTACAACTTTGATGGTTAACGCCAGACGATTACCTACTTGATCTTGTACAACGTGGGAAGAGTGGTAATTTGACAGACTTGGACCCTTCAGCATCTCCAACCTTTATCAGAGCAGCAACTTTTTTTTTTTTTTTGCGAGCATGTCCAGAGTAACCAACCAGAACTCGGAAACGGCCAACATTAGTAACATCACGAGCAGTAGGGATACACTAATATTAAATTATACGGATTGCTATAGAAAACACCGTGGAATTTCCACGGATTTCCTACTAGACCATTATAAATAAACTATTAAAGCGGAACTGTATTGTGTTCATCTGTAAAAGCTATTGGTACCCACCGGCCTTAGTTGAACCGAGATAACCATCCGTTTTGTCAGATAACAAATGCACCACATTATAGTGAGGAGGGTCACCTTCCTTGGTGAAATTAGTTAACAATTATCAGCTCAGATGTCCGTTATTTCCATCGAGAAAATTACATGTGGGGAACAAAAGAAGAAATGCGGTCTGGAGCCAAAGAACCTGGCCAAGAAACGTGCATGCAAGTCTGTGACACCAAGGGTTGTGCAACGTTGAATGGCATGAGAGTGTCCTGGCGCAATAGACTGCTGTGTCATAAACACAAAAACAATACGGTGGTATTGTGGGGAGAAGGCACACCCTGGGTAGGTTTCTCGAGTACTGGTAATCAAATAGAACGTCGTTTACCTTTAGTCGTAGGAATTCCATTCTTTGTTGTCGTTGTTATTGTTGTTGTTGTTGTTGTTATTATTATTATTATTATTATTATTATTATTATTATTATTATTATTATTATTATTAAGAAAGAAAGAAAGAAAGAAATAGCAAAAGTGAAAATACACACAAAAAAAGGAATTATCAGAAAAGGGAGGATTCTGTGATGGATTTTAAAGAGGAAAAGAGAAGGGGCATTAAAAAAAAAGAAAAGAAACAAAGAATGAAAACGTCAGAAAGAAAAGTAGTTAAAAAATAGAAGAAAAAGCACAGAAATTAAGGAAAACAAAAGAAATGAAAAAGTATGACGAAAATTTTTGAAATAATAATTTAAAAAAATACATTATGTTTTGGCATTCTTAGGAGGAGGATTCATAATCTGGCTTATTTGAACTACCGTTTTTATCTTGAATTTTATTCGCACAACGTTTCAGCCGATGTAACCTCCGATCTTCTTTAGTTGTATCTTGTTGAACTTGTGAATCTGTACGAAATTCCAAAGATTCGTGGCGTGACGGATAATGTACTAAGTGAAATCCAGTTCTCAGCGACACTCTTCTGGAGGTTCAGATCCTCACTGTCGACAACACTAACAATGCTACAGTAAATTAACATTTCTACCTGATCATGGCTGCCGGAACAAGAGTATGCAATCTCTGAGGATTAAATAAAAGGCTTCCCTGTAAATTTTTACTTTAACTGCAACTTAACACTCACCTTTAAATTAATGACTTTTATAATGTTCGGGTATGCTGAAAACGAATACTACATTAAAATTTGGGGCCGACAAGTAGTTTTCTGGATATTAAGACATTTTTTCAAACGTATTATTTAATGAATTCCAGTGGCCATCGCCTTTCTTGACATAGGGAAGTGCATTTTGCAACACACATACGCATTAGTACATGTTCAGTTGGGGAAAAAACATGACCGCCAGTGAAAACGACGGATTACATTGGATAATAAAGGTCATAATATCTAGAAAGTTATTTGTCTGACCAAAATTTAAATGTGATATTCGTTTTAAGCATACCCGTTAATTTAAAGGCGAATATTGAGTGGCAGTTAAAGTTAAAAAATCCCGGGTTCTGCTTAAAATTCTGTAAGAATATACCCGCCGTTGTCCGGGATTGAACGCTGATCCACAAATGTTTCACACTTCCATATTCACATGCCTCCCCGCAGTGACTTAGTCCACAATACATTGTCTACATTGCACTGTAGAGAACATACTGTTGATTTTATAAAATTATTTTCATGTATAATGGCTAAAATTAAAGTTCAAAATGCAAAAGTCAACTATCATGGTTCAATTGTACTCTAAACAAAAACATTAATTTCGAACACACCCCTGTTATATCAAAGAACCGACTGTTAATTTCTCGGCCTGTGTGGTTATAAAACTTCTCAAATACACACGATGTTAAGCTGCGTACGGTGTTAACTTTGGTCAAAATAGCCTGTTCCTTCTTTCATTAGATTATTTTGAATAACGATTATCAATACTCATCGAAAACATTCCGATACAAACCCCTATCTAAGAACACTGCCAGGCACATAGTGTACCTTCATGTGAAATTTCATAAAAATCGGCCCAGCCGGTTTCGAGTCTATAGGGAACAAACTCACACACACGGACACAGTTCCGTTCATATAATAGTACAGGTTTTATTATTTTATACAACGTAATCACGTTTGATAACACTCGTTCCGGTTTGATCACCAAAGTTAAGCAACGTTGAACTCGATCAGTAGTGAAATGGGTAAGCTAGCAACACTGAACTTGATCAGTACAAAAACGAGTGACCATTTGGGAATACCAGGTGTTCTATGTCCTCTCTGCTTATCTCAGCATTGTTTCCAGTCGTTTCTAATTTTTCCTTTCCACTTTCAATGGAAGTAGAGCTGAATCAGGAGAGGTGTGGTTGGAGATTGTGCAACCCTTGCTTCACAATTACACGCGCAGCCAACCTCACAGAAGGATATCCATTATCCCTCGAGTCTGGACGGAGGCAACATTTGGTTTTATTATTTCGCTACTTTGAATAGTTGAAACATTAACTTAAAATAATAAACATTTTATTTGTTATTTCGTTGCAAACATGAAACGAAATATTTCTCACTCATCTATATACTAGCAGAGTGACCCGACGTTGCCCGGGAATGAATGATGATCAACAAATGGTTCACACTCCCATATTTTTATTGCCATGGAAATCGATGAAATTTCACATTTTTCAATGAAATCGATTGATTGCCTCCTCTAATTGGCGACCCACTGCAGGGCATCTGGAAGAAGCTCACATGCCTCTCGCAGCGACTTAGTTCAGAATACATTGCAAAAATCAAGTATCATACTTCAATTGTGCTCTAAACAGAAACATTCATTTCGAACGGGTCCCTGTCATATCAAATAACCTACTGTTGATTTTATATGTAAGGTATTTCGGCTTGTGTGATAATAAAACTTTTCAAATACACCTGTGATGTTAGGCTGTGTAAGGTGTTAACTTTGTTCAAAATCGTCTCCTTCTTTCATCAAAAATATTTCGATTATCGATTAACGATACTTATCGAAGACATTTCGATGCAAAACTTATCTAAGAATACTGCAGGCATATAAAGTACCTTCATATGAAATTTCATAAAAATATCGGTCCAGCTCTTTTTTGAGTCCATAGGGAACGAACTCGCGGACACAGACAAAATTCCTCTTTATATATATATATATATATATATATATATATATATATATATATATATATATATATATATGTATATATATATATATATATATATAATATTATATTATATAACTACTTTATTTACTCACATGAAATTAATTTACGAAAGTATAAATTTATGCGTAAACTTTAAGTATTTACTTCAAAAGTGCCCAATACGTAGGTAGAGCTAGTTAGTAAGTTATAAAATATATATGCCGATTAAGCTACACTGAATATTCCGCGTTTCATCCACTCTTGTACTCTTCAGGCTTATATATATATATATATATATATATATATATATATATATATATATATATATATATATATATATATATATATATATGAGAGATAGATAGATAGATAGATAGATAGATAGATAGATAGATAGATAGATAGATAGATAAATAGATAAACATTGACATTTTGGTCATTTTGATACAAAGTTATTTTTAAATGAGATCGTAAAGAAACAGAAAGAAAGAATAAATCAATTAGCCTTTTAACTCGCCAGTTAGAAATAGATCGCAGCTTGTTGAAAATCAAATCAGTACCCAAAAAGAAAGGAACACCATCTTAAATATTTGTCTATGAAATAAACCGAACTAATTGTTATATTAAAAAAAAAAAAAAAATCATTGAATTAAAAAGGAATAGAAACGAATGTCTTTTTTTTTAAACCAACATGAAAATTAGTTAACCTTGCGACTAATATCGCATATAGATAAGCAAGCAATATATAAACAAAGATGGCGCGTTTATACTGTAAAATTGAATTAATTAGAAACAGATTTAAAGTTAAACCATTTCAAGCTTAGAATGAATATGCGCATGCGCAAAAGTTGAAATAACCATTTTGCATTTCAACTCGCTGACATTTTTTTTTTACGAGGTAGTCACCACTTATCAAGGTCCGGAAGTCACTCGGGGATAAGGGTTATTGCGTGTACAGTAATCAATGAGATAGTATTGTAGTAATCATTAGTATTGGAGGCTTTGATAGAGTGTCTTACTTAAGGGGGCGGTTTGTCAGGAATTTGCTTATGTTGAACTTGAAGACATCCAAGTTGTAGTCAGGTGGGAAACAGGCAAACGGAAGAGAGTTCCACAGGCGTGGGGAAAATTAGTGACAGTGGTTTCAGCTAGACGGATGTTTATCGTGAAAGATTGGCGAAGGGGAACCAGAGATTGGAGCTCAAACGAGCACTTCTTGTTAATTTCGGTGTTATGTGACCAATAGTTTAAGAGTTTACCGGTTAAATATTTTCACACACATAGATTTACTGTTTTATTTGTATGTAGTTGAATAAAATACACAGTTTTACTTTTTTTAAACACGATCACAACTCCTGAAAATGTTATATACAGGCTGTTTGGAAAATCGCTGACTTATTTCGGGATTATGTCCTAATGTGTTTGTTAATCGGGATCATAATCAGGTATGGAAAAATCGGAACTTAGGATCAGAATCGCAAAAATTTGTACCAATTTTCCAATGCCAAAAACCATTCTTTTCTCTTTGTTTTTTTCTTTTATTTGTTTTTATTTAAATATTAATTTTCCATTGCTGGTACTAAAAACAAAATGGTAAATCTATATATCTATAAAAGTGTCTGTCTGTCTGCCTGTCTGTCTGTGTACATTTCCCTACACAATATCTCTGTCAATTTTCAGTCTAAAAACTCGAAATTTGATATACAGGGTACTGAGATTTGGGAAAATCTTTGCAATTGGTTTTCGGCCAGAAAGTTGGCTATTAAAGGGTCAAAGTTCAACGATTTGACCTTTGAAGACTCTACCAAACTCCTCCGCTAATTTTGGGTCTAAACGCTTCAAATTTTAGATATAGGTTCCTTGGACATGGATCTAACTTAACTTGATTTGAGCCCCAAACAATAAATTTTAAAAGGGTCATAATAAGGGTCAAAGTTAAAAAAGATTGACCCTTTTTTTTTTTTTTTTTTGCTCAGCATAGACCTCCAAACACCCGGGCAACGCCGGGCTGAAATGCTAGTATTAATTAATTTCAAACCACTAATAAACTTAAAATCTATATGTCATTTGTTACAAGTGTATTTCTACATTTGCATATATTAGATGATTTTTTTGCTATCCGTAAAAATAATAATGATAATCATAATAATAATAATAATAATAATAATAATAATAAAACTAACAACTCTAAATATTTAGAGGTTATAAAATAATCGGAATCGGTAATTTAGAATGGAATCGATAATTGTATCAGAATCGGGAAACATATTGGAATCGTCCCATCACTATGTGTAAATGATTTTTAAAGTTCCAGTAAGTATAGATACGGAAACATTTGAGTTCATTCAAATACTAATGAACTAGTGATGGGACGATTCCAATATTTTTCCCGATTCCGATGCAATTACTGATTCCGATAATTTATAAATCTCTAATTATTTAACTACAAGATTGTTATTTTCCCCAATTTTCGTAAAAACACATGTTAAATATGCAGATATTTTCCTAAATGTCAAAATACATTTGTGGAGGATGATCTATCGATTTTAGCTTTACTGGTATTTTAAAATCAATAAATATTTATGAATTTATCAATATTAAGAGCAATGGAAGATTTTATTTTAATCGAAATCAAATAATAAATGTAAAATTAAAAGAATCGTTTTAGCATCGGAAAATAGGTACCAATATTTCCGATTCCTATACCCTTACATGTCCTGATTTTTACGATTCCAGATTCCGATTCCTCGTCCCAACACTATAACGAACCTTCTTTATCTAATCGGTCCACTGTTTATTCTACATGTTGTATACATAAATACTGTCCCTATGATAGGATTAAAGATAAAATAAGCCTGGGTCTGGTGTTGCAACATATACGGATTTGTCTCACATTTTTTTAATCTCTACTATTATATAAAAGGAAATTTGTGTTTGATATGTGTTATGCATAAAAATAATTTTATAAAATCGACAGATTCTCTACAGTGCAATGTAGACTACAATGTATTCCAGACTAAGGCACTGAGGGGAGGCATGTGAAGCTTTATCCCAGTGAACTTTCATCTGAGCTCCAATCTCTGGTTCCCCCCTCACTAATCTTTTACAAAAAACACCCGTCTAGCTGAAACCACTGTCAATAATTTTCCCCCATTTTTTATCTGTGCCTAAATCAAAACGTAGATTACATGAACAAAGCTTCTTTCTTAGAATTGCACGTCTGTGGAACTCTCTTCCATTTGCCTGCTTTGTAAGAAATTCTCTTACTCGTTTTTGCCTATGGCAGAATGAAAGAGACACAGAAAAGCAACAAGGCTCACCTTAAATCCAAGAATAATTTTATTTACAAAAGGGTAAAAAAGGAGTCCATATTGCAAAAGAGTGCCCTCTTTAGCTTCTGCCAAATGGCGGGTAGTTCTTGCCTTGAAAGGCGAAGGTAGTTGTAGTTCATTGCCTTGAAAAGCGAAGGTAGTTTTCTTCTTGTTGAAGATGCTGGTAGAATCGGCCACTCGTAGAATTGGTTGAGGGTTCTCGAAATCCTTCCAGACTGTCGATACGAACAATGCACTTTGCGATTGATGTTCATAAAATAATATGCCCTCTTGCGGGCAACGATAATGAAGTAATTAATCCGTAGAACATTTTAGCCTCTGGCTAGTATCTACATTTAAATGAGCGGAGAAATAAATGGGGTAGAACCCTGCCTTAGTTCATTAGGCCTGGAGCGAGATTTCGCGTGTCAGCTTTGCTCGGCATCATATTGAAATCTGGTTTTAGAACGATGCCTTAGTTCATTAGGCATAGAGCAGGATTACGCGCGTCGGCTTTGCTTGACGCCAAGTTGAAATCTGGTTTTAAAACCCTGCCTTAGTTCATTAGGCCTGGAGCGAGATTTCGCGTGTCGGCTTTGCTCGGCATCATATTGAAATCTGTTTTTTGAAGCACAAAATTCCTGCCACTTCTGAATCCTCTGCAGCAACTGGCCAAGCAATACCATTGGTCGAAATAATCGCGTGATTGTAAATCACGCGGTTATCGCCCTTGCATTCTGAAATTTCTAACAGCTTCCCAGCCGACTACAGCTTGGTTGTCTTCAAGTCCAACGTAAACAAATTCTTGATGACCCGCCCCCTTAAGTAATCCAATTAAAAAATTTTCATTACTAACGATTATTACAATATTATCCCATTGACTACTTTACACTCTATAACCCTTATCCTTGAGTGGCCTCCGGTTCTTGATAAGTGGTGACTCCTATGTAAAAAAAAAAAAAAAATAACTGTGTAGGCTCCCCAACTAAAGCAGGCAATCAATCGATTTGATTGAAAAATGGTCGATTTCACCGATTTTGATGACAAACAAAAATATAAGAGTGGGAAACATTCGTTGGTCATCATTCAATCCTGAGCAACGTCGGGTTTCCCTGCTAATTCATACGATAAATTTTACTATAAAAGAAGAGTGAATTGAAGAATGAGTATTTCTATGCTATTCTTTGTATAAGTCGAACAAATTTTCCCTCCGACTTGAATTAGGTGAAAATTATTGAAAATTAGCCGCAGCAGTATTGGAAGTTATTTAAAACGGAATCTGATAGTTGAAATAATACTGCGCCTGGTGTTGCAACACGGATTTCTCTAACATTTTACATTTTCGTGTTTGTTTGTTCTTGTGTATTATTATTATTATTATTATTACTACTACTACTGTTGTTGTGAAATGTTTGGACATGTGACTATGGTTCACGTATATTGAAGAAAATCGAAACTGGTTTAAGTCAGTAAAAGCTACGAGTTGGAATGCAAAAACTTAACGTTCTACTTATCAATTCACTAGCTGCTGCTACTCGACACGGATTTCTATTATTGTACCTAACAGAATAAATCTATTCTATATTTCATAGTTGCATATTATTTTCCACTCGATGATACAACAAATATCTGCGTTTTTTCTCTGCCATAAAAAAAACAACAGAAAAATGAAAATACACTGGAGTGTACGTAACTCTCGCTTCCTTTATTTTGTCCTTTAGATCTCACATTCCATGAGCGATGTTTCCGACAAAGGGAGAAGAAGTTCTGGTTTCTGGGTCGAAACCTATCTATCTAACTTATCGTTTGGGTGTTTTTTGATATTGAACTACAATTTTTTGTTTTAAGCTTCTTTCATTAAGTGGCTTCATGTCTTCTCTGGAGTGATTTAAATTTTTTAAAAATATACATACTATTATGTTTTTTTATCTTGATAATTTATATGGTCGACCGAAAATTAATTCTTATTTCAATAGATCAAATTTCTTACCTGTAATGAGAAAAAAATATTATAATTCAGAATAGATTCAATTAATCATACGAATTAAATTAAATCTTTTTAGTTTTTATATAAAGGGTGTTTATATTTTATTTAAATATTCCAATTTTGATCACAAAACGACTGACAAAGTATTTATAGCAAAAAAAAAAAGATTCATAGCTGCAAAATCCGTAACTAATAACTAGGTTAAAAAATGTCGTTGTAGAAGATCGCCAAGAGGATGTCCATATCAAAAGTGCCATATAAATGTCCGGCCGGTGTAAAACTTTTCAAGCGAATTTAGGCCCATTTTTTTATTTATTTTTGTTTCATAAAATTAATAAATTATTTGCAGAAACATTCATACACCTGTCATTTCTTTTTCTTTTTTTTCTTTTTTTTTTTTGTATTCATATTAAAAAAACAAACATTTTTTTTGTATTCATATTAAGAAAAAAAAACTTTTTTTTTTTTGTATTCATATTAAAAAAAAAACTTTTTTTCCATTTATTTAAAAAGAAAATAAACTTTGTTATATAAATGGGTCGTGGAATTGCATTCATCTGCAAAACATTTAGCTAATTTGCATATTCTTTTAAACATTCATTTTAATTACTTATTAGTTTTTTCGGTTTTCTGATGGGATGATCATCTTTAGTTAACTATAATGTGTAATCATATTCATGTAGATATTCTACATGATTTATACTTGCGTAATATTTACGTAAAATGGTTATAGTAATCACAAACGTTTTTCTATATATATTTATGCATGCGTATATATTTATGCTTAAAAATTTTGCCTACCAAACTCCACTATCAGTTTTTAGTCTACATACATGAAACTTAATATATAGGATATTCGAACCCATACGAAACTTTATATTTGGTATTTAGCGGGGGAAAATTGGTACAATGTGAAAAACAAAAAAATGAAATTGGCCAGGTGAAGGTCAAACGCCGGCATTACGAATATGCATACCTAACGTAATAGCTATTGGTTCATGCTTTAATTTTTAGCCTTGCAGCAAACATGTCTTCATAGCCCAGGCATTAACGTCAAAGGAAAAAGTAAATCGTAAGCTAAACATTTTGGTTTAGATTCTCGGTAATGGCGCATGAATCTTTTCTTTTCTTAACTTTCTTTTACACAGGAATCACCACTTATCAAGGCCAGGAGGCCACTCGAGGATAAGGGGTTAATGGGTATACATTAGTCAATGTGAATATAGCGCAGTAAACATAAGCGAACAAAATTTTGTAAATTGGATTACTTAGGGGGACGATTCATCAAGAACTTGTTTACATTGGACTTGAAGACAATCAGATTGTAATCAGCTGGAAAGCAGGCTATCGGAAGAGAGTTCCACAGGCCATTACTATATATTGGGTCCAATATAATATAATAAAAATCTGCATTAATCAAAATATCGTATTTAAGCATATTTTACGACCAAGCAATGCCGAGCGGCCTGCTAGTTTGAGATGAATTTGTATGAAAATATATTCATGTAAACTGAAGATAGTTGTCATATAAACTAATAACATTCGTATCATTTGGATTATTCGAACTAATGTTCTCACGTTGTGTGTTACTCTTTAACATTTTGGCCTATATAACCTGTAATGTGTTTGGGTTGATGATTGTTTTCAAGAGAGGGAACACCTAGCTTCACACAAATGCATAATTCATGGTTTCACATGCGATTCCTGGTTCTTTTTGGACCCCAGCTTTCCAGCCTTTTATCTGTTAGAGTGATTGAGTTTTTTTTTCTCCGTTATTTTTATTTATTTATTTTTTCATTGTTTTTCTTGGCTAAAAGAGATGCTCCAAGATGCCTCCTCTTATTTTGTCTTTGGCCTCCCTAAATTAAATTTATCTGCGTAGGACATGATACACTTTCAAAGTCCATCTCTTCTTCTTTCTCTCCCACATAAGTTGCATTTCCACTTAGGAGATACGGTAAATAAGTTTTCAGATTTTTTCGTGTGGGCATTTTTATTCATAGTACACGCATGGAATTCTAGTCCACTTCGAATTAATCTCCTCCTGCCGTAATGCACTTGTTATACGATTCCAACAACTTCAGGAAGGCTCCATGGAAGCCCTCTTGTGTCAGCGTGTCAATGACCTTCATCACAGCCTCTCTTATCTCCTCAATTGTGTCATAACGACAGCTTCTAAGGTTTTCTTTGAGCTTAGGGAATAACCAAAAGATGCAGAGAGCAAAGTCTGGACTGCAGGGAGGGTGAGGAACTGTCTTGATACCCATGTTGGTAAAACAGTCTGTCTTCTTCTCTGAGCATTCTTGGGACAAACCGTGCGCAAATCTTCTGCATCTTCAGCTTGTGTGTACAGTTCCCACACTGGCATCAAACTGTATACTTATTGTCTTTATAAACACTTGACGGTTCTTATCCATGAAATCCTTTATTTGGTCAATCAATTATGGTGTTCTGACTTCTTTACTCCTCCCAAACCTCTTATCATCCCCCACAGACTTCTTGCCTTCCTTGAATCTCCAATGTCACTCAAACACTTATGCTCGATTCATGCAAGATGGTCCAAAAGCAGTCTGAAGCATTCCATACGTTTCTGTGACATTTTTCCAAGTTTAAAACAGAATTTTATTGCATATCGTTCTTCTAAAGTGTCCTCACGTCCAGATTGCATTTTTGAAATTCACCAGCTGTGACAATCAGGCTTTAGTAGTGTGTATTCCAATTCCTTCTGTAGCTGTTCATTTGAACCTGAAATCATAAAAATTGGTCAGTCATCTCATAAGATGTATAGCAATGACATACTGGATTTTTAAGAATCTATAACAATTTTAAACTGCAAATTTATTGAAAGCACTTCCTAGGGATCAACCTGCTTATCTTCTTTAGGAATCTTTCCGTCGAACTCGGGAATCTCCACGGAATTTTAAACAGAACACATTATTTAATCTACGAGGTAGCAAGGTAGCATGCATTTGTACCATCAGCAATGATTGTGTAGAAATCCTAAGTAATTCGTAATTGTATTTTGAGTGTCGCCCGAAGATTTGTGGCATAACGGAGAGAATACTTGGTAAAATTCAGTTGTAAGTTTCACTCCTCGTGGTTGAATGTTTAATCATCAGTGGAGATGATATAAAATACGTAATACAATTATCGTCTTAATTTCAGCTTCATTTGTTTGATAAGAAATATTAATGTAAATTAAAAAGAAATTCCTGTAAAGAATCTGAGGGTGAAAAAATCGGGTTCTTGTCCAGAATATACTCTATAATAAAACAAAAATAAAAAATAATCTGTTTGAGGTACGTATCCACGAAAAAAAAATATAAAATGTCATATTAAACATCATTTAAATTGATCATATAGTTTTTTTTTATTTATGTTTTTTTTTGTTTTTTTGTTTTGTTTTTTTTTGTAAATAAGAAATCAAATTTAATAAGTAACCGAAGACCGGCTGTCTTATCCGCCCTTTTGAAAACAATCTAAAAAATAAAAAGGGAGATAACTCAACAATAATTCAGACTTGCGAGATTTATTTTCTAATACCTACGGATTCCCATTAATCGCTTAAAAATGATTTTCTTATGAAAAAAAAATAAATAAATAAATAACAATTGGATCAATTTACGTAATTTTTGGAATTTGATATTTTCATTTCTTCACAGTACATCATACAGAATTTTATTGATTTGGGTTTTCTGTTTAATATAGGAGGAATTCTAGATAAGGATAAAAAATCTTTCCTATCTTAAGATTTTTGTTATTGGTTTCTTCTTGGCAGTACTTCGCAAACGAAGATTCTATGAAGGGGGTTTTCCATGTCGACTGCAGGCGCGCTTGTAGCTGACGAGCCCGATGCATCCCGAATCTTTCTCCTGTAGCGCTCCTCCCACAGATTTTCTGTGCGGGAGAACTCAAAGGAGACGACAGCCTGGTGGACAGTAAGTCGCCAGGTAACACGGTCAGTAGCGAGAGCAAATCACTGGAGGGGGTCAATGTGGCAGTCACCGAGGAACTTCTTCAGAGAGTCTTTATATCTTTTCTTCGGTACCCCTCTATCACGACGGCCAGTAGAGAGTTCACCATATAGGATTATCTTATGTTATTAGTTTTTAACATGGACTCACCTAAGGTTCCTAGAAATTTTCGAGTTAAACCATGACCTGCGTAAATAGAAGACCTGTCGACTGAAAAATTACGTCATGTCTGAGGTAGAAGCAAACCGTAATATTGTTGATGAGTACAAAAAGCATTAGAAAACGTAAACATTTGCATTGAAATAGAGAAAAATAAGGAACACGATTTGTACTGAAACTGAACTTATTCAATAAAGTTAAAAGCAAAATAATCCAACGTTATTTATGCTGTATTTTTAAGAAGAACGATTATAATAAACTTCCATTAAAATGTTTGCTATAAAAACTGATCCATTTTTAGTCTGAAATGAAAGTAATTAAATACGCTTACAAAAATAAACTTTGCAGTATTTTCTAGGCACAAATATTTCCCTTTTAAATGCACGTGTCTAAATGTAAAATAATTTTTGTTATTTTTCAGAAAATAAAATGTAGTCACTTTTACATCGGTTTTATAAATCACACGGTAATTTCTTTGAGAACTGAAACAGAAAATAACCATCCTTCTTAACATCCGTTCTACTTAATCATATGACGTAAGCCTATCAGATGACTTTTAATGAAATGGCCTCCTATCTACGAAGGCCACCATTAAACTCGCATCACGCTGACACAAATCAGGAATAATATGTATGAGCATGGATTGCTGATTACAGCTCTTATTGATGTCCGCTAAATTTGGTCTTTCGTGATCTTAACAAAAACCTCGGAAAGAGGAAGTAAATAATGTTCCGCATGAATTGCGGTTTTGTCGACGAGGAGAGTTCTTAAAAATAGAATAAAAGGAAATCTAATGCCTTGGAAAATTTTCTCTGGATATAGATTTCCTCATCCACGGATATTAGATTCGTAGATTGCTCTCCGGCTTACTGAAGCATGTTAAACTTCCAAGTACTTTCTTTTTTTCGAATCCAAACTAATTTTTTTTGTTTTTTGTTTTTTATTTTTATGTGTTTCGCCACTGTGAAAAAAAAAAATCAAATATTGCATGAGGTAAACAATTACCAATAAAATTTGCTATAAACTGTAGTGTTTTTGTTTTTTTCCAGTCTCAAGAGACAATGGATACCATCTTTAAGGGGAGCTGCACGAGTAATTGTGAGACAAGGGTTGCACAATCCCAACCACACCTCTCCTGAGTCGGCATTGCTTGAGTCTAGTGGCAAGAAGAAGTGCTAGACAAATGAAGACAATGCCAGAATAAGCGAAGAGTGCATGCAGCGTCTGGAATTCCTAAACGGTTACCCATTTTAATAATGACCAGGCTCGGCGTTGCTTAACTTTGGTGATCTAACGGGGACTGGTGTATCAGCGTGATGATGACGTATTATTCACTGCAAATAAGGCTAATTGCCACTGTGACATAAGTGGCTACTGGAAATTAAGAACCGTGTCTAAATAGACGCTCTAAGCGGGGAGTTGAGCAGCGAGATGTCTGTTCACTTTACAGTCAAATTTCTGCATGTTAGTACAGTTAAGAAAGCAGGATAAACAGAGCGAATTCCAAATTCTAGCGACATGAGGGAAGGGACTTTTAAAATAGAAGGCTTTCACGCAGGCGGACCTCTACAACGAAAGTGTGGAATTTTGCTTTCAGGATAGTCGAGAGTATTTCCGTCGATCAACACCAGTGCTACGAGTTCGTTGGAGCACATTCCATTAAAGTTCTTGCAAAAGGATGAAATATTGCAGCAATTTGGCAGGGGTTGGAGCTTGGTTGACAGTACAAGACATAGTAGATTGGAGACTTTTAATGACTCTGTCCAACAGAGAAAGTCTAGTGGTTGATGCACCACCCTATATGTGGCAACAATATTCCATGCATAGGCGAATGATGACTTTCTAGTGATATACAATACTGTCTTTCTATACATTGTTAGAACCGTAGATTGCCTATTGACAAGTCATTGTACACCTAACACAAACATTGTTAACCTAACACAAACATTGTTAACCTAACACAAAGCAAAACAGGCCATTCTCCAAAGTTCAACTCTCAATCTTCGCATCACTTCAAACTGTATTTAGTTCGACCCGTGTCAAGATTAACACTAATTGATATACACACTATCCGACATAGGGCAATCCATTATGTAACAATTGTTTAAACCATTGATTGTCCTTTGGCAAATCATTGTACTCTAAACACCAACTACAACAACCCTCCACATGTAAAGCTTAAACATTTTCTTATCATAGTAGGGATGCTGGCAATGTTGTAGTCTTAAAGCTGTATCACCTGGCACTCAGGTTCCTGTCAGGGCCAGCTAAGGCAGAGATAGTTGGGCGTCCAATAGTATTAGGATAGCAACCCAGCTAACAATGCTCGAGTGGAAATCGACGACGAGTTGGAATCAAAAGTTGTTTTCTGCTGGCCATTGCTGCATTTTTATGTTGCAAAAAACGTTAGGCAGCAAACTGCAAATCAATGGAGTGAGGGTGGAAAATGCAATTCCTTCATGCGTTTAAGTCATTAGTTTTATGGCAAGTACTCGACAGAACTTCAGTTTATCATTCCTCCTTGCCAAACTTTCACAAAAAACACACGACTAGCTACAATCACTAGAAACGATCCTGCCACTTTCTAACCATGCCTCAATCTTAACGCAGATTCCATGAACAAAGCTTCTTTCCCAGAACTGCCTGCTTGTGGACCAATGTTCCACTGTTCTGCTTCCCGGTTGAATATAACATGGTAGCCTTCAAACCCAATGTAAACAAGTTCTTGTTGAGCCGTCCACATGAATAAGCAAATTATATCTAATTTTCACCATTAACGATTACTACACTACCATCTTGCATTCATTAACCCTGATCACTTCCGAGTAGAAAAAAAGCCAAAGATTTGCCGAACCTTGCTGTTTTCCATTTTCAACATAAAGAGCTACAATCTTTTAGGTTTAATGAATAACTACGATTAATGAGGAGGATTTCATGAGCTCTGTGCAGAAGTACGACTCGTTTAACAAACAATAATAAAAACAACAATAATATCAGGAAGTTGACAGTGGCTCAATGGTTTAGGACATAGACTGACAACCTGTATGTGCCAAGTTCAAGCCCAGTTTGTTCCATAGAAATACTTTTACTTAGGAATAAGTACCAGATATCCTTCTAGAAAGAATTCCTAATAGAAAGATATCGAAGGAAATGAATGCCAACGTAATCATCGTGAATGACGCTTAATCCAAGCAAATCACAACAGCTGCAGAAATTAAAATATCATCTTTAAATGTATTGTACGGCCAGGCAACGCCGGGCGATCAGCTAGTGTATATAATTCCCGGTTAATATTTTCCAGAGGTAAATCAACCAATGAAGTTTTAACGAGGTTAACACAAGAGTGCTCAATACCGAAGTAGGGCAAGATACACTTTTTATTTGTTTTAGATAAGCATTTATAATGTCGCTACAGATTGGGTGATTGCTGAATCCCTGAATAGTTTTTATTATGGATTAAGCTTTTATAAAAGCAATGCCGCCTGAAGATGTCTCTAGTTACTTCTAACTGGCTGACTGCAACATGCTCAGGAATGTGTAGTGACATATTAATGCTAATATAAAACAAATAAAAATATATATTATTTAATTATTGCAATTCTTTTTTAAAATGATTAATTAGTATTGATTTATTTATTTGCGAACTATTATCCTTATCTGTTATAGTTGTTGTTTTCACGACATGTCGGCCAACTATTCCTCTGGCCTTCGTCAGATTGTTAACCGCAACGGGATAGGAATCTTCAACTGTATCTTCAGTGATTACTGCCCTCCATAGTTGTTGTCGTCTCACCACGTTTTGGCCAACTAATCCTCTGGCCAGCTGTGATTAGGATTGAAACCGCTATCTTCAGACAATACTCACCTGGAACTGTAGAGATTCAACGTCTCTGTCCACTGCGCCACGGGCCTCGAAGAGTCACGAAACCACAACTATAAAGATGAGGATAATAGTCCGCAAATAAATAAATAAAAATAAAAGTATATATATATATATATATATATATATATATATATATATATATATATATATATATATATATAGTAAGTTATAAAATATATATGGCAATTAAGCTACACAGAATATTCCGCGTTTCATCCACACTAGGACTCGTCAGGCTTATAACTTACTACCTAGCTCTACCTATGTACTGAGCACTTTTAAAGTAAATACTTAAACTTTAAGCATAAAATTATACTTTCTTATATTAATTTATGTAATTAAATGAAGTAGCCATATATATATATATATATATATATATATATATATATATATATATACATATATATGTGTGTGTGTGTGTGCGTGTGTGAGAGAGAGAGGGGGGGGAACGTTGAATTCTTGTTACTGGTTATTTCTCCAATGTTAATTATATGTGTCAATTGTATATGCACTTAATGGACACTTAATTAAGTACATGTGAATAAATGTTCGTTAATAAAAAATCCAAGTTTACAAATCACGTGGCGGCAACTTAATGAATAAACGCATTTAAATATGATCATAGGTTTAAAAGGCTTTCAGTGTGACATGAACGTTGGTGCCGGACCGGCAGCTTGAAATATTTCAAGAATTGACCGTCTTAGTTAATTACAACTGAACAAAGACTTAATACGCATCGTATATCAACCAATCACGTTGCAGCAATTGACGCAGGGAATTATACACATGTTATGATACCATTGGAGCTCGGGATGAAGCTGATGCTAGTGGGATTGCAAGAGTTAGAGGTGGATTGAGTAAGTTCGGGAAACTTGTTTTTACAAATAAACACAGACGAGCTTGACCAATGTTGACCAAGGGAAGATTTTTATTGGTTGTTCATGATATATTTGGTGTGATCGTTTTGATTTACGGCATATCAAGCATTTTTCGGTTGTTTAATGCTGAATTCAGTAATTTTAGAAAAAGATTTTATTCTTCAAATTCTTTATATCTTCAATTATTTATTCATGGTGTTTGGTTTGGTTGTTTTGCGACATACCAACCGTTTTCGTTCTGTATAATACTGATTCCAGTAATTTCAGAAAAAAATATATTCTACAAGTGTTATGAAAAGCAAAAACCAGATAAGTTTGAAAATGATATTTGGAAAAGGCTAGAATCGAACGCAGTAGTCAAGTGTTAAAAGATAAGAAATACAGAACGATTGGCATTGTTCACGCAAATAGCTAAATATTATTTATGTCAGAGATAGATAATTAATTCAGGAATTCAGTCAATTGTTCATTCTTTTAGAAATAACTGGATATTAAATATGTCAGTTAAAAGAATGGGCAATGCGAGTTTATAAATAATGATTAAAAATAGGTTAGATATTGAACAATTAAAATTTGCCAAAAGTGTGTTTGGACAGACATACGTAAAATCCACGTGAAATTTATTCACATGGAATAGCATACCACTGATGTCATAAAGAAAGCAGATTCTCAATATATTGAGATAGGGTTCGAAGTTAGCGAGAGTGACTATCAAAGTCACAGTGATAGTCAGTTAGAGACGAGAGTCGGACAGCGACTTAGTGGAACTGATGCCCTTAGAGGCGAAGGGGGGTAAGAGTAGACCATATTGTCATACAAGCTTGAATTCGTGAGTCATCAATCGGCCAGCTGATGAATAAAGAATCACCATCGAATATTTTGTAACTGTTTGTCTTCGTGTCGTCATTCATTACAACTGAAATGTAAATGTGCTTTGTCTATCATCTTGTAAAACGGACTTTGTTTGACCCTCCCTCCAAGTATTGTCTGATGATGGAGGAGGGGACAGTAATGATTCTCCCTCTCTGATATAAAAGAACTGTATTGCATATTCATTCAATAATGAATCCGTATCTCTCTCAGCTCTGTTAGAAATATCTCTCTCAGAAGATAAATGTCATTATTATCCTCTGTTCGGAGTCCCCGATACATACACACCCCTAATATGTACCCCGACTATTCAACACAAGTTCTTTACATCTTCAAATATTTCTTCATGGTGTCTGATGTAAAAGAAAATTATTGTTTTTGTTTTTTTACTTTGCAGATCATGATTGAGTTTTGCAAAGAGAACAATAACATCAATGTTTAATGCTTTTTTGTTTCGGAAGCCAATATCTTCAGACAGCCTGTTCTCGTAGCACCAGATGTCCTAACACATATTACTACTCTGGGCTAAAATGGAACTGGAAAAAATAGAAACTAACAGGCACCTACACGTTTCCCCAGCCTTTAAATGGAGCTTGACCACTAGATGTCTTTTAAAGTCATACCTAGAACCTGATCAAGAGAAAAGTTTAGCGGACTTGTGTACGCAGTGTGATGGTGTATGAAAGTACAACATGGCAAGTTGTGGTTGAGGATATGCGTTGCATGGAAAACAATTACATGAGAATTATATGATTGGTATGAAATGTGAGCATATTAAAGATAGGCTTAGATCTGATGACCTCAGTGGAAAATTAAATGTGGGCAGTATAAAGAAATGTGTACAGCACAAGAAATTTAAATGGTATGGTCACGTTGAAAGAAGAGATGTGTTTTTTTGGAGGAAACAACTTCAGTTCAGAGGAAAAGGCCAAAGAAAATATTGGAGGACGTAATAAGAATAAATTTGAGAGAAAGACAGATAAATAAAAAAAATCTACATAAAGATTAGTTTGTAAATCCATTTCTAAAAGCCGTCCAACACATGCCAGCAGCAAGTGATATTAGGACTGTAATTCTTATAACAGAGCTCCGGTGAAAATTCAGGAGTAGTCAACATTAGCATCAGTCATCCTCTGCTCATCTCTTTCTCTGTGTGTGACAAGCAAATATGTGCTAGGTACGGAACCATAAAATCAATGTAGTAAAAGTGTCTACGTACTTTATACGTTATTTTGAGTTCTGAGCCAAACCTTCCCTGACTTCATACGCAACCACTAAATGTGTCTTGATGTGTAACGCGCGTATGCAAATGCCGTCAACGGTAAAGAAAAATAAAGACTATAAAAAAGAGCAAGAGAACGATCATGTTAGTGATGTAGATCACAGAGTGAGATAACTTTCGTGATCACGCGAGAGGTGTGAAAGATGACCAAGTAGGTGACGTCAAAGCCGGAAAAATGAAGAACTAAATGTCGTTGTTACAAAGAAAAAACGAGTTGAAATTCTTTCCTATTCTAGATCTCCTTTGCGACGTAAACTGAGATTACAACGTGTTGGTGGCCGGACAACGTTACAGGTATAGGGGGCAAATAACAGCATTTTTACAGATTTATAGGTAGGTGTGAACAAAGACAAAAACTTAATACAGACCAGACAATCATGATCTGCAGTTTGGCATAGTCACAGATTTTGTGCATAAATGGTTCGTGTGTGAATACCTGTTGTCGAGCGAATACAGGTGTGGCGTTTTGATCAGAAACAAAATATACATGATAAAAGCATTAAAAATATATAAAAAAGAAAAAATTCTCCACAACTGCTTCGAACAATTTTTTAAGCACATATAATTTATTTCTTAACGCAGAGAAAATGAGTTTTATTTACTCCAATTATTTTTTTCCTGGCGATTCAATGCACTTTGTACTTGATCAAAGTGAAGTATGTTTTCAGTTCTTACACAAAGAAGAAATTTATACTTTCAGCTATGTATTTTATACGCAGCTCCCTTCTCCACCAAAATCAACAGAGATTAGACCATTCGTGTAATGATCCTGTCCCTGTTGAGTTTGCGGTGGGAGTTTAGTTCTGTGCAGTTCTAAGAGGTCCACTCTCCCAGGCTTGCCTTCTCTCTTTAAGAAGGCGTTAGTTTATTGCTAATCGCCTCGAGACGCCCTTATTGAGGAGTATTGATGAGGCTGCCCAGACTCCCCGGGAGCGCTGACTTCTTAATCCCACTTTCTGACCCTGGTTCTTGCAGTGGAAGAGAACTAAATTCTCTTTTCTATTTTCTAATTTTTGCGATGAGGACTACTGTTCTCATCTTGAGTCTTACAACGTTTCGGCCGATGTAACCTCCAACCTTCTTCAGGTGTACCTTCTTGAATTCAGACATGTTTAGGTCGAATTCAGAAATCTGCACGGAATTTCAAATGGACCGCAAATGTGACGCAGCAACGTTCAAGAAGATACATCCAAAGAAGATCGCAGCTTACACCGGCTGGAATGTTGTGAAAATAAAACCCAAGATGAGGACAGTAGTCCAAATAATCAAAATGATTTCTTTTCAAACAGTTTTATTGGATGTGAATTTTTCTACGCATATCTACAGATGATCTTGTGTATAACAAGTCCTTAGGGACACTTGACACTGACAGGTGTCATCCGAAAATGAGTTCGCCATTGTAGCTATTATTGGCGATATATGTCGCTACACTGAATGAACTCTTTCGTATTTATTGTGTCAATTTGATGATAGATACGCACAAAAAAGGGCAATAATACACAAAGACAATAAACAACAATAAAACTCGTATATTTTTCAAGAATAGAATCCAGTTTGTTTATTAATAGTGTGAACTCCTGATTTATTTCTTAGCACTTAGAAATTGTACAATAAATTGATTCTCATTTTGTTTATTACTCGTATTTCGTTTTGGGATCAGTATTTTTTTTTTCGCCCTCCATCAGAGGAGAGTGCAAACCAAGCACCGTCGAAGTAAATATTGTGTTTTCGACCAGGTAAAACTGCATTGGACTTATGACAAAAAAAAATAAATAACACAAAGTTAAAAGTCGGAGAAATATAACCCTAACCCCCCTTCTTCTGAGGGCCGGGCCGCATCGGTCGCTATCCTGGTTCACGAGAGCATACGTGTGATGTACTTCTGGCCGTGTTGGTCGCTCTCAGCTCACAGGACCATAGATGCAACCCAGCAGGGCTACATTCTTACTTGTCTTGTGGTGGACCCCTCAAGGGTGACCAGACTCTCACTGGTCACTGGAAAATATCTCTCTGCTGCTCAGGGCACGCGAAATGTGCATGACCCTAAGTCCGTGTGGCAACATTGTCGATTTCGGCCGTCACTCTGGCTTTGTGCTGGATCCAGTCTGTCTCCTTCATCATCTGGCGTCAGGACATACCTGAAATAAACTGCATCTTCATTCCAGGCCGGCAATCGAGAAAGAAAGAAAATTCTGGGACATTTTTATATGACGAAACAAAATAATTATTCATAAATCGTTTTACACTTGAATCCTATAGTTGGATGAAACGCGGAATATTCAGTGTAGCTTAATCGCCATGTATATTTTATAAATTACTAACTAGCTCTACCTACGTATTGAGCACTTTTGAAGTAAATACTTAAAGTTTACGCATAAATCTATACTTTCGTATATTAAATTTATGTGAGTAAATTAAGTAGTTATACAGTTATATATATATATATATATATATATATATATATATATATATATATATATATATGGTGTCCAAAAAGTCACTGAAGTAATAATAATAATAATCATTAATGTTAAAATGACAAAGGACAAGGTCAACAGTGTCAGCTATCGAATGAAAACTTAAGCCCTCTACCCACACTCAACTGATAAAGCATGGAGAAAACAGGAGAGGACGCTCAGACACCAGGAGACGAGAAAGAGCTGAAAGGCCTCAACGTCGCTGACAATGTTAGAGTCCAGTCATTCAATCCCTACACGAGAGAGTGGAGGGAAGCAACAGTCTGAAAACGAATGACTGGTAGATCCTATGAAGTAGAAGCAAGTGACGGACAACTATACCGCCGAAACAGGAGATTCCAGCGCAAAAAGCCCAGATAAAAACACCCCTTCCCATAACAGCATAAGACTACATGCACAGCTATATTACTCCTATAAATTTGGATTTTTTTGTGTAGTAATATCCATATTAAAAACGCTTTTTTTTTCTATTTATTTAAAAAAAAATACAACTTTGTTATATATGAGTTTTGGAAATGCATTCATCTGCAAAAGATCTAGCTTAATTTGCATATTCTTTTAAACATTTTTTTAATTAAGCAAGTATACATCTGGCACCTCTGTTATTTCTCTATATGATGGTGAATATTGTCATATTTGGCTTCAAATCCATTTTACATGCTGTCATCTGTTGAACAGCTTTTGGAAAGTGTCTTCCAAAGTAACCCATCTCTCGGCAATTCTTTATTTATCCATCTTTCTCTTGAATCTGTCCTTATTACTCCTTTACATGTTTTCCTTGGCCTTCTACAGACCATACTACCTCAACTTTATTTTTTATTTATTTATTCATTTTGTTTATTTATTTCTCTTTTAGCTTTTACCAACTGTGTATACCTTCTCTTTAAATGTATTTATTTAATGCATTTTAATTACATATGCGTAAAAATGGTCTCTAACACTTTAGTCCCATGCGAGCCGTTTTTATGGTCAGAAGAACTCTACTCGATAACGAATAGCCTATGCAAGAATATAGAAGAGCTAGGACCACCTTTCTTTCTACTATAGAAGACAGAAGAACTTTATTTAAGTAGTATACTTAATATATGCAATCACCGTACGCTTGCTTGTATTAAAGTGTCCTCCATGATACCCATACCATACCAAACCACTGCACGTGGCTCATAATTTAACTGGCACTATATTTGTAACTGCAATATACATAATCCCAGCTGTGATACTAGGGCTAATTTTCTGAGTAGATGCAACACTCTGCGCCTGACCTTAATGACTACAATTCCAAATCCCAACGAACTAGCTGTCCCTATAACTGGGAGGGAAAACCTAATAGCTAGCTACGAAATCTTATACATTTTACCTCCAAGACGATTGCGTTTGTCTTACCTGCATGCATAAAAAAAAAAAAAAAAAAAAAATTCCTCCCTTCTTCAAACTAAACCTTACCTGTAACTCAAAAATCCTAATGGAAATCCATCTGTAAATAAATAACCCCTCTTCTCTTGAACGCTAACAATCTACTCCTTCCAACCTATCCGCCACTAAACTCCCACATTGCTCCGCATCTGTAGTGGAATCGCTAACTTCCAGCCCCTAATCCCTCACATGCAAACTGTTTTAATAGCCATCACTAAACATCTATACATTTCTACCTCTAAACATCTATACATTTCTACCTCTAAGGCATGCATTACAGCTCATTCCTATCCAGTAAGGGACTTAACAGCCTATGCACACAAAGGCAGGTACTTAACAGCCAAGGTACTCAGAAACAAAGCGATATGCACTACACAACTGTCTCCTCGAGTTTTGCAACGATTAATTACGTTATTGAAACGACACTCCTTGTTATGCAAAATGCCCCATGACTCTTACTAGAAAATACCTACAACTTCAACTCTATTCGCACCTACTGAAAACCTGCCCATATATCTATTCACCTAATTACGCATGACTCAAAACTTGCTGTCTTATCCATGCTATATTGCACTTACATCTTAACCCTCCTATCATCTAAAATAGCTCGGGCACAACTCGTAGCTCAATTCTTAATACCTACTCATACTGTAACACTATACTAGACCTAAGCTAACATAAATAAAGTAAAAAAAGGGTAAGACTAAAATCACATTATCTCCTCCCTAACAAGCCCTCTTACAATCATAGACGCTTACACTGCATGAACTTCACCCACCCCCTTTATCCATTAACAAGTAAATAGCATGTCCCTAAATCACTTTGAGGAGTGTAACTAATCAGTAGAGATATAATCTCCCACAAACTAACCCAGTAACACTAACAACGCGGGGTCGCAGAAATACCTGGATTAGAACCTAGGCGCGGAAAAAACCCTCTCAGGGCTGACGGACCCAGTAGGTCTTCCCAGATCATCCGTCTAGGAGAAGGAAAACTCTGAAACTAAACCAAAGGGGAGAGAGGCCTCTACAGTCTTGGATGACAACCTTCCTAGAGCTGGTGACTCAAAAAAATTCACCGGTTTGCAAACCTAAATTGCTTAAGAAGTAGATAGGCTCTGTCTATCGCCCGGCTTCCATACTCCTTCTTTGCCTATTAGTCAAGCGCAGAGACACTATCTCGGTGATTCGACAGAAACACCCAGCGGTAGATCTTGTTTCCTGGCTAGGGCAATGAACGCCGTTCTTCTCCATTCCCAGCACACCCCACCCCTAAAACTGAACATTTGGGAGTGCTTGAGTATAAGATATGCCTGAGCAATTAGATTGGGTTGACCTTCTTCTAAAGGGTTGAGGGTACCGGATTGACAGTTCCTGGCTGCTGTTCCCAACTGGTAGTACAGGAGCCCTAACTCCTTGGTAGCGCTTAGAGCGGCTCCTCCATCAACAGTTGAATAATATCGGGTTTTTTGCAGTGCCATGACGCGCATGGAAAGGGACCCTGCACTCATCCCCGGTGGGCTTTCCTGAGGCCACAATCCTAATTGGAGAAAGGTCAGCTGATGGTCTACTTGTGATGCATGTCTGAAGCTCCGCATAACCTCTTGTTTAGCTCCCCCTTACCGAAACTCTAAAAAAAAAATATGACGACAGTACAATCTAAAAATAAGCTTAAACCAGGATTAGGGACAAACAAATTCAACTTGCCTCCTCCCTTGAGGCTCTCATTCACAAATATCCATGGGCTTAGAACTAACTTAGCTGATGTTGAAGCATTTCTCTTAACAAATACCCCAGATATCTTAGCACTAAGTGAGACTAACCTACACTCCTCCATTCCCTCTAACCACTTTAACATGCCTGGATATCTCCCACTCTGCCGTAAGGACTCTGACAGACATATGCACGGACTTGGAGTTTACATTCGTAATACCCTTCCCTTGACTAGAGAAACAAACCTAGAAACAGATGATCAAGCCTTTATGTGCTTTAGACTAAACGTGCAACACAATATTAGCTACTATTATTTTCTCTACCGCTCTCCCTCGACTCAGGACTGCTCCATAATAAACAAAGTATCTGACAGCATAGACACGGCACTGTCCCTCGACACTAGCGCACAAATACATGTGTTTGGTGACTTTAATGTCCACCACAAAAACTGGCTTGGATTCTCTACTCACACAGATGCAGCGGGCAGCACAACCCATAGCTTCACTATATCTCACTCCCTATCACAAATTGTTACGTTTCCAACCCGTTTCCCTGACCAGGAAGAACAACACGCATCACTTCTAGATCTGTTTTTGACCACAGTTCCCGATGACTGCATAACGAAGGCCCACAGCCTACTTGGGAACGCTGATCATGCAGTGATAATGGTTGAAATCGCCCTAAACTGAAGAGCCAGTGCTCAAAACAACGAGATATTATAATAAGGCTGACTGGGAAGCCATCAGGGAACTAATTAGAGATGCTCCATGGAAAAATATTTTCTCTCTCCCTGCTGAACAATGTGCAAACGAGACCACTGACTGGTTCAAAACTGCAATCGAAGCACATGTTCCCATGCGGAAATTTTATAGTAAGCCCCACTCTCCCCAATGGTTTACGTCGACTTGTGCATCTGCCATTACTCAAAAGCAGCATGCATACTGTAGGTTTAACCGACATAAGTCCAGTTCAAACAGACTGAAGTATATAGAAGCTAGAAATAACGTTAAGAAAGAAATAGCGACAGCTAAGAAAGAATTTACTGAAACCACTAAAAAGCGCATCGAAGCACAAAAACTAGGAACTCGAGACTTCTGGAAAATCTACCACAGTGTAGTAAATAATGGGCAATCAACAATTCCCCCACTAACCAACAATCACGAGGTTGTCTCCTCAGCAACCGACAAGGCTAACATGCTTGCCAGTCGGTTTGCCTCAAACTCCACACTGGACCCTTCCAACCACCCCCTACCTGACTTTCCTATGCGGACAGACGCCACACTAGACGATCTGAAAACCACCCCTGCTCAGGTGCATGCTATCATAAAAAACCTTGACACCTCAAAAGCATGTGGACCCGATCTTATCCCAGCTGTGCTATTAAAAAAGTGCTCAGCCGAAGTAGCTCCAGTTCTCTCCAAACTCTACAACAAATGCCTTAATGAAGCTTGCTTTCCGGGCTGTTGGAAAACTGCTTCTGTCGTACCAGTATTCAAGAATTCTGGCGAAAGGACAGACCCATCAAATTATCGCCCCATTAGCCTCCTCCCACTTTTTGCCAAAATATTTGAGACCATAATTAACCATGCTCTAGTCCATCATCTTACAGATGCTAAACTACTGACTGACAAACAATATGGATTTAGACAAGCCCGTTCCACAGCAGACATCCTCACTGTGATCTCTGAACGTATATACCATTCACTGGACAAAGCGGGGGAAGGCAGAGCGGTAGCTCTAGATATATCTAAGGCTTTTGACAGGGTATGGCATGAGGGTCTCCTCAGTAAAATCAGATCATACGGTATCACTGGTAGAATACTTAACATAATTAAATCCTTCTTAGATAAGAGAAAAATCCAGGTAGTCCTCGACGGTCGCACATCTAAACAATATGATATAAATGCGGGAGTGCCCCAGGGTTCTATCTTTGGACCTCTATTGTTCCTGATATTCATAAATGACCTCCCCGACAACATTGCCTCTGAGATTGGTATATATGCTGATGACACTACACTCTATGGCAGACACGACAGGAAGACGAATGAACACATTTCTAAAGAAATGGCAGAAACACTAGAGGAAGACCTCCAATCTGTAGTGGAATGGGGACAAAAGTGGTTGGTCGCGTTCAATGCTGCCAAGACTAAACTAGTTTCATTCAATAATTACAAGAAACCCTCTCTACCACCCATACCAATGGCCAACGACTCTTTATCTGAGAGTCCATCTTTCAAACTCCTTGGCCTAACGTTCACAGGAAACATGAGTTGGAACAATTACATTGAAGGCATTGCCAGGGCTGCTGCAAGAAAGGTAGGCTCTTTCTACCGTGCTAGAAAACTACTAACACCCGAAAGTATCCTGTACCTCTATAAGGCCACCATTCGCCCATGTATGGAGTACTGCTGCCACATCTGGGCTGGTGCATCTGCTACTAGTCTCTCGCTCCTTGACAAGGTTCAAAAGAGAGTCGCAAACCTGATAGGTCCTGAACTGGCATCTAAGCTTCAGCCTCTGTCCCATCGACGAAATGTTGCATCCCTCTGCCTTTTCTACAAGTATTTTAGTGGTGAATGCTCTGACGAACTGCAATCACTTGTGCCCCCATGACACGAGCACCCTCGACAAACCCGACAGGCTACTAAATCCCATCCCCTCACTGTAGAGATCCCTAGATGTAAAAGATCTTTTTACTCCAATAGTTTCTTCCCCAGAACCGCAAGACTCTGGAATTCCATTCCAGGTCCCTGCTTCCCCAACAGTACTGACGTGCAGAAGTTCAAGTGTAACGTGAACCGACACCTTGCTGCCCAAATCCCTACATAGTACGCCAGTAGTTGTTGCCCCTGATAGTAGCCCCCTACACCAAAGTGGCAATTTGCCTTGTTTGGGGTGAAAATGTAATAAAAAAAAAAAAAAAAAAAAAAATTAATTCCCTATAAATTTTTTCGATTTTCTGATGGGATGATCATGTTTAGTTAACTATTACGTGTGATTATATTCATGCAGATATTCTACATGATTTATATTTGCGAAATATTTGCGTAGAAAGGTCATAGTAAACATAAACCCTTTTCTATTTACGTATGTGTATATATGTATATATTTGTTTTTAAAATTTTGCCTAACAAACTCCTCTGCCAGTTTTTGGTTTACAGACATGAAACATAATAAGAGCATTCGAACCCATGCAAAACTTTATGTTTGGGTTTTAGCTGGGAAAATCTATGCAAAAGTGTGCAAATTAAAAAAAATAAATTTGCCAAGTGAAGGCTGAATGACGGCATTACAAATATGCATGGGTAACATAATAGCTATTGGTTCATGTTTTAATTTTTAGCCTTACAGCAAACATGTATTCATAGTTCAGGCATTAACGTCAAAGGAAAAAGTAAATCATAAGCTAAACGTTTTGATGGCGCACGAGTCATTTTTAAATCATTACTATATATTGGGTCCAATATAATATAATAATAAATACGAAATCTGCATTAATCAAAACATCATATTTAAGCGTATTTTACGACCGGGCAATGCCAAGCGGCCTGCTAGTTATTAAATAAAAATCCGGGTCAGCATTTTTTTTTTTTTTTTTTTTTAACACAAGTATTTATTAGCATTATTTTCAGTACCACTTAAAAGTCTCTAGCCATCGTCCATCTCGTCCAGTGTAACACTCTTTCTCTCCGACCCCACGCCGGCTGAAGCCACTCACTTCTCCCCCCCCCCCCCGCTTTCACACGTCCATTTTCTTCAACGTCCACTTTTGTTTCTGGTCGAGCACGTGCTGCATTTTCTCTCCTTTTTTCTTTCTTTTCTCTTCTCACGCACACTTCCTAACTGGCATACGCGTTTTTTTTTACTACTACTACTACTACTGCAAATCTCTTCGCAAGCCAGCCATCCTTCGCTGCTGCTGATATTTTTCCCACGTGCATATGTGCACTATATTAAACTGAAATATATCAACATGATTAATTTCTAATTTTTTCTTTCATTGGTATTTTCCTGGAATATTCTCACGTATGTTATTTTTTTTTTTACAGGGGAGCCATCACTTATCAAGGCCCAAGGCCGCTCGAGGATGAGGGTTAATGAGTGCACGGTAGTCATCGGGGACAACAGCGTAGTAAACTTAAGTAGTGGAAATTTGATGTGGCTTGTATTATTTAAGGAGGCGACTCAGCAATAACTTGCTTACATTGGACTTAAAGACGACCATATATAAATCAGCTGGGAAGCAGGTAAGCAGAAAAAAGATCCACAGGTGGGCAGTTCTAGGAATACTCATCTAGAGAAACACTGAACTTGATGCTAATTTCGCACAGGAACAACAGGTTTGATCTTAGGGAGTTTAGGTTTGATCTCCTAAAGTTTGATTTCAACCTCTGTAAGGTTGGAATGTAAACTCCTGATGCTGGAGAAGGAAACCTAGTATTAGGCGTCTATGTTGGAAGTTGGAGTTCAGGGTTTAATCTTGTACGGTTTCTTGAGACGTTTCATTTTGATCTGAAAACTAACTTTTGGTAGTCAACGGAAAGGAAATCATCTTCAATCATGATAATGCTCGTCCTCAAAGAATTACTAATCAACAAAAACAAAAATGTAGTAGGCAAAAAAAATAAATGTTCTGTCAGCAACAGTACAACTTCAAAATAGTCAATATCGCCCACCTCCAGAAGAGAGGGAATTCCTGTCCGTGATAACCGTGGTAAAAGAAGACACACTCCAATCGCCAGAAACACCCACACACACAATTTGCAGGACACTGCCGACTCGTCTCTAGCCTCCTGCTTTTATAGTGGCCGGGAATTATCCATTTGCATAATCACATGAGAAAGAAACATGATTTTCCGAGAGTTGCATGGGGTAAACGCTAATAAAAACCCCCGGACGCCATCTTGGAATTCCCTTTTCCCCCCCAACCGGTGACACAACAGACGTACCCGAGGTAAGCTCTTTTTCCCCTCATTTTAGTTATTGCTACTTCTGCTACAGATCTCCTATGAGAATTTAGTCTGGCATAATCACATTGACACACTGGTTCTCGTTAGATCACCAAAGTTAAGTAATGTTGAGCCTGGTCAGTACCAGATGGGTGACTAATTTGGGAATACCAGGCGCTGTATGTAGGAGGATGTCGACACCTCCCTGCAAGAGTTGCAAAAACCTAACGACCTCATCTTGCCTAACGGGGATATACATGCGACTGGTGATCGGTTGTGAATGTCATACTCCCATGGAACTTCCTCCTTTGGAGGAAGCTGGTTAAAGCCGCATAGGGTTAGTCTCGTTTCCATTTTTTTTGGAGAATTTGGTTGGGAAATCTTGGCTCATCCTGCATCTTAACTTGAATTAGCTTCATCAGATTATCATTTCGAGGATTACAAAAGCATTTAGATGGCGTTAGATTAACGTCAGGAGAGGAAATGGAGGAGGAGGTAATTCATATTTTACATCAAAGGATAAAGAACTTTACAAGCGAAAAATTTATAAACTCGTTGGCGGATGATATCAACTCCTACAGGGTAAATGTCGTTATTGTTATGGTCTCAAAAACAATTTTCAACATGTAAATTTAAATAAGAAAAACCTTTGCACCGAACTAACATTGTTTATATATATATATATATAATATATAATATATATATATATAATATATAATATATATATATATAATATATATATATATATATATATATATATATATATATATATATATATATATATATATATATATATATAAAATCTGAGGTTATTGTCTTCCAGAGGTTAAGTAACCAATGAAGTTTAACGAGGTCAATACAAGAGTGCTCAATATAGAGGAAGAGTAGGGAATACTCTTTATTTATTTTTATATAAGGAGTAATATGTTGCTACACAGTCATGAGCATGTTTCGGTCAGCTAGGTACTAGTAACTAGAGACCACTTTAGGCGAAACAGCTTCTACGAAAGCCAATGTTGCAAACTTTGCTTTCGTATAAGCTTTATCACATATATGGTTTATGCGTTCAAGCTGACGAAATATTAAACCTATTTACATCAAGCCATTGTTCAATATTTGGTTCAACTGACTTGGACAAATACGACCACCTGTTGAATGATACATCTAATCTATGAATGACCGAAAACATAGAATTTAACATTCAGATTCGGATCAATTTTTTTTTTTTAATCGAAATTCTGCATGACATTTTATTTCTTTTCATCCAAATAAGATACTGTACAGTTGCTCCAAATTTCGGATAATGTACTTTTAGACGACGGTAATGTTTTGGGAGATTGAGAACCACACTATTTCTTTTAATGGAAATCGCTCCAGACAAGGCGTGAAGCCATTTGATGTAAGGAGCTAACAAGAACGAAAGATGATTATTGAAAAGACAAGAGATACCTACTGACCTTTGTCTTGAAAAAACTAAGGTTATAAGCAGGAGAAAAACAGTGAGCAGGTAGAGAGTTCCACAAACACACGGTTTATGCGAACAGCGATAATTGTGCATGAAGGGAGAGCCTAACTTTCAAACATACCGGAAGCTGGCATCTGTGTCTCTCAACTGAGCTATGGAAGCACAAAATGGATACACTTTTCAAACATATTTTATGGGTTTTTTTTTCACCTCTTATAATAAAAATAAAATGCGTAAACATTTTTTATCAATTATTTTATCTATTTTTTAATCGCATATCTTTTCAAATTATTATGTTTATTTAAGTTAATATGTTTTATATTTTGTCAAACTATTTAGATATTTTTAAAAATATTTTAATTTACAGAAACATGAAAAAAAACCCTATCATTTTACAGTTTTAGCAGTTTAAAACGTTGAACGTGCAACAGAAAACAATTTAACAGTTTTAAACTGAATATTTCACACACATTAAAAAAAACAAAAAACATTAAATTCAAACAATATAAGTACGAAACCAGTAAATGATATTGCCGAAATAGTTATTTTTAAATCGTTAAATTAAGCATAAAATATATCTGAAAATTATATCCATTTGTGCTTTCATACCTCAATTGAGACACCTAGGTGCCAGCTTCCGGTGTGTTTGAAAGTTGCTGGAATAGGAAGATGTAATGTTTTTTGTTGTTTTAAAAATTTTTTACAGAGTCATCACTTATCAAGGCCCAGGAGCAACTCGATGATAAGGGTTAATAAGCATACAGTGGTCAATGAGACAATGTCGTAATAATTGTTAGTAGTGGAAAATTGGTAAATTGGATTACTTAAGGGGAACGGCTCATCAATAATTTGTTTACGCTCGACTTGAAGCCGGCCATATTATAGTCAGCTGGAAAGCAGGCAAAAGGAAGAGAGCTCCACAGGTGTATAGTTCTAAGAAAGAAACTTTGTTCATGGAATCTACGATTAGATTTAGGCACAGATCAAGAGTGGGGGGAATTATTGATAGTGTTTTCAGCTAGACAAGTGTTTCTCGTGAAAGTTTGGCGAGAGAGGGGAATAGATTGGAGCTCAGACGAGCACTTGCCATGAAAATAATGATAAAACAGAGACAGGCTCGCAACGTCTCTTCTGTGAGAAAGAGGTTGCAGGGAAGAGAAAAGGGATTCCCCCACTAGGCTACAAAACCTATTTTGAACTCTGTCAAGGCAGGATAAGATCTTTCTAGCAGCTCCTGCCGAGATGTGGCAACAATACTCCATCCTTGGACGTGTGCGAGACAAGACACTGTTTAATATTTGGTTCAATTAGTTTGCAGACAATTTTGTTATGATATATAGTAGTTTTAAAATTATGTTTTTTTTCATGTGTATTCGTACTACGAATCCCTATAAACCACTATTTATTGCAAATTACAATATTTGTACATATATATTTCTATATATATTTGTAATAAAAGTGGGAATGTGTGTGAGGACATTTCTCAACCTATATACTGAACGAATTTTGGATCTACAGACTTGAAATTTGGTATATACGATATTCAGACAGATGAAAAAACTTTTAATCTGTTTTAATCCGGAAAGAAAAAAAAAAAAATTGGTTCATGGAGGTTCTCAGATTTTATCTGCTAACTGTTCGATAAATGCGCATGCGTGAATGGTTCACATGACAAATTCATTATGATAAAAAGTAGGTTTGAAAACACTTTTTAAAAATCGTATCAAACCGACCGAATGGTTATCATATTTGATTCACTGTCTTTAAATTTTGATTTATATCTCTACCCGAGTATCTTTTTTTTTTACTTACATGAAGGGGACTGTTCAGGAGGGTGGAACATAATACTCGCATGCAAATGTCTCCGTTTCTTTATCAATTCAAATATATTTATGCGCAATGCCCGGCAGCCTTCTTATATATCTATAAAAGTGAGAATATGTGTGCGTATGTGTGTGAGGACACTTCTCAACCTATATACTCAATGAATTTTTGTCCTACAAACTTAAAATTTGGTATATAGGGTATTCAAACACGAGGAAATTTTTTAATCGATGTTCATCCAGAACAATGTACTACTAAAGGGTCAAAATGAAAAAAAAATGGTACGGTGGGCGGGGGCATCAGATTTTTATTTGTTTGTCAACTGTTTCACAAATGCACCTGCGCGAATCGTTCACATGAGAGATACCTTATGTTAAGAATGAGTAGGTTTGAAAACGCTTTTTGAAGAACGTGTCAAGCTGGCCTAATAGTTATCGTACCTGATTCACTGTCTTTAGATTTTGGTTTCGATCTCAGGTCGAGTATTTTTGTTTTTCTTACAAGAAGTGAATTCATTTCTACTTAAAATCGAATTATAAATTAATTAGTTCTTAAACTTACATTAAATTTATCTTTAATTTATCGATATTGTTATGATTATAAAAATTATTTTGAAAGTGATATTTTAAAGTTCACATTTAACGTATTTTTACTAATCTAACATTCAACAATCGAGTATTAATAAACATTTCTCGTCCCTACTATATTATCTAGCATCTTCTCTCCTCTTCTGATGAGAAGCATTAGGCTTCGAAATACCATGGTATAAAGAGTTCTTACTTATCCTACACCCCTAATTGATGGATCACTCTTATTAAACAAATGAATAAATCTATACATATTAGTTTTTATCTTTATATCATCATTTTCTTTCTTTACTGATATCCCCCGCTCTCTCTCTCTCTCTCTCTCTCTCATATATATATATATATATATATATATATATATATATATAATTTATCAATATTATTTTCATTATAATAATTATTTTGAAAGTAATATTTTAAAGTTCACATTTCACGTATTTTACTAATCTAATAGTCTACAACCGAGTATTAATAAACATTACTCGAACTAGTAACATAGTTAAGTATAATTTTAGTTTAACATTGAATAGATCCTAATTCCCTTTATGATTAGATTAAAAAGTATCCTAATCACATAATAATATTTTCTTTTTAATTAGTTAAATGAATGTTTAAATGAAATCTAATTCTTATTTTACTTTTAATAAGTTAAGAATAATTAATATTACTTAAACATAATATTACATATTACATTTACCTCCCATTTATCTCTCCCACCCTTTCCATTCATTTTTTAAAGATTTAACTTATAAATTCCTAAATAAAATTATAGACATGTTATTTAATTGGTATTCATTATTGAGAGGCTTATTTTGGCCAAAACGCTGTGAGACGACAACAACTATGGAAGGCAGTAATTGTTAAGAATGCAGTTAGAAGATTTGGAGTTTCTATCCTATCACGGTTACCACCTGACGAAGGCCAGAGGAATAGTTGGCCGAAACGTCGTGAAACAAAAACTAAGAAAGATGAGGATAATTGTCTGCAATAAATAAAATTGATAGAATTATACACGTTTAGATAATATATATATATATATATATATATATATATATATATATATATATATATATATATAAATTACAATAAGTTTACCAAGGTAATCAAAATGGTAAACTTAAAATATATTATAAATATTAAAGAGTTAATATTTACAAGTAAAATAATCTCAAACAGATGTAAAAGCTCAATAAAACCGAAAAGGAAATAGAGCTTATAATATAATTTGACTATCCATTTATCTTGTGCTTCCTTTTTAAAATTAAATATGTTTTTAACCCTTTTTCAAGATGTCTTTTAACATGTTTTATTAATCATTTGTTCATATATATATAGATATATATATATCTCTATGTATATATCTATATATATATATATATATATATATATATATATATATATATATATATAAATATGATGAGAATAATGGAAATAGTATTCCGACAAAATAGAGAAATAAAAAAGGAATAAACGGAGTTATGTGTTCATCAATATTTCGTTTTTATTTCGAGACTGTATGTGTGTGTATATACAAACACACATATATATATACACACATACTTATACCTATACACACACACATATATATACACACACACATACCTATACACACACACACACACACACATATATATATATACACACATACCTATACACACACACATATACATACACATACCTATACACACACACACATATATATATACACATACCTATACACACACACATATATATATATATATATATACATATCTATACACACACACATATATATATATACATACCTATACACACACACATATATATATATACATACCTATACACACACACACATATATATACATACCTATACACACACACACATATATATATATACATACCTATACACACACACACATATATATATATACATACCTATACACACACACACACACATATATATATACATACCTATACACACACACACACATATATATATATATATATACATACCTATACACACACACATATATATATATATATATACATACCTATACACACACACATATATATATACATACCTATACACACACACATATATATATATATACATACCTATACACATATATATATATATATATATATATACACACACACACACACGCATCTATACACACACACATATATATAATTCCAGGTTAATATTTTCCAGAGGTGAAGCAACCAAAGAACTTTTAGCAAGCTTCCTACAAGAATGCACAATACGGAAATAAGCCCATATATACTTTTCATTAGTTTTACATAAGCATTTATATGTCGCTACACATTCATGAGTATATTTCGGTCAGCCAGTTACAAGTAACTAGAGACTTTTACTTTTGAATAAGGAATATCGCCTGACAAGGTCTTTAATTACATGTAACTCGTTGTGTATATGTGTAAATATATTATTTATAATTATATGAAGATCAAAATGAGACTAGTAGTCAGAATAATCTAAATAAGACGAATTATCTATGCTCATCTAAAAATTTCAGAAATATAATACCACCGAATATCTTCTATTACATAAATCTTAAACGTCTGAGTGTTTGTCCGTATGTCCGTTAAAAACTTTCGTCATCCATATCGTTGCAGCATGTACGTGGCACGGTAAGAAACAACGATCTCTCGGACAAATAATATCGAAAAATTAAAAAAAAATGGTAAACTATGTCGCGTTGAAATATCGCTTTCTTTGAAGGGAAGGGGGTTTGCTTTCGACGCAATTTGGAAACCGCGTATGCGCGAATTCATTACGTTCTTTCGTTTTAAGTAGCTAACGCTGCGACACTATTACATCTGTATGCTTGTAGGCCCATCGATAAGGCGTTCAATGACTATCTTAAATTATGCGAGTTGGCGCCCGGCACGCATCAGTTTTTTTTGGTTTTGCTTCCAAAATTTTGCTTTCAGTTTTGCTTCTAGCTGTTGTCACCCAAGTCCCGTTCCCCCTCTCCCGCCTCCGTTGTCACCATTTTTTACACCCCCCCCCTCTCGCTGTCACATTTTTTTCGACCGGGCAACGTCGACTTAACACGCCCACCCCGCCCCCGTTTTCGCATTTTTTTTTTTTTTCAAGCAACGCTGGGCGCCCCCATCCGTTAGTTATTTATAAATGTTTAGAGAGAGAGAGAGAGAGAGAGAGAGAGAGAGAGAGAGAGAGAGAGAGAGAGAGAGAGAGAGAGAGATTTCAACTTTGTTTAATAGTAGGAAATGATTAGCGAAAGGAAAAAGTTGATTGTAAGTATTCTATATTAGTAGGAGTGTTTCATAAGGTTTATGTGTTCAAGCTGACGAAATATTAACTCTATTTACATCAGTTATTCGAGACAACTGTTTAATATTTGGTTGAATCGACTTGCTTTTTGCTTTCAGTTGTCACTATTTTTGCCCCCCCCCCCTCTGTCACATTTTTTTTTTTCGACCGGGCAATGTCGACTCCCTCAGCCTCGTTGTCACATTTTTTTTTTTTTTAACTACCGAGCAACGCTGGGTGACCCCCCCCCCCCCTGGTTATTTGTAAATGTTGAGAGAGAGAGAGAGAGAGAGAGAGAGAGAGAGAGAGAGAGAGAGAGAGAAAGAGAGAGAGAAAGAGAGATTTCAACTTTGTTTAATCGGAGTAGGAAACGATTAACGAAAGAAAAAAGCTGTTATTGTTTAGTATTAGGAGAGTTTCATGAGGTTTATGTGTTCAAGCTGATGAAATATTAAGCCTTTTCACATCAGCTGTTCGAGACAAGCAAGTGTTCAATATTTGGTTCAACTGACTTGGACAAATACGACCACCTGTTGAATGATACATCTAATCTATGAATGACCGAAAACAGAGAATTTAACATTCAGATTCGGATCAATTTTTTTTTTAATCGAAATTCTGCCTGACATTTTATTTCTTTTCATCCAAATAAGATACTGTACAGTTGCTCCAAATTTCGGATAATGTACTTTTAGACGACGGTAATGTTTTGGGGGATTGAGAACCACACTATTTCTTTTAATGGAAATCGCTCCAGACAAGGCGTGAAGCCATTTGATGTAAAGAGCTAACAAGAACGAAAGATGATTATTGAAAAGACAAGAGATACCTACTGACCTTAGTCTTGAAAAGACCAAGGTTATAAGCAGGAGAAAAACAGTGAGCAGGTAGAGAATTCCACAAACGTATCAAAAAAGCTACTGGAATAGGAAGGTTCGTTGAAAGGAGATATCAAAACAGTAAATTGCTGGACACCACTAGACCATCGAGTCAAACAAGCTGGAACAAAAGAAGCAGGGAACATATCAGACATTTCTGGTGAAGACATGCCATAATTATATTTATAGAAAAGACTGAGACTAGTGCATCACATGAGATGTTGCAGAAAACAATTTAGAGGGTGGATCCAATCAATAAATATCAACGTAGCTAAATAGGAAAATTAAAAAGATGGAATGTTATGTATTTGTTTTCATAAAATATGAATTTAAAAAGATCAAACCTATTTAAAAAAATTTTTTTTATATTTTCACCCCAAACAAGGCGCATTGCCACTTTGATGTAGGAGGCTACAATCAGGGACCTAAACTACAGGGGGACCATGTAAGGAGTGGGACAGCAAGATTTCTGTTCACCTTACACTTGGACTTCTGCATGTCAGTACAGTTGGGGAAGCAGGGACCCAGAAGGGAATTCCAAAGTCTAGCAGTTCTGGGAAGAAACGACTGGAGTAGAAAGCTCTCTTACATCTAGGGATCTCTACTGTGTAGGGGTGGGATTTAGCTGCTTGTCGAGTTTGTTAGGGGTATTTATGTCGAGGGGGTACAAGTGCTTGCAGGTCATCGGAGCATTCACCATTAAAATACATGTAGAACAGGCAGAGGGATGCAACATTTTGTCAGTGGGACAGAGGCTGAAGCTTAGATGACAGTTCAGGACCTATCAGTTGGGCAACTCTCTTTCGAATCCTGTCCAGGAGTGAGAGACTAGTAGCAGATGCACAAGCTCAAATGTGACAACAATACTCCATACATGGCGAATGGTGGCCTTATAGAGGTACAGAATAATTGCGGGCATTATTAGCTTTCTAGCATGGTAGAGAGAGCCTACCTTCTTCGAAGCTGTCCTGGCAATGCTCTCAATGTAATTGTTCCAACTCATGTTTCCTGTGAATGTTGGGCCAAGGAGTTTAAAAGAAGTACTTTCAGATAATGAGTCTTTGGCGACTGCTATTAGTGGTAGAGAAGGTTTCTAGTAATTATTGAAAGAAACAAGTTTAGTCTTAGCAGCATTAAATGTGACCATTCATTTTTGTCCCCATTCTACTACAGATTGAAGGTTATCCTCTAGTGTTTCTGACATTTCCTTAGATATGTGTTCATTTGTTTTCCCCTTGTGCCTGTTATAGAGCGTGGTATCATCAGCATATATACCCATCTCACAAACAATTTATTAGGGCGGTCATTTATGAATATTAGGAATAATAAAGGTCCAAGGATAGACCCCTGAGGCACTCCCGCATTTATATCATATTGTTTAGATGTACAACCGTCGAAGACAACCTGAATTTTTCTCTTATCTAGGGAGGATTTAATTATGCTGCGTATTCGTCCAGTGATACCATATGATCTGATTTTCCCGAGAAGACGTTCATGCCATACCCTGTCAAAAGCCTTAGATATATCTAGAGCTACCACTCTACCTTCCACTGCTTTGTCTAGTGAATAGTATATACGTTCAGAGATTAAAGTTAGGATATCTGCTGTGGAATAGGTTTATCTAAATCCATATTGTTGGTCAGTCAGAAGTTTCGCATCTATAAGGTGATGGACTAGAGCTTAGTTAATTATGGACTCAAATATTTTGGCGAAAAGTGGAAGGAAGCTAATTTGGCCATAATTTACTGGGTCAGTTCTTTCACCAGAATTCTTGAAAACTGGTATCACTGAAGCAGTCCGGAAAGCAATATTCATTAAGGCATTTGTTGTAAAGTTTGGAGAGAACTGGAGCTACTTTGGCGGAGTATTTTTTTAATAGCACAGCCGGAATAAAATCAGATCCACATGCTTTTGAAGTGTCAAGATGTTTTATGATAGCATGCATCTGAGAAGGGGTAATTTTCAGATCATCTAGTGTGACGACTGTGCGCAAAGGAAAGTCAGGAAGGGAGTTGTTAGCAGGGTCCAGTGTGGAGTTGGAGGCAAACCGACTGGCAAGCATGTTAGCCTTCTCGGTTGCTGTGCAAACAAGGTCATGATTGTTGGATAGTTGGGGAATTGTTGATTGCCCATTATTTACTACATTGTTGTAGATTTTCCAAAAATCACGGGTTCCTAATTTCTGAGTTTTGATATGTTTTTTGGTGGTTTCAGTAAATTCTCTCTTAGTTGTCGCTATTTCTTTCTTACAGTTACTCCTAGCTTCTGTATACTTCCGTCTGTTTGAACTGGACTTATGACGATTAAATCTGCGGTACGCATGCTGCCTTTGTGCAATGGCAGCTGCACACGTAGAAGTAAACCATTGGGGAGAGTGGGGCTTGCTATAAAATTTCCACATGGGAACATGTGCTTCAATTGCCCTTTTGAACCATTCAATGTTCTCATTTGCGCACTGTTCAGCAGGAAGAGAAAAGATATATACCCATGGGGCATCTCTGATGAGATCCCTGATGGCTTCCCAATCAGCTATTTGATAATATCTCATTGTTTTGAGCAGTGGCTCTTCAGTTTTGGCTCTAGAGTTTAGGGAGGTTTGAACCATTATCACTGCATGATCAGCGTTTCCAAGTGGGCTATCGGCATTCGTTACACAATCATCAGGAACTGTGGTCAGAAACAGATCCAGAAGTGATGCGTGGTGTTCTTGCTGATCTTAGAAACGGGTTGGAAACGTAACCATCTGTGATAGGGAATGAGATATAGAGAAGTTATGTTATGTTACCAGCTGCGTCTGTATAAGTAGAGAATCTAAGCCATTTATTAGTGATGGGACGATTCCAATATTTTTACTGATTCCGAATAAAATTCCTGATCTAAATATTAAACTTTAAAGTTGTTATTTTCCCTGATTACCATATAAACACGTGTTAAATGTGCATATATTTTCTCCAACGTAAAAAACACAATTATAGAGGGGATCATTAGATTTTAGCTTTACTCGTAGTTTAAAATCAATAAATACTTATTATCTTTTCATTAATCCCAGCTGTGGAAGGTTTTGTTAAAAAAATATCTAATAAAGTAAGATAATTAAAAGAATTGTTGTTTTGGCATCGGAAAACAGGCACACATTTTTCTGATTCCAATACCCCCAAAGTTCCGATTTTTCTGATTCCAGATTCCGAGTAATCGTCATAATATTTTTGATTCATATATCAATCATAGTAAAGCTATATAAAATACATTTTGAAAGACTAAAGTTTGTTGAGGATTTTTAAAGTTCTTGAATAAGAAAAGAACACGTGGGTTCGAAAGAGCAACTTTGATTTCGTTAACCACGTCATTGTTTTTTGATATGGTTTGTTACATCGGCTTGTTATTTTGGAGTTTTTACTGGTTGAAAAAAATGATCAATTCAAATATTTAAAAAATAAAATCCGACGCTACACGTTTTTTTTTTTTTTTACAAAGGGATCACCACTTATCAAGACCCGGAGGCCACTCGAGGATAAGGGTTGATGTGTGCATTGTAGTCATTGGGACAATAGTGTAGTGATCATTTGTGGTGGAAATTTGGTATAATCAGATTATTTATGAGGACGGTTTAGTACAAATGACTTTCGGGACTCCCTCTTCTAGAAGAAAGAAAATGAAGAGGAAAGAGTAAGCCGAACGAAAAAGAAAGAAAAGTAGCTTATACACGTTAGTAACTTTCTTATGTCCGTTCGTCAGGTCTCGCATGTCAATTTCTATTCTTACATCATAGAAACAACGGCATAATAGCCTTTCATGAATTTTAAACATAAAGATCTAAAGACTTACATACTGCCCACCTCAGCATGATGTAACACAAGGTCGGGAAAGTGGGGATGTCAAGCAAGCTCCCCTAAAGGAGGGGCACTCTTGCCTAGCAAAAATTGCCTGGGCATCCCCGCTGGTAGTCCCCAGTTCGGGCGCCTCAGGCAGCAAGCAATAAACTTATCCCACCTGAAAGCCAGGTGGCAAGACCTGAGAGGGTGGACCTCCTGCGTGATATCCAGGTGGCCTACCTCAGTCCAACAGGCACTGGACCAGTTCCTGGCCCCGCATCTGTCGGGCTGATTCTTAAGAACATATTCTTGACTGGTACTTTCTACTCCAGTCTCGAAGCAACCAAAGCAGTAAGAATACGCATCCTCATCAAAATAATGAATATAAAGGTAAAGATGTAATAATAGTGTAGCAGTCACATATTTTTATGTATTATTTTCTATACTTTAAAGAGACAGGAGTACCAGTGAATGATAGGATGGTCAGAGACCTCAGTGTAGGAACAAAAATATCGCTAATATCCACAATATTTCAGTTTTCTGATTATGCCAGTTTTTCTTTTTTTTTTACTTTCCTTTTTATTCTTTTTAATCTCAAACAAGGCAAATTGCTACTTGGAATGTAAGGGGCTAGTATTTGGGATCATGTCTAACAGGCGACTGTAGGGAGTTGAGCAGCAAGATGTCTGTTCAGATTAGATTTGAACTTCTGTGAGTTAGTACAATCAGGGAAGCTAAAAACAGGGAAGGATTTTCAAAGCCTAGCACACCTGAGCAAGAAACTATTAGAGGAGAGGGACCTCAATAGTGAAGGGGGTGGATTTTGATGCTTGTCGGGTTAGTCATTTTTTTGCTGGCTGGTGTGCTCCTCCTCAGGGGCGCTAGCTTTTCACATCCCAATTTCAAACTCTAATGTCACATCTTTCTGCGGTTGGAGGGCGATGAATAACGCCAAAACAAGAAGCTAACCAAAAAACAAAAACAAAAAAAAAATCGTTTAAAACAAATAACTGGTCAACAGGAATTTAATAAAGAACTTACAAAGTTTAATTTCAAGCCATTGTCCACTCAAGGTTGCTTGTTGATCATCTGATGGCAGATATTAAATAGAAGAATGCGTCTCTTCCACATGCGCGGACATGTGGATTCAGTCTCTCACTCTTTTTTTTTTTTTATTCATTTCCGAATAATTAAATCATAGTGAGAGGATAACAATACCGAAATGATAAATATGGATGCTCAGAAGCGACAAAAACAAAACAAATAAGACAAAAAATAAAACAAAAAATTGCAAAATAGATTCATTTATGCCATCATTCAAGACAAAAGCAATGAAAAAAAAAACAGAAGGAACATTGTTCAAATGTCCTTGTGAGAATAACAATCTAATTTCATGCAAAACTAATTACATCCAAAGCTTCACTAAATTGACATATTCAGGTTCTACAAGATGTTAACAAAAAGCAACAGCACTTTTATTAATATTTTCTTAAGCTGCAAATCGAATTAATTACATTTATTTTTAATTGGTTACACAGACAAAAGACAGTACTTCAAGCTCATCCAACCCATTACCAATTGGATAACGACGACGGAGCAGCACTCATCCTAGGCGGATTGAACTGGCTTTCTTCAAAGGAGGAAATTTCAAAATATCATTGGAATATTGAATTCACTAGGGTCCTCAGACGCTTGCATATACCCATCAAGGAAAATGACAACATTAGCTTTTTGCAGTTCTTGCAAAAGGGTGCCAACATCCTCTATAATATAAAAGCGAAAATGTGTGTGTTTGTGTGTGTGCAGTTTTTCGTATGTCCGCCAAAGGCTTGGGGCGGGGGTTGCATGAGGGGGGGGGATTACTGTTTCTTAGAACTTTTTATATACTCCCTAGATTATAATATGTCCGATTTATGAAAGGAGGTCGTCTCTATCCTTTATTTCAGTAACTTTTATATTACAAAGTTTGCACTGGGATTTCATTTTCTCTACTACTATGGCGTGATGTTTGAGTTAGAAAACCACACGTTGACGTTCGTTTAACCACCTGCTTTTTTAAACGTTTAATTTCAACCATTATCACTTCTCTGCCCTCATAGCATTGTGGTAAGTTATCAGGCTATTTGCTTCAAGGCTTCGGATTCGAGCCTACCTACCTACCAAAACCCTTTTTTTTTTTTACACCGACAAACACCCGGGCAACACTGGGCACTTCTGTTACTCCCATATAATACGTAATAACTAAATATAAATCTGACTTTATTATGAGTCAATTTTTTTTATGTTAATTTTACCATCCTTCACTAGTAGGGTTAGTATCTATTTACTAAAAGGAACTTTGTCTGTATCTGTCTAAGTTCATTCCTTATGGACTCGAAAACATCTGGGCCAGTATTTTTATGAAATTTCACACTGAGGTACTTTATGTGCCTGACAATGTTCTTAGACATGTTTTGTATCAGAGTGCCTTTGATAAGTATTGATAATCAAAATAATCTGATACAAGAACAGGAAATTTTAACCAAAGCTAACACCTTATACAGCTTAACATCACAAGTGTATTTGAGAAATTTTATTACCTAACAAGCCTAAAGGCTCAACATATAAAATCAACAGTAAGTTCTTTAATATGACCGGGGTGCGTGTAAAATAAATGTTTAGAGCACAATTAAAACATGATGCTGGACTTTAAAATTTTAACCTTTAATTCAAGCCATTATCGCTACAGTTGATATTGTGTAGAACAATAAGAAAATCATAGTGAACAATGCATTCAACAAAATTTCACACACATTTCTAGATACCTATATCTAATAAGTTACAAAAGAAAGGACACACTTAGGGAAGTATTTTGGTGGTCAAGTCACTAAATAGAGATTAGCTGGTTTCCCGGCATAGCCCAGGATGTAATATAGATTGACTGAAATACATGTTCTAGCTGGTTTCTAGGCGTTGCCAGGGATGTAATATAGACACATTATGTTGTATATTACCTGTTCTCTTCTCCCTAAGGTAAAACAATTTCATATACATGCTGTAAATTACCTATGCTAGAGATAAAACATGAACAATACCAGTCTTAGGGTAGATAAAACAAATAATACATAGAGATGAAAGATTCCTCTCCCCTAAGAATAAAACATATGTTCAATATCTGCTTTTGTTTTTTCATTGTTTATACGGTCCCGAGCAACGCCGGGTAGCCCTGCTAGTTATATATAAAACCTAATTTTATAAAGTCAACAATAGGTTCTCTATAACACAATGTAGACTACAATGTATTGTAGAGTAAGTCATTGCGAGAGGCATGCGAGTTTTCTCTAGGTGCACAGCGCGGAGTCCCAACTAGAGCAGGCAATCAATCGATTTGATTGGAAAATGGTCGATTTTATTGATTTTGATAACAATAAAAATTAGGGAGTGTAAAACATTTGTTGATCATTATTCAATCTAGGGCAACGCCGCTTCACCCTGCTAGTTTGCTATGTACAGAGGTTAGATCAAATGAAGGAAATTTTCTTTGTAAATTTTACATCAACTCTAAAACACCTATAAAAATTGAAAAGATTTATCAATTTTACTTGTACTTTTTTGATTATTGAGTACTGTTGCTTGGAATAATTGGTTAACTGTATTTTTTTTTATTTTAGATAAAAAAGTTGCAGCAAATCGAAGAAATGAACAGAAAACGAAATCAGCAAGGAAACACTCAAGACAACTCTAAGAAAAATGGCAAAGTCAAGAGCACAAAGCCACGAACGAATACACATATACTAATTCAAAGACTAATTCAAAACCTGAAAAGGTATATCCACCAAACAGAGGTGCCAGAATGGATGACCAAGAGTAGAACCATAATGATACAAAAGGTCATCAAAAATGGACCCACCCCAAGCAACTATAGGCCCATAACCTTCTTACCTTACCAACCATATGAAAAAATTTTAACAACATAACTGAGACTACGAATTTACCACGACTTTAAAAATTGTGGACTAATTTCTGAGAACAGAAATGATATGAAAACGGGACATTAGAAACGCATGATCTATTATACAGTGACCCCAAAATCTTGAAAGAAGTAAAAAGTAAACCAAAGAACATAACCATAGCATGAAGCGACTATATGAAAGTACACGGGATCCTTTAAGCATGGATAATTGAGTGCTTCAGGATGTACAATAGTCAATAAGAAAAATTAAGATTAAATGCATAAAATAGAAGTGGCTGAGAGGGTGGCCGCATTGAGAGAAACTGTCTTGAAGATGCTGACAATCTATTAAACAGAAGGTAAAAAATCCTCCTTTAAACAAAATTCCTGAAGAAAGCTCACGATGTTTGAAAGTGATCACAGAACCCTTGTAACGGTTTTCAGTAGTGTTGGGACGATTAATTGGAATCAGGAACCAGAAAAATCGAACATTTTTATTGGGTATCAGAATCAATAGCGGAAAATATTTTGCCTATTTTCTGATGATAAAAACAATTCTTTCAATTATCTTTTTCTATTTGATTTTGTTTAAGACAAAATCTTCCATTGCTGGTAGTAACGATAAAATAATTAATATTTACTGATTTTTAATTAATAATAAAATTAAAATCTATGCATTATCTCCCACAAGTGTATTTTTACATTGGAGAAAATATTGGGGAAAAATTAGCAACTTTATAGTTAAATATTACGAGATTTACAAAAAAAATTGGAATCAGGAATTTAGAACAGAATCAGTAATTATATTAATTTATTTATTGCGGACTATTATTCTCATCTTTATTAGTTGTTGTTTCACGACGTTTCGGCCAACTATTCCTCTGGCCTTCGGGGCCCGTGACGCACTTGATAGAGACGTTGAATCTCTACAGTTCCAGATGATAATTGTCATAAGATAGCGGTTTCAATCCTACCCAAAGCCAGCCAGAGGCTTACTTGGCCAAATCGTGGTGAGACGATAACAACTACAAATGGCAGTGATTGCTGAGAATGCAGTTAGGAGATTCGAAGTTCCTATCCGTCGCGGTTACCACTTGACGAAGGCCAGAGGAATAGTTGGCCGAAACGTCGTGAAACAACAACTAATAAAGATGAGAATAATAGTCCGCAATAAATAAATTAATATAAATAATACTCATCTCAAGAATGAATTCCAATTAAAATAATATATAGAATCAGTAATTGTATGGGAATCTAGAAAAAATATTAGAATCGTCCCATCACTAGTTTTGAATAGTCCAAAACCACGGCATCCAAAAACAGCAGAGCTTAACAATCATTTGGAAAATCCAGTTTTAACAAAAACTGTACACCGAGAGCTTTACCAGGCTGGACTTTATGGGAAAAACTGCTATCAGAAAACTGCTTTCATAAAACTACCGATTTCGATTATTTTCCATTATTTAGTCCACACTCTGCATATTATATTATATATTTATGAAAATTTTTTAAAATGTTTTCAAATTTTGAAATTTTAAAATAATTTCAGAAATATCTGAAAATTAGAAACATTTTCATATTTATTTGCAAATTCTAAAATGTTTTCATATTGATTTAAAAATATTTACATTCATATTTGAAATTTTTAAAATATTTTCCCATTTTTACAAATTTAAAAATATTTATAGTCATATTTGGAAAATTAGCACAAAAAAACAAAGATGGCCGCTCACAGTAAACAGGCGATGTAATTTTTATCTACCCTTCATCTTCCACATAACATAGTTATGCCTTTTTCTTTCTAAAACTTTCTGCTCTTTCTGGTGAGTCTACAGAAGGAAATAATCCATGTTTACATACAGATATTGATTGTTCCTCGTAAATGAAACAGATCTGTAAAAAATGTACCGAAGTTTGCTGCATTGATTGGTTGGTTTGTTGTTTTTGTTTTACCCTTTTCAGGTTACCACTCTGGGTCAGAGTGGACCTGAGAGCAATGGCAATTAAGGGGTTGCTCCACACTCCCTAAAGCCTGCAAGCTGGGGCCTCACCATCGGATATAGTTTAAGGTCATATCCAGGACCTTGCTGTATTGAAAGAATTATTGGTAAGATTAATAAAACCTTGGACTTTGGAATATAGCAAAATTGTGGTTCGTTTAGATATATATGCTCTTTTATATTTTACAAACATAGAACTTTTGTTATTTAATTAATTGGAATTCATTATTGAGATGAGTATTATTTATTCATTTATTTATTGCGGACTATCATCCTCATCTTTTCACAACGTTTCGGCCACCTATTCCTCTGGCCTTCGTCAGGTGGTAACCGCGACGAAATAGGAACTCAGAATCTCCTAACTGCATTCTCAGCAATTACTGCCATCCATAGCTGTTGTCATCTCACCATGTTTTGCACAACTAAGCCTCTGGCCGGCTTTGGGTAGAATTGAAACCGCTATCTTCAGATAATTCTCACCTGGAACCGTAGAGATTCAACGTCTCTATCCACTACGCCAGATTTCCAATTCACAATTCCAATATTGCTTAATCGTCCCAACACTAATATATATATATACACACACACACACACATGCAGATAATTGAGAATTTGGAGTTAAATTCAGTAAATTAACAAAAAATAGGACAAATTTCAACAAGGAATACAAACATTTTTAAAGTTTTTCAAAATCAATTTGAATTTGTGATTTTAAAAACTTCACCAATCGATTATGGATTATACCATCTTTAATTACATTGGATTTTACGAATGTGCCTATGTTTTTTCTGCATAGAATATTCTTTGTTGAACCATTGCTTCTTTTAGGCTTTCATCCACGTTTTTTAGTTTTTTAATATATGCGCTATATAGCAAAATGTATGACTACTTATAAACTTCATTTTCCCTGATGAGATGAGCCATTTCTTGAAAATCCATGGATTAAGGTAAAAATTTTCAATTTTGTATTCCTTGTTGAATATTAAATTTCTTGTAATTTTTTTTTTAATTTATCGAATTTAACTCCAAATTTTCATTTATACTACTGCTCAATCTCATATATTGAGCTTTTTTGTGATTGGGATTGTCTTATAAATATTGATACTAATATTTATATGAACTTTAATTTTACAATGTTATACAAACTGTAATCTGAAAGTATTTCAAAATTTTCTCTCTCTCTCTCTCTCTCTCTCTCTCTCTCTCTCTCTCTCTCTAAATATATATATATATATAGAGAGAGAGAGGGGGGTCTCTCTCTCTCTCTCTCTATATATATATATATATATATATATAGATAGATAGATAGATTCAGCCACTGATGAGTCATAGATGACAAAACACATGTCAGTGGATAATTATATTTTAAAAATACATATGCCGTTCCCCATTTGTGGGTACTAAATTGGTTAAAGGGAAAACTATTCCCAACTGGCATTTAGGTAAAAATGAACTTTTATATAATTTATTCCAAAAAGTATCGCAAAAACAAATAATACCTACATAAAACGCGATACATTCCAGCAGTCATGCGAAATAGCCTAGTGGTAAGGGTTTACGCTTCTTACCATTGGGTTCCGATTTCGAATCTCGCTAGATTCAGCCGATTAAACATGTCAGTGGATAATTATATTTTTATTTTGACAAAATCAAGACAACAAAGATCGTAGTGATAGCAACAAGTTGTGTATTTTCAATTCTGGTGAAAAAATATTAACAAGATATATATATATATATATATATATATATATGTGTGTGTGTGTGTGTGTGTGTGTGTATGTGTTTCTTTTTTCTTTTTTTTTATTGCATTTTAACCCCAAACAAGGCACAGTGCCACTTTGATGTAGGGAGCAACTATCTGGGACATAATTTGTAGAGGTGCTATGTGGGGAGCTGAGCAGAAAGATATTTGTTCACATTACACTTGAACCTCTGCATTTCAGTACAGTCGGGGAAACAAGAACCCGTAGGGGAATTCCAAAGTCTAGCAGTCCTAGGGGAAAAACGTATTAGAGTAGAAGGCGTTCTTACATCTAAGGATTTCTACAGTCTCTTAATATTACTGACTAAATTTTCAATTTCCATTATTTCTCTATATTTCTATGCTGACCATTATTCCAAGCAACTGAAAAAAAAAAAAAAACAATAAACATCCAATGCTCATAAATTAACCGAATTTTTAGTTGTAAACATCGCCACCTCCTTCCCTGGCAATGACAACAGGTGTTACAAACTAAAAAGTACAGTCCCAAGGTGGGTGGCTGAAACAGTAAGATGTGAGGTTTTGCATAAAAAATTAAACTTATAATTTAAACTTATTCATTCTCAGGGCTAACAACCACCACAATACCTATACAACAAATACCTTTTGTTTTTTTACTAGCCTCCATTTCCGGCGTTGCCTGGGTGTTTGGAGGTTTGTGTTGAGCAAAAAAAAAAAAAAAGAAAAAGAAAAAAGTGGTAGTAGGCAGGCTGGCTCGAACCCATACCGCAAAGAAGGAAAAGAATGTGAAAATAACAAAAAAAAAAACATGACGTCTTTGCAGTTACGTCCATCGCCAAACCGGAAATGGCGGAGGTTTAAATTAAGGCTAGTCAATCAAAAACAGGGGATGACTTTCAAAAATATCACCGAAAAAAGTGACACATTTATGTAGAAAAATGCCCCGTTGAGGGTAAAGGAGTTAATGTTTTTAGCCAATTTTTCGATATTTGTTGTCCAGAGGGTCGAGCTTCAAAACAATACCGATCTCATGAAAACCCGTCGCGTCTGTCGAAAGTTTTAGACAGACATACAAACATACATACATACATATATTTAAACAGACAGGTGGGATTTATATTATAGATTTGCGGACTATCATCCTCATCATCCTCATAAGAGGATGATAGTCTGCAAATAAATAAATAAAATATACAAATTAGTTATCTTAAAAAGAATTCCAATAATTCTAGAACAAATAGCTTATGATACTATTACATTTGGATGGTCCAACAGAAATGTGAAAATATGCGCTGAATTAGCAACAGTAATTTTAATATCCTTATCCCACCAGCTTCTATATGTTAAAACTTAAAAGATTTTCTTGAAGATAAAAATCAGATCCTGTCAAAAATAATTATGAAGTTTTTAATGCGATACCACACCTGCAATGTATTCAAAATGATGCATTACTAGCAGTTCAGCCCAACTTTGCTCGGACCCTATGTACTGTTCATAACATTATGTGCATATGTGTGCATATATATATATATTACAAAGTTTGACTCATGTCCAAGTAATCTACATTTATAATTTTAAGTGTTTAGATCCAAAATTGGCGGAGGAGTTTGGTAGAGTCACTTCTATAAACTTTGAGCTCTTGGCAGTCAAATTTTCGCCCAAAAACTGATTAAAAAGATTGTTGCATATCAGAAAACCCTTTATGTTGAATTTCAAATGTTTAGACCCAACATTGGCTGAATAGTTTGTTAGAGACCGCAAGTGTCAAATCTTGAAATTTGACCCTTTGGCAGCCAAATTTTCGGCTAAAACCGATTAAAAAGCTTTCCATATGTCTGAATACACTTTATGTAAAATTTTAAATGTCTAGACCAAAAATTGGCTGAGTAATTTGGTAGACCGCAGAGTTAAAATCTTTTTAAAAACTTTGACCCCAATTCTGACCGCTTAAGATTTGACTATGACAAGTTTCACAGACAGTCTTTTGCAAAGGAACGGATAACATTGTCGGTGGGATCACCAACAAAAGACACATACCTTCACAAAGTTTCTGTCGTGCTTCCTTGAAATTAAAGATGCTTTTCATCCGAAAAGGGAAATGTCGAGACGTAAATTTTATTTGTTCCTATGCTAGGTCCCTTCTCGGAGTTTGGGCATATTTCGTATAAGTCCACATTTTGCTATTTTGCTCCTTTGTCTTCCACGGGCGTCAAGTCCAAACCTTAGAAGACAAGACCCCATCTGTTCGCTAACGTGTTGGGTATCGAATTCGTTTTACTACGTGTATCTCTAACTATTTCATTACATCATTATCTCCGCGCGACCAAAGACACAAATCGGATGATCCACCTTCGCCATGTTAATGTTAATTATGAAAACTAACATTCTTTTTCACAAAGTTAACATCTTTGCGAACTATTTTAACATAAATAATTTTATCTGTAAATATTTCACTTTAAATATCTCTTTTGTGTAGCATTCCATTTAGACTTACAAAACACAGTCATACTACTACTACTACTACTACTACTACTAATAATAATAATAATAATAATAATCGATTACTTTATTTTCCGGTGTTGCCTGGAACCAACAACATAACAGTCAGTTAGTGCAATACCTGGGTATGTCAGATTCCACCTTTACCTAGCTTCTAAAGCTTTATGAATACAATATTTTTTTCTTATTTCTAATTTAATAAAACTTGAAAAATGTTAGCATAGTTCAGTTGTACATACTTAATATGTAACGAACGTCTCTCTCTCTCTCTCTCTCTCTCTCTCTCTCTCTCTCTCTCTCTCTCTCTCTCTCTCTCTCTCTCTCTCTCTCTCTCTGAATAAAAGCATGTTACTCTCATGGATTAAAATGAAGGGTAACGTTAAAAATTCTATGCATGTTCCCGAATTCGACAGAAAGATTCCAGAGTCCGATTAGATACACATTAAGAAGGTAGAATATTACATCGGACGAAACGTCGTGAGATTAACACTAAAGATAAGGACAGCAGGCCAAAGAATCTAAATGACAGCGAAATGTGATTAAATCGTATGCTAGGTCTGCTTAGTCGGTAATCTCTCTGTCGAAAGATTACCGAATTCGACAAAATACACCTGAAGAAGGTCGAAGGCTACATCGACCGAAACGCTGAGAGAATAACACCCAAGATGAGAACAGTAGTACGAAGAATCTAAATGACACAAACATATGGTTAAATAACAGAGATCCTTAACGACTTCGATAAATCGATGAGTATAGACTGAAATAGAGAAATAAATGGATTTTTAACGATATAGATGCAAGCTAGATTGTTATACGAGACTCTTCATTAATTGGAATCAGATCACTTCTCGCCGTCCCATTGCGGCCAACAAATCACCAGGGATATTCGTAATAATTTCCTGTCCATAATTGTCTGTTATTGCTCGGGCAAAAACAATAAATTACTTTTAATGCATCGTCGTATCTTGTGAATGACGACTGGAAACACAAACAATTGATCACACAATAAATTGCTGATAAAAGGAATTCTTGGAAAATTTTATGAATTGCACAGACTGGAATTAAACTGTTCAGTAGAGAATATACATATAAACTAATGTTCCCAATTATTTACGTAGATAAAGTACATCTGCCCACGCTATATATATATATATATATATATATATATATATATATATATATATATATATATATATATATATATATATATATATATATATATAGCGTGGGCAGATATACTTTATCTACGTAGCGTGGGCAGGTGTACTTTATCTACGTAAATATATATATATAATCTCCGAAACAGCTACACGGTAAGCAGCTGATGATCCCCGTTTTCTATTTACAAAATTTTAGTTAAGGTTTTCTCTTTTCATCTTTATGTAGTTAAATTCTGTTTTAAAATTAAAGACTTCTGCGAAATCGGCTTATGCAAATGCTAAGTCCATTTCTATTTAACAATTTTAGTTAAGGCCTTTTTCCTTTCTTTTTTCTCATTCATATATAAATGAACTCTCTTTGGTCATTATAAACTTTTTAGAAATCGGATTATGTAGGTGCTTAGTCTAAAATAAGTTAATTTTTTTTTTTCTTCCGGGAATCTAAACTGCATTCTTTATTTTTCTTTTGCATCTTTTTTTATTCAACGCTTCTTTAGACCATATATATATATATATATATATATATATATATATATATATATATATATATATATATATATTGAATAAAAGATGAGGAATAAAAGTTACATATAACTTTATTATATCATCAGATCAATAAGGAAGAAAAGAAAAAAATGAACAACGGCATTTCGAAGTTCAATGCTTCTCATCATTGTTGAAGATGTGTTCTTTATTAGTTTGATTTAATATATTCTTTGAAAGTGAGGATTTTACTAAAAAAATGTACGACCAAAATTATTACCGATCTATGTCCGACTGACTGCTCCTACGGTTTGTCATATAGAAACAACGTCTGAAGTTGTTTGAATCATACTCAAGTTTCAGTCGAGAAGTTATTTTTTGGCAAATATATTTTTAGATTCATATAAAAAGTATTTACAAAACTAAATTATTTTTAAAGGCAATTAATAAATAGCTACCTAAGCATTTAAGTGAACTTAAAAACTGAAACAATTATTTTTTTTACAATTCTATGTAACACTTTTTTGGATTTTTTTGTTGTTGTTAAAAATCTTTGTAAAAAAAAGTTTATTTTATTAGATTAGTCGTGCCTTGATTTTACTAATCATGCACGACATAAACTTAAACTTTTGTACGTCTAATTAAATCTTAAAAGATAAACAATTATTTGGCACATTGTATTGGAAAAAATAATTCTCAGTTATTAAGGGTTAAATTAGTTAACGCAACTTCGACAGTTTCAAGTTTAATTAAAAAAAAAAAGAATCAGTAATCGATAATAATAATAAGAATTTCTTCTACTTTTTACAAAGATTTTCCGATATTTTTTGGCACGCCAGGACGCTAAACAGTACGCCAGTGAGCCAAATTTCATTCCGTCATAAAAACAACTTTCTACAGAGAAAAACCCCTTAGTTTTACAGTTTTATCTAGCGAATAAACATAAAATGTCAAGAGGTTCCTTGATGAGCATGATATTCCATGTTTTGATTTGGCCTGCACAATCTCCAGACCTCAATCCTATCTAAAACGGATGGCATTACATCAAGCAACAGCTACGCAATGACCAAATTTCAAATCTGGAAGAACTTTGGACAAAAATTGAAGAAAAGTGGGATGCCCTTTCAACGGAGTATGGCCGCAGACTAATTCAAGGAATGCCAAAAACATTGCAGGCTGTCAAATTGCAGAAAAGCTACGTGGAGGACAGTATGGCTTGCTTATGTAATTGGTAATCCCATCCTCCGTTGTTTTAAGGTAGGTGAAAGAAGCAAAGGTCGCGCAATGAAGACACGAAGTATATCGATATATGATAACAAATAAATGTAGAGTTATTTACATTTAATTACAAATTAAAGATTGTAAGAATTTGTAGCGAAAGATGAAGAAGTAACGTTATTTGCATTTAGGCCTCAATATTCGTTGAGAGTTCGAGCACTGCCAGGCTATGACCAGAACCGGAAGGTTGTTTCCGTCACATCTGCATTATCCTGAGGTCCAGTGAAAAGAGGAGGAAAGATACAAAACGGAAGTGAGCATAGCTGCATCAGCCCCTGGTGGCAAGGCATGGTGTTACCAGTGTTAAAGGACGATAATCGTGTTTAGCTTAAGTCTTCTGTTTGTGTCTGTGTGTTTGCGTGTGGAAAACTAAGCTCCCATAACTATACTACAAATATTAACTAGTTCATTGTGTTCCTGTTCTATTTGTGTTGCATTAATGTTTTAAAGTTACATTTAAATAACAAGTGTCTGTTGTGCGGAGTGGTTTTTTTTTTTTGCCTTCTCGATTTGAAGTTATTTTTTAAATTGCCCTGAACACTAGTATACTTCAAGCAGAAATCAAATATGAACAGGTAAAATTATAGAGGAATAAATGGCGAATATGAGGTATAGGTTGTTTAAAAAGTTATGTTCAATTTAGCTTAAATTTGCAGTTCTTGAAAAAAATGACAAGTGCGGACTTTCTCTTTGGCGCCACTATATATATATATATATATATATATATATATATATATATATATATATATATAGGGTGTCCACAAAGTCTGGCTACATTATGTAGCCAGACTTTGTAGAAACCCTGTAGATTATGTAGTCAGACTTTGTGGGCACCGTGTGGATTATGCAGCCAGACTTTGTGGGCACCGTGTAGATTATGTAGCCAGACTTTGTGGGCACCGTGTAGATTATGCAGCCAGACTTTGTGGACACCCTATATATATATATATATATATATATATATATATATATATATATATATATATATATATATATATATTAGTTTTTTTTTTGGGGGGGGGAAGAAATCCAGCAGAGTGCTCAATTAAAAGGAAAATCCGAAAAATAAGAGCGTATTTATATTTTGTAAACAGAAAGTTGTTAGATGGGACAAGTTATTGGTACCCTTGGTTTCAAGCCCGATAATTAGGGCCGTTTAAGATATCCTTATCAAGCTCTCTTCAGCCAATACTCATCACTATATACTATACTGCAGTACTATATATATATATATATATATATATATATATATATATATATATGAGAAAGAGATAGAAAGACTGAGGCCAGAAGTAGACTAGATTCTCATTAATTGGGTCATTAATAGAGGAATCTATTAATGTGGGCCAAATCTGTCTGTAAAACTGCCACATATTTGTAATGGTTTCCTTTGCCTTAATTATCTCTCATTGCTTTAGGAAAGAATTATGAATTATTATTGATTACGACTAGTTATTACTTCAACAGCAACTACTTAATAGACAGGTGGTAGGTAAAAAGAGGGAGAGAGGAGAGAAAGGGAAAGAACAAACATTATCAGACATACTTCGTTTTTTAGCTCTTTTTTTTTTACGATGCGAAGTCTGATCGCTTATTCCAATAAACATCTGGATTTCTTTGCATAGAGATCTAGAAATTAATTACCGAAGCACACAACTCAAGAATTTCAACAATCTAAAATGTATTTGAGTAGCAAGGGTTACGCATACCCAACCACACCTTCTCTGAGTCAACATTGATGGATTCTAGCAGCAAAGAAGAAATTCCAGAACAATGATGAGATAAATGGAGGACACAAACAGCACCTGTTATTCGTTGGTGTAAAAGTCTTTATCAAGTCTCTGTTTTAATACCTCCTTGTAATATAGCTTCCTATTCCAGTAGCGTCTTTCCAAAAACTGCAAGGTTGTGGAACTCTCTTCCTGCTTACTGTTTTCGTTCTACCTACAGCCTTGTTATTTTTTAAGACTAAGGTCAATAGGCATCTCGTGTTTTTGCAATAATTGTTTTTCGTTCTTGTTAGATCTATGCATCAAGTGGCTTCATGCTTTGTCTTGAGCGATTTCCATTAAAAAAATGGTCACCCATTTTACTACTGATCAGGTTCAACATCGCTTAACTTTGGTGATCCAACGGGAACTAATGTGTTGCTTTCCTTCTAGTATTCCTGAATGTTCACCCATTTGGTACTGTTCAGACTCAAAGTTGTCAAAATAATTTTGCTGTATTATGCTGGAGCAGATTATACTCTAAAACAATAACAGCTAAGGATTAAATCTTATGCATCACATCCAATCAGTCTTGAGAGACAATGCATATCTTCTGCAAGCATAGCTGTGCATGTACTTGTAAAGCACGGGTTGCACACTCCCCAACTCCATGTCTCTTGAGTTGATACTACTTTATTCTAATGGTAAAGAGAAATTTAGTATGACTGGAAACAATGCCGAGATAAACCAAGAGCACATACAGCACCTGGTATTCCCAAATGGTCACCTATTTTAGTAATGACCAAGCTTTACAGGGTTTAACTTCAGTGATCTTTTTTTTAGTGGAAATCACTTCAGACAAAGCATGAAGCCACTTGATGTAAAGAGATAACAGGTACAAAAGATGATTATCGCAAAGACAGGAGATGCCTAACAGGGTTAGTGTTAATTAGACCAAGAGTCAGCAGGAATAGAGATGTTTTTAAGTTTTATGAAACTCGGTCCAGATAAAACATGAAGTCACTTGATGTAAGAAGAAAAACAAAAAAAAACGAAAGATGTGTCGTAGTCATTGTGGAGTTTCCAAATAGTCAGCTAGAAATGGCTGATATGGCTAGCACTGAAGTATTTAATTTCTATTGATCAGATGTGGAAGTGACTAAGACAAAAGGTCCGACATAGGATTTGCAATTTTTAGTTAGCTAGAGTCAGCGATAGAGAAAATATAAGTTTCTAACCCAATGTTGCAGGTAAAGTCTAAAGCAATTGAAGGCCTTGTCATCTGGCTTTAGTTTTGATTTTCTAATCAAGGGGAGGGTGTTTCGTATATATATATATATATATATATATATATAATTTGAGGTTGCTATTTTCCAAAAGTAAGTTAACCAGTGAAATATAAGGAGGTTCATACGAGAGTGCTTAATACAGAAGTAGAGCAAGTTACATTTGTCTTTACATAAGCAGTACTTTGTTGCTACACAGTCATGAGCATGCTTCGGTCTACCAATACTGGTAGACCGAAACATGCTCATGACTGTGTAGCAACAAACTACTGCTTATGTAAAGACATATATATATATGTATTATATTACCACATAATATTATTACTAAATACACATGTTCTGTTCTAGTGACATTAATACTTGTTTGCCGCCCTAAATTTAAATTTTTAAAAATAAATAAATGTTTCTAAGTTTTCTTTTCATTTAAGGATTTGCCTCCATGCCACCTGGCGGTATGGGTTACATGATGAAATCAATACGCTGATTGAAACAGTACTCCTATTGTTGTAATCAATGTAATTTTGTTTACTCTAAATTTAATAAAATAATATCATTCTCTTTTTTATTTGTTCCTGGACAGTTTTCAGTTTGGAACAGTTGACAGTTGCAACTAAGAACAAATCGGAGACTTGAGTTGAGCTGCCTTCAACTAAACGAGAGTGATGGTCCGTTGCGAGCCTATCTTTGTTTTATCGCTATTTCCATGGCAGGTGCTCGTCTGAACTCCAATCTCTGGTCCCCCCTCGCCAATCTTTCACGAAAAACACCCGTCTAGCTGAATCCACTGTGAAAAACTTCCCCCACTCTTTATCTGTGCCTAAATCAAAACGTGGATTCCATGAGTTTCTTTCTTAGAACTGCACGCCTGTGGAATAAGTTTCTTTCTTAGAACTGCACGCCTGTGGAATTCTGTTCCGTCTGCCTGCTTCCCACCTGACTACAACTTGGATGTCTTCAAGTCCAACGTTAACAAACTCCTAATGAACCGCCCTCTTAAGTAAACACTTCATTAAATCTCCACACTAACGTACTGTACTTGCAATAACTCTTATCCCTGAGTGGCTTCCGGGCCTTGATAAGTGGTGACCACCGTGTAAAAAAAAAAAGAGACAAATTATCTGAATTGAGTCTTAGTTGATGCACTGAAACTTAACTAAGATGTGAACACTTCTATGATGGTATCGCACACACATTTAGAGTTGTATGTATTGGAATTGTGTTTTCTCTTGTGAGTTTGCATTGTTTTATTTTTTTATATTTGTAAACCTGTGTTTGCACCTTCGGCAATCATCAATCTTAGAGATAACAACATGGCCAGAACGGGAACAAGAAGAGATGAAGATGAATAGAAATCCATGGTAAACAGCATTGGATCGGCAGTTGACAAGGAGCATAGACATGGCTTAACATAATTATGCATGTTGTTGCCATCTTGTGTCAATAGCGTTAGAGTTAGTTAATGGACAGTTTTCAGTTTTGAACTACTGACGACATTTTGTAACTAAAAACATATCAATCACACCGTTAAGAGATTTGAGTTGAACGAGAGTGATGGCCTCGACGGACAAATTATAAGTTTTAGTTGATATACTGAAATTTAACTAAGATGTAGACGTTAGCGTTTGGAGGGGTCTTTTCCGCAATACTATCACACACGCATACACACACACAAACACGCATACACACAGCACAACTGATCTCTACAAAATGCATTGGAGTTTGGGTTTTCTCTTGTGAGTTTGCATTTTGTTATTTTTTATATTTGTAAACCAGTGCTTGCACCCTTGGCAATGTTAGGGATGACAACATGACCAGAACGAGAATAAGAAAACGAAGGCGAATAGAAAACCACAGCAAACAGCAGTGGGTTGGAAGTTGTGGGGAGTATGCACATAGTTATGAATGTTGTTATTGTCTGCTTATTTTTTATGGAAATCGCCATAAACATGGGGTGAAGCCAATTAACGTAAAGAGCTAACAGCTAGGAAAGATAATTTTCATAAAGATAGATGCTTAATGACCTTTCTTTTGAAAAGACTAAGAGAAGAGGAAAATAGTAAACAGAAATAGAGGTCCACATGTCTACGGTTGTTGGAAAGAAACTACTAAAGTAGGAACAACAGGGTATTAAAACAACGAATGTTTAGCCAATCAGGTGCCTCAAAATAGAACAATCCACCATCCCTGACTAATTGTAGGCTGGTCCAATGGCAATTAACACACCACTAATTGCTACTGAATAAATATGTTGAAATTAGTTAAATGGAGAATACTAACGGGAATCGGCGTGTCAACATGATTATGGCGTATCACCCAATACTTCAATCGAAAGTGGTTCAGCTGTAATGAATTTTATTGTCAGTGCTTCAACTCTTTGACTAGTTGAACCCGAAGTAAAAATGTATCACGCACAGAATACAAATGGAGTAAAAGATGGAACTACTGATTCTGCTCCGTTTCTTTGTCTATTGTGGACCAAAACTTCTTCCGACTTTGCATGCAACTGCTGAGCCTTGTTGGTTCACGGTGTCTACGATAATCTGACGTAATCGTTACATGTCAACCCCGGGAACCACACGTTGCATGCAGAAAGTCGCAAGGAAAAAAAAATCAAGGAAAGAATTAGACTCATTTTTATTTTCAGTTAAAACAACAGACATTTATTTACAGGTACTTGAATGATAACGCATGGCTGTTGTTCAAAAATCTTCTCATACTCCATGTGCTTAACAAGACTATTTTTGTCTGGCCATGTTTAGGACTCGTCTTTCCCGGTCGCCTTCGGATCACATATGTAATAAATCTATTTCCGTCTCTCACGGGCCATGTTTTTTCTTTTTTTATAATCGTTTTCTTTTTTTGTTCTACACTGTGACGTCACCTTGCATACTGCTCGGTCATTTGCATACAACTGTTGCCATATGTGCTATGTTACAATAAAAGCGGTGATCTTGTATGTCAATGAGTACTTTCGACCAACAAGGAAGATGTCTTTTAGAAGTCTGATTTGCTTAAAAACAGCAACACTGCTATTTATGATAACAAGCCATAAAACTACCAACTATATACGAGGCCAAACTATTTATTTACATGTTCTAAGACAAACCTTCCCCGACTTCGTATGCAATCAATGAGCTTTGCTGTTTTTAATGTTAGGCATCAAACCCGCATTAGTGTCGGCCTAACAAATAGGAAAGATCAACGAGGAGAACTTCATGCAGATCTGACAATCCCGAGGCACGATTTTTGCGAGCTCTGTGCAGAAGTCTGATTGAATAATAACGAGAAACAGCAGCTGTGACAGCTGTGACAGCCATGACGACATGCCATCATCAATCTGCCAACTATTTACGGGAATAGAACTCTTAATTGAAATACTAATAATTTGTTAAGATTACGTTTCTGAATTTTTGAGATGAGGATTGATAATTTATAATGTAACGTTGCCGTTCCATACATACAAGAGGAAAGAAAGAAAAAAAAACCGGGTCGGCATTTTTTTTTTTTTTTGTCCTCAACAAAAGTTTTTTTTATTGCCGTTAGAATTGTTTCGACACCGCTTAAAAGTCTCTCGCCATCGTCTATCTAGCACTTTCCCTCTCCGACCCATGCCGGCTGCAGCGAGACATTTCTCATCCTTGATGTTACACGTCCATTCCCTTCGACGTCCTTTTGCTTCTCTTGGACCCCGGCATTAACCAGCTATTTCTCGCCTACGACTTCATACATCTATTTCCTTCTACGTTTTCTTTCTTTCTCTCTCGAGAACGTATTGCATTTTCCCCGCTTTTTTCCTTCCTCTTCTTGCACACACTACCTAATTTGCATATGCGCATTATTTTGCTGCTGCTGCTAATCTTTTCATATGCTGGCCATTCTTTTGCTGCTACTGGTACTTTCCACGCGCTCACGCGCACTATGTTGCAGCATTATTGGTATCAGTCGGACTACTGTTCTCATCTTGCATGTTATTCATACGATTAAGCTGATGTAACCTCCGACCTTCTTCAAGTGTACATGATCGAATTTGAGAACCATTTCTTGCGAATCTGGTCATCTACACAGAATTTGGAACGCAACCCCTTATTCAATCCACGAGGGTAGCTTGCTCTCGTTCCATCAGTCATGACCGGGTAGAATTCTAAAGTAACTTGTAATTGTATTTTGAGTGTTGCTAGCCATGATGATCGAACCTTCAACCTCCAGAAGAGTGTCACTTAAAACTGAATTTACTTAGTACTTTATCCATTACGCCATGTGTTAACACTGTACACGAGAAAACCTACACCATTCACACATTTCCAATTATTAACATGTATAAATATTAATTAAACCACCTAATATAATAATAATGTACTACACACGTTATAAACGTAGACCCAACACATTGTAGCAGAGTACGCCACAAGGAACATAAGACAAGGAATAACTCGACTCCTTTCCTTTTTGAAACGATGACATTTATTTTCTCTTTCTACTACTACACGTGACTTCTCGTTACGACCGTAACGCCATCATCTCTTTAACGTGATCGTCTTCGTTAACGTACTCCCCCCCTCTCTCTCTCCGTTTTATAGTCTATCTTTTCCTTTACTGCGACGTCATTTCGCACAAGGCTCGGAATTTGCATACACGCGTCTGCACTCTGTTACATAATTACCGTATATTTTGGCGTATAAGACGTCCCTTAAAGTTAAGAAAATCACCTTTAAAAAACAATATTTCATAAGATATCAGGTGTTGCAATCTCTAGCGTAAGCTAAACAAACATGGTTTCATGATTTAGCAGTCGTCTTATACAAGCGATATATGATAAATTTATTAAAATTGGTTTCAATTTTGTACCTCGTCTTATACACCGAAATATACGGTAGTGATATACCGTAGATACTTGTGTATAAGTCGAATTTTTTCACTTTTTATTTCTGTTTTTCCTTTTGTTTTCTTTTACTTTTTACTCCGTATCTTATCATCATGGATAGAAATAAAAACTGAAAAAAAAGGATCGACATTGTGCTGTCACTCACACACACACACACACACACACACACACACACACACACACACACACACACACACACACACACACACACTCGTTCATTGATTTTAATTTCTCGCGCATTTGTACAAAAAATAAGTTCCTCTAGCAACAACATAATTTCAAATACGCCCACGCGCTTTTCTCACAACAACAAAAGCAAAGTGGACATATTTCTGGCGGACGTAGGTGAAGACAATACCACGTGACAATATCGACCAATGAGAAATCTTAGAAGATTGTTTTTTAACGCTTTCCCAAACCAAATATCAGCAGCAGCAATCTTATGCTGGAATCCGATTCAAAAAGTATTTAAACGCAACAAACATTCTTTCTCGCTCTCCTTTCGCTACAACTTGACACGAGAACATATCTCTTGTTTTCATCTCATCATCGTTTTCAAATCTGTCGAAACCATAAATACACGCGCCATAAATACACACGCCACGCGGGCATCCCCCTAAACACACACACACACACACACACACACACATTTATGCACACACGCACCCATTCCATACATTTTCAATAAGAATTACTAACAACGGACTACTTTGCCAGTTAAAACAAAAACCTTGAAATAAGAACATTATTTTCATAAGACTTTCACCTTCCAATCTTATTATTTTAACGAAGGACTTTCATCTAACGTGACCTTTTAATCTTAGTAATTCAACAAATGATTTTCACCTAATTTGAATATTCTAACCTCATTGATTTCACGAGAACTCTTACAGATCGGACTTTGCTTGTTCATCTTGTTTTTTCGTTGAAAAATAAACGCGTCGCATTTTAAACGAGAAGAAGGTGTCATTGTGTTTTATTTCTTTATTATTATTATTATTATTATTATTATTATTATTATTATTATCATTATTATTATTATTATTATTATTATTTTGTTTGGGGCAGAGGAATTTAATTTCTCTTAAATTTCTTTTCCCCAACAACTTATACATAAGTATATACGGTAGTTAAATATTGTTAACATGAATCGATTTAATTCAAATTTGTTGCTTGGCAAAAATAAATAAAAGTATTTTATTCATGCAATTGTTTGTTGATAAATCCTTCGAGTATTTAAGAATCATGTTCTAGATTGCACGCGAGAATGTACCGCATACATCAAAAATATATATTAAAATTCGTAACGACATCAATTAAACGGGCCGAGATCACAGTATAATATCTGTTCTTCAGAGGCTGCACTTCAATTTCTTGTTCTCTGTCAGTGGAGAAGTCCTTCACGACTGAGAGACAATTTTTAATTTTTGTTTCTTTTCTCCACGTTAAAAAAACGACTCTGGTGTCTAACTCTGTCCCGTGGGGAGACATTGTAAATAGGAACAATACCGAAGGGCGCTGCGGACCAAGATCAAAGTGTAGTATCTGTTCCGGCAGATACTGCAAGCAAAGACCATATGTGGGGGCAACTCCACATATCAGACCTTGGTCAATGTAGGGGCAACCCTTCATACCAATTGTCACTATCCAGCTCCCCTACTCCCCGGGGAGTTGGTCCCCATTTCCCCTTCACTCCTCACTTTAAAAATCGGCCTTGTGCCTAATTTGCTCGGTGGGGGAGCAAATAAATACCATCTGTTCCGGCAGATACTGCAAGCAAAGACCATATGTGGGGGTAACCCGAAATATCAGACCTTGGTCAATATAGGGGAAACCCTTCATACCAATTGTCACCATCCAGCTCCCATTTCCCACCTATCGGGAGCTGGTCCCCTTTTCCCTCCCCCCTCTCTCCACATTAAAAAATGGGCTTGTGCCAAATTTGCTCAGTGGGGAAGCAAATAAAGACAACACTGAAGGTCGATTAAATGTCATTAAATTGCGTCTTCCTTATCGTCACTCAAAGATGGAAGACAAGACGAACGCATTTCAATTGCTGCTTTATAGTAGCCATTTTTAAATATTTTCTCTACTTCGTGTTTTTTTTTCGTTCGTTGTTTTTTCCAATTTACAGTTATTTTCTATTTCAAGTTTCTTTTCTAATTCATCGTTTTTTTTTTCTAATGCACAGCATTTATTTTCCTAATTTAAATCTTTTTTTTTCCTAAATGATATAGACGATATTCCCCCCCAATATATACTATTGAAAACTAATGTAATGAATATGAATACATCCGGGTTTCTCCTCACAAGAATATGATTAGCGGGTCTAAGCCATGAATACGGACTGATAGAGCAGCCTAAAAGAGACGTCGAAAGATACGCTGAAAGCCTAACGCGTATTACGCAATTACTTCAAAGAAATATATATCCTCCCTCTGGACATATCGAAAAGTAATTGCATTTTGGGAGTTTGTTCGTACTCAAATAGAAACACGCGATTGGCTGATAAAATAGGAATAGGTAGAGTACATATTGCTAAGGTGGTAGTTTTATGGTAAATATACCAGAGTTCGAATTTCACAAAAGTCTAAGGGATTTAAAACTGGGCTTGTGTTTATAAATTTGAAGAAATCAGTGTAACATAATAATAAAAAATGAATAAATATTTTAAAAAACTACAAAAAACAAAAACAAGTTGTTTTAATAATCTACATAAGTTCAGTGAATTATTCTTGATTCAAAACATAATTTCTGATATGAAAATATAAAAAAAAAAATTTAGGAATTACAAATAAGATGAAGTCCGTAGTTTCTGAAGCATTTTATCTGATTTCCAGTCGAAATTTAAAAAAAGATAAGAAAAAAAGGCTGTACAGATAATTTTTGTTTCATTTAAAATATAATTTGTAACTTTTTAAATACATAATGGTAAATATATATTCATCACAGTTACTTACTCTCTTCTGCAAATACAAAGTAGTATATCTTTGCATTAAATTACACAAACATTTTTTCTTACTAGCTATAAAGCAATGAAAGTAAGGTAAACACTGAAAATGACATACCTAGGTACCGTACCAACACTGCTCCAAGAGCATGCATAGATTACGTCTAGAAGGTAAAATATTAAAAAGTCTAAGAACAAAAGGAAAGTTTACTTAGATTCGTCCTCGCTTGTCTATCTGAAGCTTTGTCCGTTAAACCGAAGTAATAGCTGACACCTGATACAATCCTTCATCTATATAAGAGTCAAATGCACCCTACGATGGATGAGTGCTACATTTGGATAGAGTTATGAGGGCTTAATTCATCTTCCCTAAATGCAGGATGGGGCAGAGACACTTGCTTATTTAAATAATTTGGATATTCCAAATAAGCAACTTGCTCTGCTCTATCCTGTATATAGAGGTCTTGCATATCATTTCAGTAATATTTTCTTTCGAGGGAAATCTACAATAACAGAAAAATAGAACGATTTTTTAAAATCCAGAACGGCCAATAACTTTCCAAAACCGGTAATCTCCAAAAATACCGTTAGGGCTTACAACATGGCCGCCAGAAGAGTCAACAAAAAACTGCGAATAAAATATATAAAACTCGTAATTTCTGTTTTTAAAGTGGGTTGTCAATTTTCTTTATGAAATATACTTCCAAAATAAACTATTTTACAAAATGTCTACGCACGTTCGTAGACATTTTGTAAACATTGTTTTTAAAAAATAAAAAATAATACTTCTATTTTGTTTTAAACGACTGTAATAGTTTATTTTGGAAGTATATTTCATAAAGAAAATTGACAACCCACTTTAAAAACAGAAATTACGAGTTTTATATATTTTATTCGCAGTTTTTTGTTGACTCTTCTGGCGGCCATGTTGTAAGCCCTAACGGTATTTTTGGAGATTACCCCCAAAACCTTCAAGAGAAAAGAAACAGAAAGATTTTTAAAAATCCAGAAGGTCCAAGAACTTTCCAAAACCTTCATAGAAGATTTAGAGGGTTCTATAATATTCTAATACTGAGTGGCGCTCTCCCTATAAAATAAGGCAGTTGTTGACTTGACGTGATGTGTTCAACCTGAGCTCTAGTGTGATTAGAGGTTTATAAATCCAGCCGGAAGATCTTCTGGCAACAAACGTTAACTTTTATTGAACTATTTTTCTGACCAAAGATATTATAAATTATAAAATTTGGAGATTGTTTTATGTGAATAATTAAACTACTCAGTGAGTAACAGAACGCACATGAACACCTGGGAAAATATCAGCAGGAGCTGTAAAATAACTGGCTTACGAAGATATTAGCAGCAGCAGCAGCCGAAAAAAATACATATGCAAATGAGGAAGTATGCGCAGGATTGCAGAAGAAAAAAAGGACACGTGGGAGGGAGGCAAAGTGTGCGTCGAAAAAAGATGGACGTGTAAAGTCGAAAACGAGAAATGTCTGGCTACAATTGGCGTGTGGTTGAAGAGAAGAAAAGTGTAAACCGGGCGAGATGGACATGTGGCCCCGTGATGACGGAAAGAGACTTAAGTTGGTGGCGAGAGGGCGAGTTATTGGTAATTTCATGGCAGACGAAGTAAGCAGCTAGAAAAAACAAGAAGCAGGCATCCCTCGTCCCCCCTCGCCAATATTTCACGAGAAACACCCATCTGGCTGAAACTACTGTCAATAATTTTCCCCACTCTTTATCTGTGCGTAAATCCAAACGTAGATTCCATGAGCAAAGCTTCTTTCTTAGAACTGCACGCCAGTAGAACTCTCTGCCGCTTACCTGTTTCCCACCTAACTACAACTTGGACGTCTTCAAGTGCAACATAAAAAACTCCTGACAAACCGCCCGCTTAAGTAAAACACTCTATCAAAACCCCCAATACTAATGATTACTACAATACTATCTCATTGATTACTGTACACGCAATAACCCTTATCCCTGAGTGGCCTTCGGACCTTGATAAGTGGTGCCCCCCCCATCTAAAAAAAAATTGCTTGGAAAGTACTGATAATACATATATTGTGATAAAAGGGGGAGGAATGCCGACCCGAATTTTTATTTATTTCGTTTATTTATTTATTTTCGTTATTTTACTTATTCTAGGTTTTCTTACTTTGTCGTTAGCTTAAGTAAAAATATTTTTTGTTTTGATTTTTCGGTTATGTGAAACGCGTTTTTCGTGCGTGCGTGTGGTAAAGATTATATTGGAATTTATCATCTTTTTGTTCTTATTGAATTTTAAAAATTTTCTTACACATTTAAGCACGTCATCGTAGACACCGCTTAGAGCGTTTATAGTTGTCCGGACAGAGTTACAAACTTAACTCTGAAATCTAGAAGAACGAACAGCTGATTTCATGGATGAGTAGTAGACTGGAAAATGAAATGTCGGATCATGTAACGTGTGGGCGTTCCGGGTTCATCTGCTTATTTCCGGTCTTCATCGAGCCGGAAAACAGTGAGCGGTCTGCCATCTAGCGAAGGTTGGGAATGCCTTACTAATAACCTTTTTTTATTATTGTTTTTTTTCCCTCTCCCCACCCTCTTTTTCTACTCTGGTAAAATTTGGATATTTGTAAAAAAAAAAAAAAAAAAAAAAAAAAAATCGGTTTAATTTGGGAACAGTAAGTAGGAGTGATTATTACGGGTGAGAACTTAAGCTAGGGATACCCCTTAGACAGGTAAAATGGCACAGTGACAAGGATGACTACAGACTCCCCACTCCCATTTTTTTTAGTTGGCCTTGTGCCTGATTGTTCACTTTTTGTTGTTTAATATTTGTAATTTTTACAGTTACAGAAAATAAGTCCTAAAAACCACAAAGGCTCGCAACAATAAAAGATAACAGAACATAGTGTCAGTGGTGATTCGTGAACCCGTCTGTATGAGATATTGACACTGTCTTCCTTTCTGCTCTCTTTCTCATGGAGTAACTTGATTTGAATTTATTGCATTTTTTTTTTTTTTTTAGATGAGGATTGATTAGACGCATTATTTGGGATTTTAGACATTCATTTTCTAAAATCACTTTCCGGCGGATCACAGGTTTTTATAAAAACTGACCTTGGGTTTAGCGGCTCCGTAAACATCAAAAAGGAGATATGCTTTCAGTAATTCTCTTCTGTGTTGCACTAGCTGCTGTTATGCTTAAGACAGAAGAGACTTGCCAAAGCGGGTTTTCTATAAATCCTCTCCAACCTCTCCTACGATGGGGACATCACTCTTGTTAACGAATGAACACATAAACTTCACGTATTTGCTAAGAATGCTAAGGAGATAGAATCAGAAATAAACCAAGAGAAAACAAAATGCCTGTCTAATGCTAAATCATAGGTTAACCTAAATATGACTGTTCACAGGAAACCCATCAAACGCGGCATCCAATTCATTTATTTAGAGCATAAACTGACTTTTACTCCAGTGATCACGACGACATTGAAACACAGAATCGGACTGGGTTGGACGGCTTTCCAAAAACACAGCACTATGCTAAAATAAAAAAAAAGGGTACCGATAACTTAAAGTAAATGTTTATTTAATTTATGTCCTTCTAGTAGTTTTTTTTTATGGCATTGATTATATAAAATGAACTAAACAACTAACCAATCACATCGAGGTGTTTCAAAATCCCGTAATGTGTTTCATTACGGAACATCGCCTGGTAAAAAAAAAAAAAAAATATCCACCCTCCGTCAAACTACTTCCCTACTCCGTTTATTTGATAACATCAAAAGTAAAACCCTTAAACTTTTTGACCATGTCAAACGATCAACCATTGGCCGATCAAAGTTATGCTTGGAGGGCATGTTAGAAAGAAAAGGAGGCAGAGGAAAGCCAAGGAGAAAGTGGAGAGAAGATCTTTTTGATTCGACATCTTTCAACAGTTGGGCTTACGTCAACTTGGCCTGGTCCAGAAGGAATGACGCAAAATAAGTCATGTGGGTTCGCAATCCACATCCGAAGCGGAAGATGCGGCTCGTCATGGCAGACTAATGTTCTCATCTTTGTATTATATTCACAGCGTTTCGCTCAATGTAAACCCCGACCTTTTTATTCCAATATTTAGTAAAACTTGGGGAGAATACTCTGTTTTACGGTTGTTGTAAAAATGGAACGGAAATTTAAATTTCGTTCTGTTTTAATTTTTTTCTTTTTGTGCCCCCCCCCCCAACGAACGTAATTGAAAAAATAACATTCAACAATCATACTGAGATTATATATATATAAGCTGAATGTCTGTGTGTGTCTGGTCACGAATAGGCTCCTATATGATTGACTATTATAGAAAACTGATTACATATAATGATAAATGTATCGAGACACATGAATGGGTATGTTTCATCTGGCATAATGATGATTCATTAAAATTGTGGGGTCTGCGTTCGCGCCTGGTCCACAAAGTATGGAAACAAAAAAATTAAAAATTAAAAAAAAAAAAAACGTTTACAAGTGTTTTTGATATAGATGTACATAATAGTACTTTGATAAGTATGTTTTAAATTAAATAGGGATAGTATAATAAAATTGTGGGGTCTGCGTTCGCGCCTGGCCTCCATAGAATGGAAATAGGCACAAACTTTAATTAAGACTTTTCATATCTATCTGCGTAATTATACTTTGATAATTATGTTTCAGTCTGAAGAAATATGGTATAATAAAATTATGGGGTGTTCGTTCGCGCCTGACCTCCATAGAATGGAAATATGTCACAAAGTTTAACAAGGTTTTTTAATATAGATCCACAGAATATTATAAGTGTTTCAGTGTGAACAGGTATGGTATATAATAAATTATGGGGTTTATCTATTTTATTTTTACTTTCATCATATTTTGCTTTGGTTTTGATACCCCCAGATTCGAAGCTATCTCTTTACAACCCTCCCTTTTCATAACCTATCATACGTTAATAAATCAGGGTCCATTTTCTGTAGGCTGTTTTTGAACCCAGTCAACGACGGGTACTTTTGCTAGTATATATATATAAATAATTTAATTTGTAAACGAAAAAAGTCAATTTGGTATAACTTTTTGGTATTTTTTTTTTATACATAAGTCCATCACACCGTTCACATTGGAAATGTCGCCTTTTATAGGCTTTCGGGTATGCTTACAACGAATACCCCCCAACCTCTCCATATTAAGAACGGCTTTCGGAATAGACACCCCCAACCTTGTCAGCACACCCGAAAATCTTTAAAAGTTGACATGTCGAATGTACACGATGAGTTGGACGCAATGTAAAAATGCATCGAATTTAAAACGGACCGAAATTTTAATTTCCATTCCATTTTTACAATAACCGTTAAACAGAGCATTCTCCGCCAGTTTTACACAATATTTTTCTCAGTTCCGATACAATTACCTATTCTGTTCTAAATTCCCGATTCAGCTTCTTTGAAATCTATAAATATTTAGTTATAGAATTTTCTGTTTTATCTTAAAACATATCTAATATATGCGTACAGTTTTGCAAACGTAAAAAATGTGGTGGTGGGGAAGGCCAGATAGGATGCAGGAACTGCCAGAAGTGTCGACCTCCTCTTATATCTAGCTCCTAGTATTCAAGCCATTATCACCGCACAAGTCACCCATCCGGTATCGGCCAGGCTTGACGTTGCTTGACTTTGGTGTGTCAACATAATTATGCTATATTATAATGAGTAGCATATGGCATAAGTAGGGAATGATGCAGAGATTTATTTTCATAAGTAGTGAAAAATTCATGAATCATTTCATCATTAATATTAGCAATTGTAGAATCAAATTGATACTTTACGGCATAGGTGTTTCAACTATTTAATAGAAAACTGTTTTCTTGAATAATGCTATTTATATAATCTACTAGCAGATGTACTCGGCGTTGCTCGGTATTAAATTTAACGTTAAATTCCTTTAAAAAAAAAAAAAAATAAAGTAAAAAAAAAAACGGAAACTGAGACATGTGCATACAAGTATTATATATTTTTCCAAACAGTTCACTTCTTGTAAATAACAAGAAAAAAGAAGAAAATACTCGAGCTGAGATCGTAACCAAAACCTCAAGACAGTGAGTCAAGTGCGATAACCATTAGGCTCGCGTGACACGTTCTTTAAAAAAGTGTTTTCAAACCTACTTATTCTTAACATAAGGAAGCTATCATGTGAACGATTCGCGCATGCACAGTCGTGAAACAGTTGACAAACATAAGAATCCGATAGCTCCCCCCCAATTCACAATTCTGCTATTTTGACACTTTATCAGCCCTTTTTTTTCAAGATGGAAACCGATTAAAACGTTTTCCACATTTCTGAATACACTATAAATAAAATTTGAAGTCTGCAGATCAAAAATTCATTGAGTATAAAGTTTGAAAGTTGTCTTCACATACATATATTCTCAATTTTATAGATTATTCATGCATCAACCAATAGTCAATCAGAACCGAGAGAATGAACTTACCCATCTAAGTATAATGGAACATCCCAGCCTTCTTATCAACCAAGTCGCTATTTGTTTTGAGCCCAACTGATGAAATAGTTGAGCACTGACTACATTTAATAATTCTTACATCATTTCTCTCCATACAACAGATGCCCTCAAACTTCACTGACCCGGTTTCACTTCCATAGATCGTCACACTGCATACAAATGACTGATAGACTTTTTCGTCAGCCTTCTGGCTAAGAGCAAAGTGTAGTATCTGAAAATTTTATTTATTTATGAAAATTTACAATGATCAAGAGATAAATCGGACACTATACCATTCAAAAGTGTGGGAAGAGGATCTATGGTCATCCTTTTTCACTTTACCTAAGATCAGTCTAATTTGTTGCTAGCTAGAATGCACAGTCACCAAAATACCACATTTACACCAGGGGTCTTCCTGGTGTCATTAAAATTCTCAAATCGTTTTTTTTTTGTTTTTTTTTGTAAAGTGTAGTATCTGTTCTGATTGTACATTTACTCTTTTCTGTCCTTGTCAATGAAGAAGAAATCCTTCCACACTAAAGCAATTTTTTCAAATTTTAATCTCGAGTGCCCCTGAATTTTTCCCATATTAAAAACCAGATGTTGTGTCTTCTCCTGCCTTCGTACAGAAGCAAGTGAATATAGACCTTTTCCTTGGTTGATAGTCGTAATGATTTGCTGGTTAATAGCCGCAAAAAATAAAGATGTTTTCTTTTTTATTTTTTTATATTTTTATTTATTTATTTATTTTATTTTATTTATTTATTTATTTTTTTTTGTAAAGCCGTGTTGTGTTCGTTTCTCTGTGGTCGTATGTAACAATATTGTTCTCCGGGTTTATTGTTCTCCTCAGAGTAGTAAATCATCGCGCAGCACGAGGAAACATTTAGGATTTACGATTAGCTAAGATATTCTGACGTATAAGTTTTCTCTGCTCAGGTGATTAAAATAGATCCAGCATTGTCTTCATTTCACATACAAGGACAATTAACCTGTCACAGAAGATCAGTCATGAGTTGCCAGTTTAGGAAGTATTCACTTACATAATGTGCTACTACTTAAGTCAGTGGAATGGACATTAAACCGATGGTTATTATTACTCACTTGGAGTGCTCGCATAAATCATCATCAGTAATTACTACGACTGTGACAACAGCATATTTTTTCATTGTTTTAACTCTATAGTATATATCCGTTAATATCTTATATGTTTTTATATAGACTGATGTGGTTCTCAGTTGATTGACTGTCTTACTGTGTCGGATATATACTTGAGAGTCAAAAGAATGAAAAATAATATTTTGCTGTTCCAGCCCTAGTAATTATTAAAAAAAAAAGAAGACATTTGTGCTCCTTGATGCCTGCCTTTTGGCTAAGAACAAAGTGTAGTATCTGTTCTGATACATATATATATATATATATATATATATATATATATATATATATATATATATATATATATATATATATATATATATATTGTGTATGTTTGTTGGTCCATAGATGTTAATATTATGAAAATGTAGTGTTTATAAAATAGTGCTTAATAGCAAATAGAGTTATATTTTAGGATAAATTTTATTCATAGCAACATTTTGGCTACATATGTGCATACATATTTTAGATGCGACTTTATTCAGATGGACTTGGAATGAAGGTGCATGCAAACCATGTATGCACATATATTATCCCTGAGTGGCTTCCGGGCCTTGATAAGTGGTGATCACTGTGTAAAAAAAAAAAATAAAATAAAATAAAATAAAGAGAAGTGTTTCTATAAATAAAAATTTATACCAATATATATATAATATTTCATGTATCCATATAAAATATGTATCGATTTCGTGTATTTAACTGAATAGTGATAAATAGGCGAGTAGAATTAGGTAGTAAGTTATGACCTGAAGATTCCCTATATGATTGAAACGCAAAATATTCTGTTTGAATCAAATGCTATAGATATATTTTTATATCATAATCTATGTCTTTCGCTCTCTTTATATCTCTACTTAAATATAAAAGACACTTTGTCTGTATATATAAGCTCTTTCCTTAGGAACGCAGAAACAGCTGGGCAGATTTTTTTAAAAAATTTATACAAATGTACTTTAAGAGTCTGAGAGTATGCTTAGAAAAGTTTTATATCGGAATGGCTCTGATAAGTATCGAAAATGGATAATCAAATATCCGATTTAAGAAAGAACAGCTCGATTCTAACCAAAACTAACACCCTTCTATAGCCTAACATCACAAGTGCATTTGAGAAGTGTTATCACGGCACAAGCAGAATGCCCTGGCGTATAAAACCAACAGTAGGTTCTTTGATAAGACAGATACGCATGTTTCAGACATAATAAAACTATGATACTTGACTTTTGCGTTTTAAATTTTAAGTCATTATATAAAAATAATTTCATAAAAACAACACTATGTTCTCTACAGTGCAATGTAGACTATAATGTATAGTAGATTAAGCCTCTCTAGGAGTCACGTGAAGCTTCCTTCCAGTGCACCGTAGTCGGTCCCAGACGAGAGCATGCAATCAATCGATTTGATTGAAAAGTTTCAGCGACTTCGATTACAAATATAAGAAGTGTGATACATACATTGATCCTCATTTTATGCCGGGCAACGTCGGATCTCTCTGCTGTGTCATAACAAAATAGTTATTAATGTTGGTGAACGCATACGCGTGTATGCTAAATCACGTGTTCCATTGTTAAAACTCACGAAGGTAAAAAAAAAAAAAAAAAAAAAAAGGTTGCATTGATTATTAAACATTAAACAGTTTCATGTTTGGCCGATTTCTTTCTCGGTAATCAACCCAATACTTCCAAGCACATGCGCATGCAGTTAAACACCAGATTTTATGTAAAGATAATTATTCAAAGAATACTTAATATCGAACAAGATGAAAACAACAACAACAACAACAACAACAACAACAAAAAAACGTGTACGCATAAATCTGCCCAAAGAAATAACGATTGTGTTTTATGAGGAATTTCTTTGGAATAATCGATGCCAATGCAAGAATCTTGATGACCTACTCTGATTGAAAACGAAAACGAAATCAATAACTCGAACCATCAATGCCACTAAGAGAACTCCAAAGTTTAACCAATCATTTCGAGTTTAAGAGCCAAGCCTAAAATTTTATGATTGTTTTATTATGTTTTTTATATCCGTCTTATGGTGGTGGGCTAAGCTTCTAACTTGTACCACATGTATAAATCCGTATTATATATATATATATATATATATATATATATATATATATATATATATATATATATATATATATATATATACTAGCAAAAGTACCCATCGTTGACTGGGTTCAAAAGCAGCCTACAGAAAATGGACTCTGATTTATTAAAGTATGAGAAGTTATGAAAAGGAAGGGTTGTAAAGAGATAGCTTCGAATTCGGGGGGTATCAAAACCAAAGCAAAATATGATGAAAGTAAAAATAAAATAGATACACCCCATAATTTATTATACCATACATGTTCACACTGAAGCATTTATCACAATATTCTGTGGATCTATATTAAAACACCTTGTAAAACTTTGTGACATATTTCCATTCTATGGAGGTCAGGCGCGAACGAACACCCCATCATTTTATTATAACATATTTCTTCAAACTGAAACATAATTATCAAAGTATACTTACGCAGATAGAGATGAAAAGTCTTTATTAAAGTTTGTGCCTATTTCCATTCTATGGAGGCTAGGCGCGAACGAAGACCCCACAATTTTATTATACCATCCCTATTTAAGTTAAAACATACTTATCAAAGTATTCTTATGTACATCTATATAAAAAAAAAACTTAAAAACGTTTTTTTTTTATTTTTAAATTTTTTGTTTCCATACTTTGTGGACCAGGCGCGAACGCAGACCGCACAATTTTAATGAACCACCGTTCTGCAGGATCAAACATACCCATTCTTGTGTCTCGATACATCTTCTATCATTATATGTAATCAGTTTTTTAAAATAGTCAACCATATAGGAGCCTATTCGTGACCAGACACACACACACACACACACACACACAGAGACATTCAGCTTTATATTATATATATATATATATACATACACACACGATCATATATATAAACAGATACGTATTCATGCATTTATATACATATACATACATATATACATACGTATTCATACATCTATCTACATTACACACACACACATACATACACACGTGTATATATATATATATATATATATATATATATATATATATATATATATATATATATATATATATATATACTAGCATTTCAGCCCGGCGTTGCGCGGGTGTTTGGATGTGTATGTTGACCAAAAATAAAAAAGTGGTAGTAGGAAGGCAGGCTCGAACCCGTACCGCAAAGAAGGTTAGGAACGGGGAAAAAACGTGACGTTTTTCTGTTACGACCACCGCCAAACCGGAAGTGACGTAGTTTTAATTAAGGCTAGACAATCGAAGGAGAGGATGACTTTCGAAAATATCGGCGAAAAGAGCGACCCCTCTGAATAAAAATGCCCAGTTTAAGGTGAAGATATTAATGTTTTTAGCCAATTTTTCGATATTTGTCGTCTGAAGAATCGAGGTCAAAATGATACTGATCTTGTAAAAATCCGTCGCCTCTGTCGAAAGTTTTAGGCAGATATGCAAACATACATACATACATACGTACATACATTTATATATTGGTAACTCAAATTTTCGTCTCAAACCGATTAAAAAGCTTGCCCTATCTCTGAATACCCTTTATGTACAATTTCAAATGTTTAGACCCGAAATTGACTGAGTAATTTGGTAGAGACCGAAGTGGTCAATTTGTTTAACTTTTACGCCTATTATGACCCCTTAACATTTATTATTTTGGCCTCAAATCAAATGCTTATGTTAGATCCATGTCCAAGGAACATATATCTAAAACTTCAAGTGTTCATACCCAAAATTGTCGGAGGAGTTTGGTAGAGTTCTCAAAGGTCAAATCGTTGAACTTTGACCCCTTAACTGCCAAATTTCTGGCCGAAAACGGATTACAATGATTTTCCCAAATCTCAGTAAAGTGTATATCAAATTTCGAATCTGTAGACTGAAAATTGACAGAGTTATTGTGTAGGGAAATGTACACAGACAGACAAACACACAGAGAATTTCACTTTTATAGATATATTTACATTTTAGCCTGGCGTTATCCGGGTGTTTGGAGGTGCATGTTTATAAAACAAAAAGCGGTCAATTTTTTTAAACTTTGACCTCTATTATGACCCCTTTATATTTGTCGTTTGGCGCTCAAATCAAGTTATTAAGTCAGATCCATGACCAAGGAACCTATATATGAAATTTCAAGTGTTTAGACCCAAAATTGTCGGAGGAATTTGGTAGAGTTCTCAAAGGTCAAATCTTTAAACTTTGATCCCTTAATAGCCAAATTTCTGGCTGAAAACGGATTACAAAGATTTGGCCAAAATCATAGTACCCTGTATATTAAATTTCGAGTCTGTAGACTGAGAATTGACAGAGTTATTTCGTAGGAAAATGTAGACACACAGACACACACACATACGCGTTCACTTTTATAGATATACTAACATTTCAACCCGGCGGTGCCCGGATGTTTGGAGGTATATGTTAAGCATAAAAAAGCGGTCAATTTGTTTTAACTGTGATCCCTATTATGACCCCTTAACATTTATTGTTTTGGGGTCCAATAAAGTTATTACGTCTGACCCATGTCCAAGGAACCTGTATCTAAAATTTCCAGAGTTTAGACCCAAAATTGTTGGAGGAGTTTGGTAGAGTTCTCAAATGTCAAATCGTTGGACTTTGCCCCCTTAACAGCCAAATTTCTGGCCGAACAGTGATTACAAGGATTTTCCCAAATCTCAGTACCCGGTATATCAAATTTCGAGTCTGTAAACTCAAAATTGACAGAATTATTGCGTAGGAAAATGTAGACACACAGACACGTTCACTTTTATAGATTAAACAAATATATATACGTATACATAAATATTTATGGAAACAATTTTGTGTTTACTGTAAACATTTTACGCAACTATTATGCAAGTATAAATCATGTTAGAATATCTGCATGGATATAATTACACATAATAGTTAACTAAAGATGATCATCCCATTCGACCCCCCCCAAAAAAAAAAACGAATAGGGAATTAATAAAAAAGAATGTTTAAAAGAATATGCAAATTAGCTACATCTTTTGCTAATGAATGCAATTCCACAACCCATATATAAGAAAAGTGTATTTTCTTTGTAAATAAATAGAAAAGAGGCGTTTTAATATGACTATCAATACACACAAAAGAAAAACGAATTTATAGGAGTATAGATATATATGAAAGTGAAAATGTTTGTGTACATTTCCCTACCAAACTATTCTGTCAACTTTCGGTCTAGAAACTCGAGATTTGACATAAGGGGTATTGAGATTTGAGAAGATATTTTTAATCGGTTTTCAGCCAGAAATTTGGCTGTCCAGGGATTAAAGTTCGATGTTTTGAACTTTGAGAACTCTACCAAACTCCTCTGTCAATTTTGTCGTCTAAACAATTGAAATTTTAAATGAAAGTTACTTGCACAGGGATCAAACTTTTTTATTCGATTTGAGACCCAAAATATAAATGTTAAGGGGCCAAAATTGGGGTCAAAGTTAAAAAAAAAATTGACCTCTGCGGTCTCTACCAAATTACTCAGCCAATTTCTGGTTTTAACATTTGAAATTTATACATAACGGGTATTCAGACATGCGACAAGCATTTTAATCAATTTTGGGGCGAAAATTTGGCTGCCACAAGGTCAAAGTTGAAAGAGTCGACCTTTGAAGATTCTATCAAATTTCTCCGCTAATTTTGGGTCTAAAGACTTAAAATTTTAGATGTAGGTAACTTGGACATGAATCAAACTTTGTATTCTCTATTTGAGACCAAAATGATAAATGTTAACGGGTCAAAATTGGGGTCAGGTTAAAAAAATGACCTCTGCGGTCTCTACGGAATTATTCAGACAAATTTTGGTCTTAACATTTGAAATTTTACATAAAGTGTTTTCACACGTAGGGCAAGTTAGGAACAGTACATAGGGCCCGAGCAAAGCCGGGCTGAACTGCTAGTATGTATATATATATATATATATATATATATATATATATATATATATATATATATACAGAGAGAGAGAGACAGAGAGAGAGAGAGAGAGAGAGAGAGTAAAACAAGTGATCATTTTGAATTAAAAATCAGTTTCAAAAGGTTAAAAAAACAAACAAAATTAACTCGAGTGTACGATCGTTTCGGAAACGATGTTCATTTTATTGAAATTGACAATAATTATTGACAATAATTTGACAAAGGCTTTGTCCCTTAAACATTGTCTCCTTATCAGCAAAAATAGGGAGCGAGGTTTAAGACACCAAAATAAAACTAGCATTTTTGTCGTGAGTAAGGCAAATATTCATGAAAATATTTAAAAAAAAAAAAAAAACTATAAAAAAAACGAAGTTATGAATTTTATGTTGATAAATTTATAAAATAAAAAATTAGGAAAAAAGCTAAGAAAAAAAAATATATACCTTATTTAGCTCCATTATAAAATTTGTTTTAAGTTCAGTTAATCTATCTTTTGGCATGGTGTTATATCCTGTCTTCGAATGGTTGAAATGGAGTTTATATTAATTTGAAAACGATGTTCCAATGTACGGTTAATAGTCTTCATCATTGGACACTAAATTTAAAATTTAAAATTATATTAACTTACAAAGGGAGGCAACTGCAAATTTTAGAAAAATGAAATAGAAATAAACTTTTATTGATCAAAGGGAGATAACTTCAAATTATTTTAGGGATACATTATTTATTTATTGAAATGTTTAACATAGTAAAATAAATAACGTCAATAATAGGAATGAGATTAATCTTTGTGATACTATAATAAATAAATAACAATAATGATAGTTATAATTATGATAATAATAGCAATAGTAATGATACTAATAAAATAAGTAAAATAATAATAAAATTTATTAACTTATTAATTATAAATGGTTAAAATCAGATTAATAACCAGATTAATTTTATTATCTCATGGCGGTTTAAATCTGTCAAACTATATCCAACGTTTATGAATACAAGCAGAAAAAGTTTCGTCTTTTCGGTTTAAAAGGAATACCAGAATATTGGAAAAATTTCATTTAAGCAGTGCCGTGAGATAATTCAAATTAGATTGAGTCATTCTTCAGAATACTGGAATAACTTATCAAACAACTGTAATCGCATTCACAACGGCTTTTTAACCTAACGCGTACAGGTTAATCGTAAATAATTTATTTTTTTAAGATCACACCTGACCTTGTATCCGATCTCCTGGAGAGAAGCTAAATAAAATAGTACTACATATACACATATATATATATATATATATATATATATATATATATATATATATATATAGAGAGAGAGAGAGAGAGAGAGAGAGAGAGAGAGAGAGAGAAAGGAGTGTACTTTTTCTTTTTTTACTAAGGAGTAATTACTTATCAAGGCTCAAGGGCCTCGAGGATAAGTGGTAATAGTGTCAGGTGGACAGTAAAAAAATACGGATTAGGTAGAATTGTTATTTACATTAGACTTGAAGTCAACCATGTTATAGTTAGCTGGGAAGCAGCCCTGAAATATTGTGTTCCTCAGGCTAACAGTTCTAGGAAATCAATTTTAGTTATAGAAATTTCGTTCAGTTTTGTGTGTGTGTGTGTGTGTGTGTGTGTGTGTGCGTGTGTGTGTGTGTGTTCAGCTGATGTTCAATCTAGAATTTTCCGATGTTTTTTTATCAACATTTCATCCGTTAATTTACATGTAAAAAAAAACATTTCGTAGTAAAAGCAAAACATTTCCTCTCCTTTCTGCCACATCGCAGTTCTTTCTTTTCAACCAAAACATTCTTCTCAATCTTGACTTTCTTAAGAAGGTTGAACTTTCCATTTAGAATGTGACTGATAACTGTTTGGCATATTTAAGTAGTATCTCTCTACTCTATGGCCCTAAAATCAGTATTAAATAAACCTTTTTAATTATTTCAGCAAATTAGATATAAAAACGATTGACACACAAAACTTAAGTGACAGTTATTCTGGTCACCGTTTTTGATTACCAGGTGCTGTATGTAAAGCCTGGTTTTAGTAGCCTTACAAGTTAAGGATTGACTACCAATATACAAATACAATGAACCGATTATTGTGATCTGTAGCACCTGGACACTGTCGGCAATGATTTTAAAAAAGAAAATTTTCAACAGATTCTTTATAGTTACACCATTTTAAAATATTAAACATTATTAAAGAAACAGAACAAAAAGTACAGAGCTCGATGTGATTAATCTTTCTTAATTGTCTCCCCTTATGATTCTTCAAGAGCCTTCATTTATTTAAGATATTTTAGATTATTTCACTGACTTGATGTTTCTAGTCTCAGTTTTTTCTATAAATATTATTATGTCTGATCTATTTCCGGCTTCTTTTGTTCCAGCTCACTTGACTTGTTGATCTAGTGGTCTCCATCTATTCGCTCTTTTGATACCTTGTTATAATACAGCTCCCTATTCCAGTAGCTCCTTTCCAAGAACTGCAGGCTCTTCTTGTCTTTTCGATAATCATCTTTCATTCTTCTTAGCTCTTTACATAAAATATTTTCACGTCTTGTCTGGAGCTATTTCCATAAAAAAATTCAATCCACGGGGGTAGCATTCTCTTGTTCCGTCAGCTATGATCGTGTAGAAATCTTAGGCAATTTCCAATTACATTCTGAATATCGCCCACACAAGACTGAACCTTGAACGGCCAGAAGAGTATCGCTTACAACTGAATTTTACCAAGTACTTAACGTCGACCAAAACGTTGTGGCGTAATACAATATTGGCGCGCATATAGCAGCAGCTGTATTTAAATGACCGAGTCGTGTGCGAGGTGACGTCACAGCAAGGAAAGAAAAAATTATGAGAGACAGACGAAGATAAACGTGTTACACATGTGGTCCGGGAGCGACAGAAAATGACGCTTGATAAATATGGCCGGACAGATACAGAGTACAATATGTTTGACACGTTAAGCGCATAGAAGTGCGAGAGGAGTTTTGAACAAGAGACAAGGCGTTATTCTGGAAAGTACCTGTAAATAAATGTCTGTTGTTTAAACTGGGGGAAAAAAGGGAGTCGCATTAATTTCTTGTATTTGTTTCCTTGCGACTGTCTGCATACAACGTGTTGGTCTCGAGTGTGGACATGTAGCAACTATGTTACTATGACAATGATACTCAAGATAAGAATAGTAGCCGGAATAATCCAAATAATATGAATTATCTAAGAAATTGAGAAAAGTTATAAAACATAATGTAAATAATATACACGGTAAAAAAAAGCAGAGAAATCATTTGCAATCATTTCTGTTTTTCAGGATACGTTTATTTAGACGAACAATAAAGCTTAGTATCAAATGTCTCGGATTTTATTCGACAAAGCGGGAGTTGGCAGTGGGGATGGTAGACATTTTTGGTCAATGTTCTTCCTTGCGCTGTCCCCATTGTTGACAGACTTCGCAAAAGAAATATAATCTTTCCGTCAATGTTGACTTGATTCGGTAAGCTGCAGTATGGGCATCAGCCACCTGTCAGCGAGAATTGAGTGGCAGACATAAAATCCTTATTGATAATGGCTGCGCATTCAAAAGAGAGGCTTATGGAAAGTTACAAGGGAAAGTAAAGAAGCTCCGAAGACATGTCAGAAAATATTTAGGTAAGACCGAGAAAAATTTATACATAAACGGAATGGAAAGATAAGTAATTATATATATATATATATATATATATATATATATATATATATATATATATATATATATATATATATATATATACTCGGGTTTTTTATATTCAAAAGTAATGGACTAATGAATTCAACGAGGTTGTTAGATAGTGCTCAATAAAAAGAGCTGATAATATTTGTTTATTGTTATATAAACATGCTCACATCCCGCTGCTACAAATAGCCACTTGTTTCAATCAAACAACAGATATCATCAGGCAGCGACTTGACTACTCGTGGACGTATGTGAGATGATAAATATGTTGGCTGGATACATTCGCTGTCTTTTTTGACATGTTCATTTCTGACGCTTGGATTGTATCTTCTGTTTGTATTTGTAATAACATGTTTCATTACTGAATTGTATAATTGTTCATAAATTGGTTGACACGCAGATCTTTTTCTTTTTCTATATACTGTCAAATTCTTACTTTCTCTCTTTCTCTCTTTAACTAGATCTCATCATTCTTTCCTTTCCCTTCTAGTCCTTATTCTCTTTATAATAACCATTTATATCTTTTTTCTTTTCTTCTCCATATTATATATATATATATATATATATATATATTTTCTTTCTCTATTCCTTTTTTTTTCTCTTCTCAATCACTCTCTCTCCATTATAATCTTTTAACTTTATTTAAATTGCCCCTCCCTCTTTACATCTTATAATTAAAGTTCTGTGTTTTAAGTTTTTTAACTCCAACTTTTAAAGAGTTCCTACCTAAAATAATAATTCATTATTCATTGAACTTTTGAATAGTCAAGTCGCTGCCTGATGATATCTGTTGTTTGATTGAAACAAGTGGCTATTTGTAGCAGCGGGATGTGAGCATGTTTATATAACAATAAACAAGTATATATATATATATATATATATATATATATATATATATATATATATATAGCTAGATAGATAGATAGAGAGAGAGAGGGAGAGAAGAGAGAGAGAGAAAAAAAATGACTCGTGCGCCACCACTAAGAATCGAAACCAAAGCGGTTAGCTTACGATTTACCTTTTCTTTTAACGTCAATGACTGTACTATGAAGACGTGTTTACTGCAACGTTAAAAATTAAAACATGAACCAATAGCACGCATATTCGTAATGCCGTCATTCAACCTTCACCTGGCAAATTTTATTTTTTTCAATGTTCACATTTTTGCCCCGATTTTCCTCAGTTAAAATCTAAATATAAAGTTTCGCATGGGTTCAAATACCGTATATATGAAGTTTCATATATGTAGACCTAAAACTGACTTTGCAGATGAATGCAGTTCAATGACCCATATATAAAAAAAGTTATATTTTCTTTATAAATAAATAGAAAATATGTTTTTTTTAATATGAATATCAATACACATACAAAAGAAAACAAATGTTTAGGAGTATATATGCTAGATTCAGCCACTCTGAGGAGTCGTGGATGATGAAACAGGTGTCAGTGGATAATTATATTAAATAATAATAATAATAATAATAATAATAATAATAATAATAATAATAATATATACATATATATTATACATTTTATTTTTTAAATATTGTTGTTCGTTTATTGTTAGTTTCGTTAATGGGATGACAATTTTATGATTTTATGCTTTCATAAAAATTTTCTTTCTCCCCAACTCGTAAGATATGATTTCCATCCGATGTAACGAACAAAAAGTTAATTTTGTATATGATAAACCTAGTGCGTTCGTTTGGGGAAAAGGAATTCAATCCCCATGATTACCTTGCAAATAAAAATTCTTGATTTAAACCTTATTTTCGTATTTTTTTTTTTAATCTTAATTTCCAATTTTTTTTTCCTACTATTTATTTTTTCCTATGTTTTTATAATTCTTATTTCTACATTTATGCGTATTTATTCTAATATTGATTTTGTTCGGTTTCGAATTATTATTTATTAGTTAAGGACTTTGTTTCAAGGGGAGGTCACTCTCATGGAATATATCTTTATTACTAGAGTTACTTCCCTTACATCTTTTTCGTGAACTATATTATACTTTTTGTTTTTTTGTTCATTTTCTCATTTAATTGTTTCTTTCTTTTTCATTTTATTTATTTTTTATATTTATCCAGTTTTTTATTATACTTTTACGTTCCATTGTGTTATTCTATTTGTGTTAACATTATTCTTACATGGTCGATTGATCTATGTTTTTCATTTTTCTTATGTTACTCGCTCTACATTTCCGTTTATGTTGTTTTTTTAATCTGGTCTAATGCGTGAAATTAAGTATCGATTTCTGTTCAGACATTCGTGAATTACATTTTGTTTGTTTAATAATTTTTCTTCTGATATTAGTATATGGTATACTTCTAGTATGCAAAGGTTGCATCTTGTTGATTTGCTTGGTTTATATCTTTTCGCTCTACCTACTATGAACCATCTTAATTTATATTCATTTTTTTTCTTTAATTCCTTAACCCATACTGCTAGTGTGGTTGAGTTTTTATTGTTTCTTGTTATTTTCGTTATTGTAATTCGTTCGGTTGCTATTTTCATTATTGCGATTGTCTCTATTATTGTTATTATCTCTTCTGTTGTTTTCATTTTTATCTACATTGTTGTTGTTTTCGTTACTTGTAGTGTTATTTTCTTTCTCAGTGTCTTGTTTAAACGATATTAGGTGATTACGATATGTGTCCTTAAAGAAAGTTCCGGTGCTCCCGAGATGTACTTTAGTTTCATTACTTGTTATAACTTCACATTTGTATACTATGTTTGAGGTTAAACAGTCCCCTGTCCAGTGGACATTCAGTAGGGTTCCGGCAGTTACATTCTTTTTTTCATTGTTAGATTCATGAAAATGCCTGATTGTATTTATTTTCGGCATATCAACCATTTTAATATTAATAAATGCAAAATCTGGTCATTTTGCTAAAATATTTTTTATGTTTCAAGTTATTTAAATCTTTGACATATTTTTATTTGATTTGGTTGTTTTAGAGAGAAACGCCATCGATCAATAATTGCATATATTTAAAAAAACCTGAAGTGTCAAACATTTTTCCAAAATGACCGGATTTTATATTAAATAATCCGAAATGGGTTGATAGACCGTAAAACAAACAAAATGATCCAATCCGTATGCAACTGGTAATGGACAAGTTGAGCTCTAATACTCTCCCTTAACTGTCTGTACAAGAAGATCTGTGCTGAATTGAGGTTAACACTGAGGAACGGAGTGTTGTAATACTGAAGTATGGTTCGACCTTGTCATTGTTAAGAATTACCTCAATTAAAACTTTGTTACGAATGATATGCTTTGTGAATTCAACACCTGCCTCCCTTCGACCATCAGATTGAAACTGATGTAATGAAATTACCTAACATCCCTTCATAGATGAAATGAACTATAGATATATTGACCCTCTCGCGTCACTGAGAGAGAAAGAAAAAAGACAGAAAGAAAAGATGTCGAGTAACTCTTATGTCACCTGTATTCCATTGTAAATAAACCCCTTTGTCTTTCACCCATAATCCCGTGTTTCTTGCTGTATTCTTATTTAAAGTAAGGATATAACAATGGCGACAGGATTCGAATTCACAAAAAAAGGAAACTTTAAGCCAAAAACCTATTGGAAAACGAAGAGAAAAAACACTGTACGGAAAAATTCAACTACTGAAAAAAAAGCTAAGACACACAAAAAGTAAGTTATATATACATTTTTTAATTCATTCTGCTACGGTCCTTCTGAAAAAAAAAGAGACCTTGATATTTCACGAAGCATTGAAAAGAACAATTTTTGAAAGTTGTCTATTTCAAATTTCTTTTGTTTCATAAGAAGAAAAAAATACAGCGGAAAAGAACACTTGCATGCTGTTGGTTCAGTGACAATTTCCTGTGTGTTGCAAAAACCTTGTCTAGTGTTTTTTTGTGGTTTAAAAAGCAAACTATTCAGTGAATTTATTTAATGCTATGTGCAGGTACTGTTAACCTTTTGTTTTATTACAGTGTTTAAAAAAAATTTCTTCCACATGGAACAATTAGCCGAGTTTACAAAAACGATACAATTAGCACTGGCAGCTCAACAAAGCCAGATGGAATTTTTACAAAAAGAACAGTTAAAACAAAATGAAGTATTAAAAACACTATTAATGAAACAAGAAGAAAAAAAGTAGGATCGGTTCACTCCGGAAGGAATTGCAAATTCGCTGACAGAATTTTTATATGAACCAACTAATGGCTTAACGTTTCCAGCATATTATCATAGATATGAAAATATTTTTTCCAAAAGATGTCAGGCCTCGTCGGTTGAAGAAAAAATTATTTTACTGTTGCAAAAACTGGGTTCCCATGAAAATACCAAGTATACCAATTTTATACTCCCAAGGAAACCCGAAGATATTTCTTTTAAAGAGACTATAGAAATTTTATCGAACATTTTCGGGGAATGGGACATCTTATTTTATACCCGTTATAGGTGTTTAAATATTTTGAAACAAGATGATGAAGACTTTATCGCCTATGCTGGGAGAGTAAATGCCCAATGCGAGTTATTTAAGTTGAAAGACCTAAAAGAGGACATGTTTAAATGCTTGATATTTGTGCAAGGGTTAACATCCTCGGAGGATAAAGAGATTCGTTCTAGGATATTATCCATTATGAACCAAGACATAGAAATAACCTTACAGAAAGTTACTGAGGAATGCCAGAAACTGTTAAATTTAAAACAAGATAATACTAGTATCGAAGAGAAAAATTTTGACAGATACAAAGAGTAAAGCAAAGTGGCCACTAAGTAAAAAAATACTGTAAGACGTGTGGATGAAAGAATCACTTCACAAAAGAGTGCTACTTTAAAAGCAAAATATGCTATAAGTGCGGGCGTAAAGGACACAAGTCAACAGTATGCAAAACTGTAAGTCTGAAATAAAGACCATTGATTCTAAAAAAGAGTCCATGTATGGCAAAAAAAAAAAAGGAAATATATTGAAGTTAGATTGAATGGCCGGAAAGTAAACTGTCTTTTGGATACTGGAAGTGACATATCCTTAATCGATAAAACAACATGGAAGAAAATTGGTTCTCCAAAGCTGCAAAAAGGAAAGAAAATTGCCAGAGGAATGTCTGAAAATAGATTAAAATTTAAGGGTGAATTTTATACTAATATGACCCTGAATGAAAAGACGTTAAAAACTAAAATATATGTGATACCTGGAAAAAATTCTAATCTATTCGGTATAGATTTGATGATACTTTTCAAACCAGTAAACTCATTTTGAAAAAGAGTAAATGTGGAAAGTCCCAAACTGCTAGGAAGATTTGTTGGGGATTTGAAGGATTTTTAAAATGTATTTTCTGAAGTTCTGGGTTGCTGTACTAAAACGGAAGTGAAATTTGAACTGCAAGATGAAGCGAAACCGGTGTTTAAATCTAAAAGGAAGGTTCCGTATTCGGCATTAGAAACAATCGAGAAAGAATTAAATAGACTCGAAAAAATCGGAGTAATAAAAAAAGTGGACTACTCTGAATGGGCATCACCCACAGTTTATGTGAAAAAGAAAAAGAAAAAATCAGGGTATGTGGACATTTTTCGACGGGACTGAATGTTTCTTTAAAGGATCATAACTATCCACTCCCTACCCCTGAGAAAATATTTTCTAAGTTAAATGGAGGAAAACTTTTCGCAAACATTAGCTTGTCAGAAGCATATTTGCAGATCAAAGTCCACGAAGATTGTTCTAAATACCTGAATGAATACTCATAAAGGATTATTTTCCCTGAAACGATTGCCGTTTGGGTTGAAAGTAGCACTAAATTTATTCCAACAAATTATGGATGCCATGCTAGCAGGCTTGAATTTTGCAATGGCTTATTTAGACGACATTTTGATAAGAAGCAAAAATGTTGAAGAACATAAAAACCATATTCGGAAGGTATTCGAGAAAATAGAAGACTACGGATTTAAAGTGGCTCTCGAAAAATGTAATTTTGGTATGGACATGATTGAATATTTAGGACAAATAATTGATTGGAAAGGTAGAAAACCTAACCCAAATAGGACAGAAGCAATTAGAGACATACCTAGACCAGACAATGTAATGAAGTTACAGTCATTCTTGGGTCTAGCAAACTACGATAATTCTTATATCCCAAATATGCACGAACTAAGAGCACCATTAAATGAATTATTGAAGATAAAAAAATGGCTCTGGACAAAAGAATGTGAGGGTTTGGCGATTGTGTATGCCGCGAAAAAGTTTCATAGATTCATTCATGGAAACGGACCATAAACCATGACTATCGATTTTTGGGTCGAAATAAAAAGGGATTCCTATTCATACGGCAAATAGATTACAGAGGTGGAGTATTATTTTGCTCAATTACGATTTCAAAATGAAACAACTAGCATCTAGTAAAAAATTGCACATGCAGATGGTTTGTCGAGATCCCCAGTAAAACTGAATTTAAAGAAACTGTTATAGCAGCACTAAAAGAAGAAAATGAACTAACAGATATATTAATAAATACTGTTGGGGAACTTTTTGTTACATTTGAGGAAATAAAGAAAGCAGCGAAAACAGATAAATATATTAATAAGATAAAAAAAAAAACAAGTGGAACAAGACGAAAAGAATAGAAAAGCATTAAAAGTGTTTCCATTTTCTATGTGTGATGAAACTGATGTACGCAGACAGAGTGGTAATACCGCAAGTATTACAAAAGAAAATCCTAAAGGAATTCCACATGGGACATCCTGGAATCTCCAGAATGAAGGCCCTAATGAGAGGATTCACATATTGGCCTGGAATGGATAGGACATTGCGAAAATGGTGAAATTATGTAAAGGTTGCCAACTAGCCGCAAGATCTCCCCCCCCCATACGGATGCAACCTTGGCCTAAAACAGATGTACCCTGGACACGCATCCATATCGATTACGCAGGACCTCTGAAGGGATATTATTACCTAGTAATCGTAGGTAGTATGTCAAAATGGCCAGAAAATGTTAAATGCAAACACAATAAAAGCTTGGACAATGTATTTAGTCGGTTCGGAGTTCCGAAAACAATTGTAAGTGATAATGGCACCATGTTCACACTGGCCATTGAACACATTACAACACCAACTTTTAACCCTCAATCAAACGGACAAGCGGAAAGATTTGTCGATACTTTTAAACGAGCTTTAAAAAAGAATAACATCGACACGGAAGGAAAAAGCATTCAAAAATTCTTAGCAATATATAAGATAACACCAAATACAAATACAAATGCTAAATTATCCCCCAGCTGAAATTATGTTTGCCAGAAAGGTACGTTCAGTGTTCGACCGGTTAATCCCAAGAGCAAAAAGTTCAAAAAAGTATCAAGGATAATGTAAGGTACAAGACTTACAATGACGGGGATAAAGTTTTCTTCAAAAATTATCGGGCAGGGAAGAGTTTTTGGGAATAAGGCATAATCTCAAGAAGAATTGGGAGAATGGTTTACATTATAAAAGGGCATACTTTTTCCCACAAAAAACATTAACCAACTGAGACCCCGATACATAGAAACAGTCAGAAACCAAGAGTTACCAATGGAAGTGCTATATGACACTTTCCATATACAACCTCCAAACAAGAAAGTACCAGTAACTCAGAAATCCAGTCACTCTCCAAAAATAAAAAATCGGCAAACACAAATAGTGAGGAGAAGTGAAAGGAAAAGGAAAAGGACCGAATTTTTTGGACAAAGTTTAAAAAGGAAAAAATGGTAGAAAAAAAATTCTATGGAAGAATTTAGCTTGGGGGGAAGATGATGTAATGGAATAACCTAACATCCCTTCATAGATGAAATGAACTATAGATATATTGACCTTCTCATGTCACTCAGAGAGAAAGAAAAAAAGACAGAAAGATGTCGAGTAACTCTTATGTCACCTGTATTCCCTTGTAAATAAACCCCTTTGTCTTTCACCCATAACCCCGTATTTATTGCTGTATTCTTATTTAAAGTAAGGATATAACAAAAACTATAAAACTGTTTGTGTTACCATGAATAAATATCGAAAGATATCAACAACTTGAAGCATAGAACCTTTTTTTTTCAAAATGACCATAATCGACATTAAATAACCTGAAAAGGGTTGATATGCCGTAAAACAAAACCATCAAACCAATCATCAGCAAATATAATCCACTCCTTATGCAATTACATAGCACTGTTGACACGCCTGTTCTCAATAGATCACCAAAGTTAAGTAACGTTGAGCCTGGTCAGTACCAAATGGGTGACCATTTGGAAATACCTGGCGCTGTATGTAGGAGGACAGTGACACCGTTCTGCAAAAACTGCAAAAATATAATGCTGTCATCTTTCCTGATAGGGATACACAAGCGACTGGGGACTGCTCGTAAATTTGCTATTCTAATGCAACTCCCTCCTTTTTGAGCAAGCTGGTTCAATCCGCCTAAGACTTTGTCATCGTTATGCAGTTGGTAATTGGCTAGATGAGCTGGGATACTATCCTTTAATCGTCTGTGTAACCAATTAAAAATAAATGTAATGAATGCGAGTTGCAGCTAAAGAAAATGATAATAAAAGTGTAGTTGCTGTTTGATAACGCAGTGCAGAACCTGAATATATCAATTTAGTAAAGCTTTGGAAGTAATTAGTCTTGCATGGAAATTAGATTGTTATTCTCACAAGGACATTTGAACAATGTTCATTCTGTTTTTTTTTATTGCTTTTGTCTTGAATGATGGCATAAATGAATCTATTTTGAAATTTTTTGTTTTATTTGTTGTCGCTTCTGAGCATCCATATTTATCATCTCGACATTGTTATCCTCTTACTACGATTTAATTATTCGGAAATGGATAAAAAAAAAGAGTGAGAGACTGAATCCACATGTCTACGCATGTGGAAGGGATGCATTCTTCTATTTAATATCTGGGTACTTTTGCAGTTTAAATCCTGTTTTTTCTATGAGTCTCGCTCGGCAGCGCCCGGCGAACGACGAAAATCGTGTCGGATTATACCGAGCGGACGGAAGTCAATAAAGAAAAAAACTAACAAAAAAGAAAGAAAATAATACAAACAACCTACCGTAATAATTTCATAAATTTTACTGTTTTTATTTATTTTATTTTTAATGACCACTGTTTTCTTTCTGTCTTTTTTTTTAACCAAAGTTTTGTTTCTTTGAATTAGTGAACAAATATATTTTTTGTTTTGTTTGTGTATGGAAAGTTATTTTGGTTATTTTTCAGACGTTATCCAGTGTCGTTTAACCCCTAAAAAAAAAAAAATGAAAATCTACGTTTTTTGCCTAATACGTTTAAGCGGCCTTTAAAAAGACATTTTTTTTTTACAACCTTACCCAGTGTACTACAAACACCCGCAACATCCCCATGTGTAAAATGGCTTTCGAAGTGAGGTTGAGGGTGTTTATGCTGAGTTAGGACATAAAAAAATGCCCTTTTTCCTTTTTTTTCTTCTTCCAATTTTTTGCCGTCTGCTCGCTCGCGTCTCTTTTTGCTCACTCAGTATAATCTGGTGTTTTTGTTGTTCGCTGTCAAAAAAACGGGATTTAAACTGCAGAAATACCAATATCTGATTTGTCTGTATGAGGGACATTTTTTTTCACTTCAATTCCAGCCTGCAGGTTTACTTTATCAACGAGGATTACAAAATAAAATAAAGCCATGTTACTGAATTACAAGAACAAAAATGGAGGTTATGGTGATATGGCATTGGGGGGAGGGATGAATAAATTTTTAACCAATGAAGATAAAGCATTTTATTTAGTGCTTGATACGTCTTGCGAAACAAATGTATTTTGTTTAAGGTAGATGAGTGGTCTTGGCTACTGTATTCACATGATAATCTAGTAAATCGCCTTAGTTGGCAATTGTTTGTGGTAATATTCTTAAGCTTTCAGTGTATCTTTCAACGTCTTCTGCAATACCCGTTCATCGGAATAAGAATCGGGAATCAGAAAAATCAGAAAATTTGGGGTGCAGAAATCGGTATCAGATTCAGAAAAATTTGTGCCTATTTTCCGATGCCAAAAATGATCCTTTTATTATTAGTAGTATTTTTTTTTATTCTGTTTGAAACAAAACCTTCCCCTACTGATAGTAATAATAAATTATAAATAGTTATTGATTTTAAACTACCAGTAAAACAAAAATCTATAAATCACCCCCACACACACATTGCAGCCAAGTGGACCTGGAAGCAATGGCAATTAATTAAAGGGTGGCTCCACACACCCCAAAGCCCGCAAGCTGGGGCCTCACCACTGGATATAGTTCAAGGTCATATCCAGGAAAATATTTAGGTCGGATCCGTATGTTTGTTTAGCTATTTGGAAGATATGCTTGAACTAGTTACATCTTTGTCAAGGTACTTTTATATGGATTGTCTGAATGAGAGGGTGAGGTGCTGTATGCTGATTATTTCACAATTGCATGTGAAATAATGGAAGCTCTTCCTGTTAAGATAAATATTGGTGGGGGGATGTTACAACAAGTAATAGTCTAAGAATGAATGTTACCAAAACGAAAGTTATTGAAGTGCTGTAAAGCTTACAGAAAGAGACAAGGTTGCTTAAAGAAAAGCTTCCAGAAAGAAACTGCAGGACAGGCATTTCCTTAGTCTAGGAGGATCATTATAAAAAGGCTTGCAAGAAGAACGACCAGCAAACTAGATCTGAAGAACCATTGTGTATCATGTAATTTATTAAACTTACTATGTCTGTCTGTTTGTCTCCATATTTTGAAACTATCTCTACTGAAACTAAAAGTCACAGAGCAGCACTTGGGGTCTCAAATGATTAGATTTTTTATGGACCGTTTCTAAGGGACCAAAAGGGGTCAAAATTGAAAAGATTCTTATACATTTTGTGCATTCACCTCAGTTTATTTTTAATCAGTTCATATGCGGGTCACATTGGTACCGTGGTAACGTCACCAGCTTTGAATGCTACAGTTTTGCTTTCCGGTCTCGATTTTAGCTGATGGCACATATTTTTTTTATTTTTTACTTTTGAAATGACGACTTTATAATAATATATACGAAATCTGGACAAATTAAACTATCATATTTAAGCGTATTTTATAACCGGGCAACTCCCCCCTTCCTGCTAGTGTATCTGTAATGATGAGGCGGCAACGTGATTGCTCCGTGTATGATGCTAGTTTGAGTATGCAACACACCAAACGAAAAAAAAAACTACTTGAGAGCAGGTTTCACTTTTCGACTGAATGAACAATTTCAAGAGGCTCTTAGGAATTGGTACTTCCCACTCGCAAAGGAAACTAATTAGAGAAAGAAAGAAATACAACACAAAAATTGGAATACTTTTTTTTTTTCTTCTTACCTTTCAGCGTTCTTAATGAGACTTCTCTAAAATCCACTTACCTGCAATAAATGAAGAAAAGAAAAACAAGGATAAGCTGAAAAAGATAATTTATATATATATATATATATATATATATATATATATATATATATATATATAATGATGATGATGTATGAACAAATTATTACTTGGAAAAATTGAATTGAGATGCGGGCATATTCTTATTTTTTTTTTATTTCGAGTAAAACTCAAGTGTTTGATCATGACGCGTGATTATTGAAATAATTTAATGAAATATAAATATAAATTAAAATATCTATTATACTAGCAGGCTGTCCGGCGTTACCCGGCCGTAATACATTAAATATATTTTAATTTATGCAGATTTAGTATTAATATTAAAGAGTATACGATCTATTAATTATTATCTTGTACCTAATATATAGTAAGGATTCCAAAACTTTTTTAAACAATGACTTCGGTTCCATCAGCTAAAGCCAAAACATTTATTGCTCCAGCCTAAGCCGTTACTGTTTGAGCTATCGACAGATGGATAACAAAAGCGGTAAAAAATTAAGCTGTATATTTGCGCATGCGCTGAGGTAAAAAGTTTTTTTCGTTTTTTTTTTTTACTTATTCCTGTCAAGTTAATTTATTTTCCATTTTGACGCCTTAGCAGTTATTTTTACTGGTTAAAAATCAAATCGGATTTGTTCCACAGGTCAAAATCCACTTTATATAAAGTTTCAAGTTTGTAGACTAAAAATTAAGAGAAGGGTTCGGAAGAAACCGTTCTGCACACACACACACACACACACACACACACAGTCATATATATATATATATATATATATATATATATATATATATATATATATATATATATATATATATAGAGAGAGAGAGAGAGAGAGAGAGAGAGATACTAGCAGCCAGCCAGGCTTTATCTATTCGTAAAATATGCTTACATATTATGTTTCAATTTATGCAGATTTTGTATTTATTATTATAGAGCAAATTCGCTATTGATTATTATTGCAAAACAAGTACAGGGAGCTTGGTAAACAGTGGGAAGTATCATACAGAGTGAAATAGAGCAGCTTACTTATTTGGAATATCTAAATTATTTAAATAAGCAAGTTGCTCTTCCCTACCCTGTATTAGAAACACTTTTTTGCACCCTGTTTAAGAAGGTAGGACATATAACACTAATACTCCATGCATGGATTAATGGTGCTTTTCTAGAGTATTAAATAACAATATGTGTGGAAAGTTTTCTAGCCTGGTAGATGGAGCCTAACTTTTTTGCAGCAGAAATTGGCAGTAACTTCTGTGTATTTTTTCCAATTTAGCTATTTCTGAATATTAGACCGGATTGTTTTAACGGACGCTAGGGGGTGTTATTAGTCATGACAATTAGTGGTTGGAAAGGTTTCTTATAATTATTAAAGGAAAAGAAGGTTTGTCTTGGAAGCATTGAATGTAGTCATCCATTTCTAAACCCATTTTACCAAAAACTGGAGGTCATTTTCTAACAATTTAGTAATTGCCTTGGATATGTGCATCTTCAATTTGCCCAGATGCCAGGAGTAGATCATGATATCATCAGGAGTAGATCGCGATATCATCAGGAGTAGATCATAATATCATCAGGAAATATACCCATCTCCAACACAGCTGCATCAGAAATAATAAAAGGACCAAATATCGACCTCTGAGGCACACCAACATTATTTTCAAATGGTTGCCATTTGAAAATAATTCTAAGTTGGACAAAGTATTTTCTGGAAGAAATCAAATCAAATTATATTTTTCTTATTGATAGCATGTTCTACAAGAAAAACTAGAAGCAAATATTGATTTGATAGGAAGAGAGCTATTAATGACAAAGAAAAGAAAATGAGACTCAAGACAGCAAACCTAGCAAACAAAAAGGACTCTAAATTCTTAGAGCTTTATAAGAATATTAAACTTAATACTCGAAAGTATCTTAATGAATTTCTTCATTTAAATACAAGTTCGAATTTTCATTCGTATTTGTAAAAACATTCAGGAATTTGGGAATATGTACCAGAAAGAACGGTTGGAAATAAGTCATACTCTATCCACTATGACTACGAACTTCCTACAGCTAGAAAATGGGGCTATTAAGCCTGACATAGTGATATGGAACAAGAAGGAGAATGTAGCAACCCTAGTTGAAGTCAGCATCCCTAATGATGCTCGCCTTAACAGAGCAGAGAGGGAGAAAATAACAAAATACCAAGGACTTATGTACAGCATGAAAAAAAACAAAAAAAAACTGAATCTTAAAAAGGTATCAATCAAACCAGTCATTATAGGAGCAACCGGGCTAATGAAAAAAAATTTCAAAAACTAACTGGCGAATATACCCGGTGAACCAAGTGCAAGAGAAATACAAACAATTGCACTTAAAGAGATGGTTAGAATCTTAAAAAGAATTATAATTATTCTAACTAGTGATGGGACGATTTCAATATTTTTCCCGATTCCAATACAATTATTAGTTCTGAACTAAATTCTTGATTCTGATTCTTTATAAATCTTGACTATAAAATGGTTATTTTGTTCCATTGACAGTAACGTTCACAGGGAACATGAGTTGGAACAGTTACATTGAGAGCATTGCCCAGACCACTGCGAAGAAGCTAGGTGCTCTCTACCCTGCCAGAAAACTACTAACGTCTGAAAGTATCCTGTACCTCTACAAGGCCACTATTCGCCCATGTATGGAGTATTGTTATCACATTTGGGCTGATGCATCTGTTACTAGTCTCTTGCTCCTCACAGGGTTCAAAAGAGAGTCGTCGCCAATCTGATAGGTCCTGAACAGTCGTCCAAGCTTAAGCATCTGTCCCATTGACGAAATATTGCATCCCTCTGCCTGTTCTATAAGTATTTTAATGGTGAATGCTCTGACGAACTGCAAGCACTTGTACCCCCTCAACATAAATACCCCCGATAAACCTGACTAGCAGCTAAATCTCACCCTTACATAGTAGAGATCCCTAGATGTAAGAGAGCTTTCTTCTCCAGTGGTTTCTTCCCTAGAACTGCTAAACTTTGGAACTTCCTTCCAGGTCCCTGCTTCCCCAATTGTACTGACATGCAGAAGTTCAAGTGTAATGTGAACAGACATTTTGCTGGCCAACTCCCTACATAGTACCCCTGTAGCTTATGTGCCTGATTGTAGCCCCCTGCATCAAAGTGGCAATGTGCCTTTTTTGGGGGTGAAAAAAAAACACATATTAAATGTGTATATATTTCTCAAACATAAAAACCCACTTGTTAGGGTGATCTATAGGTTTTAGTTTTGCTGAAAGTTTAAAATCAATAAATATTTATTCTTTTTTTTTTTTTTTTTTTTTTTTTACACAGTGATCACCACTTATCAAGGCCCAGAAGCCACTCAGGGATAAGGGTTATTGCAAGTACATTACGTTAGTGTGGAGATTTGATTAAGTGTTTAATTAAGGGGGCAGTTCATTAGGAATTTGTTAACATTGGACTTAAAGACATCCAAGTTGTAGTCTGGAGGGAAGCATGCAGATGGAACAGAGTTCCACAGGCGTGCAGTTCTAAGAAAGAAGCTTTGTTCATGGAATCCGCGTTTTGATTTAGGCACAGATAAAGAGTGGGGGAAATTTTTCACAGTGGATTCAGCTAGACGGGTGTTTTTCGTGAAAGATTGGCGAGGGGGGACCAGAGATTGGAGTTCAGACGAGCACCTGCCATGAAAATAACGATAAAACAAGGATAGGCTCGCAACGTCTCTTCTGTGGGAGAGAGGTTGCAGGGGAGAGAAAAGGGCATCCCCACTAAGCCACGTACTCTGTCAAGGCAGGATAGGCTGTTTTTATTATTTCTTTATTACTACCAGCAATGGAAGATTTTTCTTAAACCAAAATTAAATTAAAAAAAAAAAGATAATTAAAGGAATCGTTTTTGGCATCGGAAATTGGCACAAATATTTTTAGGGACGGTGATGTAAACAAATAAATCGCGTTTTCCTACTAGCATTTAATAATACATAAATACTGACTCATCGGATCAGATGCTGTTGCATGCGCAAATAAAGTGATGTTTGTGTTAGGATTGACCTTAAAAAGTGATTATTAATTTTTCTCGGCTCATTCCACTTTTATATATCTACTAGCAAGCCACCCAGTTTTGCTTGATCGTAAAATACGCATAAATATTATATTTTAATTCATACAGAAACCGAGGTATATGCATGCGAGTATTATATTTTTTCTAAACAGTTTATTTCTTGTAAGTAAAAAAAAAAAAAAAAAAATACTCGAGCTGAGATTGAAACCAAAACCTAAAGATTTTGAGTCAAGTACGATAACCAATACACCAACTTGACACGAAATTTACAAATTGTTTACAAAAAATCTTATCCTTAACATAAAGAAGCTGTCATGTTTCTCGACCGCGCATGCAGAGTCGTGAAACAGTTGACAAATAGAAAAAAATCCGACGGCTCACACGTAACCATTTGCTAATTTTGACTCCTTAGCAACCCTTTTTTCCAGATGAAAACCGATTGAAATTTTTCCACACATCTTAATATCCTATATACCAAATTCCAAGTCTGCAGATCAAAAATCCGTTTAGTATATAGGTTGAAAGTGTCCTCACACAAACATTTTCACTTTTATAGATATATGGATAGATTTCAGTAAATGATTTTTTTTTTATTATTATTATTTATTTATTTTTTTTATCTTATTCATTTTTCCACCGCAAAACGAAGCTATCTCTCTCGGTTCATCCCCTGTCCTGCCCATTTTGAAAAATGGCGTACATTTTTTAAAACATCCAAGAAACCCGATAAAAATAGATAACAAATTTGTTTGTCTTACAAGAGATTATCGCTTGCATACATGAATGAAAAATAGATTCTTACACAAGTCAGTACCTAAGAATGAGATTGTCACTTTTGGCTTCTTCTTCTTCTTCTTCTTCTTCTTCTTCTCTTGTTTTTCTTTCTCTTACCTCTCCTATCTCTCTATCAATAGAATCCTTCTTTTTTGTACTTGAGAGTCACCATTTATCAAGGCGCGAAGCCCACTCGAGGATAAGGGCTAGTGAATATCAGGTGATAGTGTAGTAATCATTAATGGTATAAATTGGGTAGAATTTGATTATTTATGGGGACAGCTCAACAAGAACTTGTTTACATTGGATTTGAAGGCTACCATGTTGTATTCAACCGGGAAGCAGGCCAGCAGAACAGTGTTCCAAAGTCGGGCGGTTCTGGGAAAGAAGCTTTGTTCATAGAATCTGCGTTTAGATTTCGGCACAGATAGAGAGTGGGGAAAATCAGATGCAGTGGTTGTAGCTAGTAGGGTGTTTTTTGTGAAAGTTTAGCAAGGTGGCACCTAGATTGGAGTTCAGTCGAGTACTTGCAATAAAAATAGCGATAGAGTAGAGACAGGCTCACAACGCCTCTTCTGTGGGGAAAGAGGTTGTAAGTGTAGGGAGCTTGGTCGACATTCACCGATGCCTTGTATCACGGTCGTGATGTGAACATAGGTAAATGTTTTCCAATTCCCAACAAGAATAAAAAAAAAAAGATAAAGTTGTCATAAATGGCATTAAGACAAAGGCGAATTTTAAAAGTTCAACATGATTTTTATTTAATAATAAGGCGAATGATGTTATTGTGTTGATGTATTTTTGAATTTAGGAAAACTCGTCTCCGGAAAACTCGACCGCGTAAAACTCGCCCCCTTTTGCTAGGTAGGAAAACTGGTCCCTTATTGAATAAATATCGATTAAAAACACATTTTATGATCGTTCTTGAAGATATTGTCTTTAAAAGAGAATGCACATCACATAATATTTTTTTAAAACTATTTTCACTTATTTACTGTTGTTTTAAAAAAATTAAATCAATTTTTCTAAGTTTTTGTTTTCTACGTAGCTTTGAAAGTTTTCGGTGTTTCAACTTATTTTAAAGAGTTTATTTAGTTTTTAAAAAAAAGTAATGTTGAGTGTTACTTATGAACAAAAAATGTCCAACATAAGAGAATCACGTTTTAGGAGTCTCGAGAATTGCTCAAAAATAGAAAATTAAAGAAAATACTGAGGTAGATGTAGTTTTAAAACGAGTCCCCCCCCCTTCGAAAAAAAAAAGAAAAGAAATTTGTATATTTTGAAGTAATGTCCAAGATCACAGCTCGGGAAAAAATCAAGCTACCAGAAGTGGATACGGTTGATTATGTAACGAAACTGAATCAAGAAAGAAAAGAAAAAAAGGAAAACTTTCGTCTATAGAGGTTTAGTAATATACATACGGCATTAATTTGCATATGAAGACAATGATTGCTATGAAAAGGAACGGAGGGGAAAGCACATGCAAGTCTTCCTTTTTAGGGTAGTTGAAAGAAAGAGACAGGTCGGTGAAGATTATAATTGAAGTCAAGTGTTGACAAGAAGGAGTTTGGACGAATATTTATTATTATTTTTTTTAAAACTCTTAGTTTCATTGAAGATGAGAATAGTAGTCCGGAGAATCCAAATAATACTAAAACATATAACTAATCACCATCTAAAAAGAATTCAGAAACTTAAATGTTATTGTTGTGGAGACGCCCACTAATTAGCATACGTAGATGAAAAGATATAGATAAAGGTACCTATTTACTATGCCTCCCCACGGGATAGAGTTAGACACCAAGGTCGTTTTTTAACGTGGAGAAAAGGTACAAAAATAAAAATTGTCTCAGTCGTGAAGGATTTCTCCTCCACCGAAAGAGAACAAGAAATGGAAGCGCAGCATCTGAAGAACAGATACTACACCCCGATCTTGATCAAAAGGCAGATATAGATAAAGGTATCAAGTCAGCAAAAACCGGGGAGCTGTGTTCGAACGCCGGGTAGGCAAGACGCATGTGCCGGTTGCTCCATGAAAGACTTTAACACGCCCTCTGCCGGACAATCTTCCAACTGCAGTACAACTACATCTTTGTAAATATGTATTATCTTTTCGTTTTACTATATTTGTTTTACCTTTACTTTCTGCGTTCGTGTTGTTATTGATACAGACACAACAGATATTCAGTTCTATCTGACAATCCTTTGGAGGTTGAATGTCCATTCCCAACTACATACAATGCAAGCTAAGAATAAAATAATAACTACTTAGTTAAGACATCTCATCATCATGGCTAATGGGATCAGATTACAATAATAGAAAAAAAAACATTAATCGGACTAAAACATTTGCTGGAACCTCATGATTCGAAGAATATTACTGCTTTTACTTAAAGAACAATCACTGATAACTCGGGCTAGGACAACAGCATATTCTTTTAATTGTTTTGACTCTCGAGTGTGTATCCGTTGATATATTATATGCTTTTATATAGAACGATGTGGTTCTCGGTTGAATAACTGTCTCACCGTGTCGGATATATACTGGAGGGTCAAAACAATGAAAAGAATATTCATTTGTCGGAGCCCTAGGGATAACTGATACAAGCACATTTAAACATTTTGAAGACAGTTTTCTGCACTTATAGATTCTTGAGCCCATCTATTGTGTACTTATAAGTATAAACCATACGTCTATTTATAAGTATATAGAGAAAAGCAGTAACGTTCTAAAATGTCTTGCGTAGTTCGTAGTAAACAGACTTTGTTAACAGTCTCCACGAACTTGCTGATTTTAATACTCGAATTTTTAATCGCTCTATAGTTTTAATCGACTTCTCATTGGCTCTATATATTTTCACTTATGATCACCTAACGCCGTTTACTGTATATTTTAGTTTTCACTTTTAATTCACACCTGAAGATGATTCGAGGACGAATCGAAAGCGCTCGTGACGGCAACAACTATGAAACTTTTATCAATATATTTGATTATGATGTAAAAAAGATTATACGGAAAATCGGAAAAAAAAAGAATCATAAAGCAAAGTGTCTCTGTTGCATTTAATAATATTTGCTTGAATAAAAAATGCTGTATAAATATACCAATTTCAAGTATATAGATATATATCGTCCACGTATACGAAAAGTGACACATACTCATAAACACACAATAGATAGATGCGCAGCAAAACTATTTATACTTTTACAAGAACGTTTTTACCTCAGAGTTAATAAATACACAGATAAAATGGTTAAAAATATAAACACTATTTGTGTGTGTGTATATATATATATATATATATATATATATATTAATATATTAAGGTATTTAATTATTATAGTAAAAAATAATTATGACAGCCCCTTTAAGAAATTCGTTTCTTATCGTTGAGCACTTTCAGTTGAATTAAAGTCGGTCAATTTAGCTCTTATGCATAGATCATCGTATAACGATGAGATCACTCTCTGACTGACGTAAATGAACATTTAAAAAAAAATTAAGATGTTTAAATTCAACGTTATTTCACGCGGTTAATGGTAGCCGAATGGATTGGGTCTCCGCTAATCGAGCAAGCACCCTGCACTGATGATTCCCGAAAGGATGAAACACTAGTGTCTGTAGGTATTTAATTATTTTATATATATATATATATATATATATATATATATATATATATATATATATATATATGTGTATGCATCTACATGGGTATGTATGAATATGTATATGTAAGTGACTGTCGCTTCATATAGATCATTGACAAGGGCGTAGCCAGCTGTGCTTTCCGTTTGGACTCCCAGTAGGGCAACCAGAGATAGGCGTAAATAATTTGCCTGCTAATGGGAGAATTATTTTGTTCTTGCAAATCGATTTTGCCTGCCATTTCACAATACCGCCTCAATGTTTACCTGCCTATAGGTACCCAAACGGATAGTGAATTAACAATGGCTTGACATTGACATAAGCGCAATTTGTTTACACAAAGTGCATCGTTTAATATGCTGATGGCAGCTTGTATATCACTTCCCAATATGCTCAACCCGAGATAGGGAGCATCCACATACAGCACTGTTTCACTGTATCACAGCTTATCAGTGTGGCGAGAGAAACAGCTACCTCATTGCACTATTTAACTGCTGCTATATATATATATATATATATATATATATATTAGCAGTTCAGTTCAGCTTTGCTCGGGCCCTATGTACTGTTCATAACTTTTAATATATATATATATATATATATATATATATATATATATATATATATATATATATATATATTAAAAGTTCGACGCATGTCCAGGTAACCTACATTTAAAATTTCAAGTATTTAGACCCAAAATTGACGGAGGAGTTTGGTAGAGTCTGCAAAGGTCAACCCTTCCAACTTTGATCTCTTCGCAAACAAATTTTCGCCCAAGAACTGATTAAAATCTTGCTGCATGTCTGAATACCTTTTATGTAAAATTTTAAATAGTTTGCTTGAAACCGAAAAGGTAAAATCTTTTGAACTTTGACTCCTTGGCAGCCGAATTTTCTGGCCAAAAACCGATTAAAAAGCTTGCCCTATGTCTGAATACACTTTATGTAAAATTTTTAATATTTAGTCCAAAAACTGGCTGAGTAATTTGGTAGAGACCGCAGAGGTCAATTTTTTAAAACTTTGACCCCAATTTTGACCCCTTAACATTTATTATTTGGCGCTCAAATCAAATAAAAAGTTGATGCGTGCCTAAGTAACCTACACCTAAAGTTTCAGGTGGTTAGACCCAAAATTGGCTAAGTTCGGTAAAGTTTTCAAAGGTCAAATCATTGAACTTTGATCCTTTCACAGCCAAATTTCTGGCCGAAAACCGATTTAAACGATTTACTCAAATCTCAATACCTCTTATGTCAAATCTCAAGTCCGTAGACTGAAAACTGATAGTAGTTTGGTAAGGAAATGTACACCCCACCACACACACACAATTTCACTTTTATATATATACTAGCAGTTCAGTCAGGCTTTGCTCGGGCCCTATATACTGTTCATAATTTGCTATACGTGTGATTACATTTTATGTAAGATTTCAAATGTGTAGACCAACATTTGTCTGAGTAATTTTGTAGAGACCGCAGAGGTCAATTTTTTTTAAACTTTAATCCCAATTTTGACCTCCTTGACATTCATTTTTTTGTACTCAAATAAAAATAAGGTTTTACCCATGTCCAAGTTACCTACATCTAAAATTTCAAGTCTTTAGACGCCAAATTGGCAGAGGAATTTGGTAGAATCTGGAAAGGTCAACTCTTTCAACTTTGACCTTTTGGCAGCCAAATTTTTGCCCCCAAAACTGATTAAAATGCTAACCGCATGTCTAAATATCCGTTATGTATAAATTTAAAATGTTTAGACCCAAAATTAGCTGACTAGTTTGCTAGACACCGCAAAGGTCAAATCCTTTGAACTCTGACCCCTTGGCAGCTCAAATTTTCGACCCAAACTGATTAAAAAGCTTGCACTATCTCTGAATACACTTTATGTAAAATTTCAAATGTTTAGACCATAAATTGGTAGAGACCCCACAGGTCAATTTTATTTTTACTTTGACCCCAATTTTGGCCCCATAAAATTTTTTTTTTTTGGCTCAAATAAAATTAAAAAGTTTGAGCCATGTCCAAGCAACCTACATTTAAAATTTCAAGTGTTTAGACCCAAAATTGGCGGAGGAGGTTGGTAGACTTTTCAAAGGTCAAATCGTTGAACTTTGACCCTTAAAAATATGTTGGGGGAAAGAAAAGCAATGAATTTAGTATTTAGAGCGGAAGCCAAGTTTCAAATATCAATTTAACTTAAAATAATCATCATTTCTTAAAAAGGTAGAAATCCTCCCCCAAATAAACGCACATAATTTATCTCTAATAGAAAAATATATTTTGTTTTTGGTTAACTGCCCTAACACACTAAAATGTTTTGGGGAAAAAACGCTTATTTTACGTTAAATTTACGTGTGAAACTGATCCTGTACTTTAAATTCCTAAATAATTATAATTATATTTTTTAATTATGAGTGTTTATAGTTAATGTTATAGTAAATGTTGCGGCGCATGTAAATAATGCATTCTCATGAAATTATCGGTGTTTTTTCTTTCGTTTTCGTTTTTTGCCAATCGCAATTATAACTTTTTGTTACGAAAATAAAAATTCGATTCTCCATTTTTTAGGCAATTGCATATAAACAATTTGAAAAACAGTTTTGCATATAAATTTAACGTAAAATTATCACCTCATTCGAACTAGACAGTGTCTTAAGAACAAGGAACAGATTTTAATTGTTTTTAATTTTGGCCATGTTCATATTCCTGGTTAGACTATAGTATAAAATAGTCTAATCATAAGTAAATAATACCGGCAGAATCAAGGAAAGAAAAGTTTTTTCTTTAAACGGAAGTATGAAAATTCTCAAATTCATTTTAAATTCAATTCAAATTTAAGATTTTTCACAACGTTTTGTCCATTCCCTGTCATATTTGTCAATGCTGAGTGAGGGAGCAGAAAAAAACCCAAAAAACTATTGGACAAAACCAAACTGGACAAAAGCATAAACCCATAATTTTTTTTTTTTTTACACAGTGATCACCACTTATCAAGGCCCGGAAGCCACTCAGGGATAAGGGTTATTGCAAGTACATTACGTTAGTGTGAAGATTTGATGAAGTGTTTACTTAAGGGGGCGGTTCATTAGGAATTTGTTTACGTTGGACTTGAAGACATCCAAGTTGTAGTCCGGTGGGAAGCAGGCAGACGGAACAGAGTTCCACAGGCGTGCAGTTCTAAGAAAGAAGCTTAATGAATGAATAAAGATTAAAAACGCACACTCTCTCACACACACACACACACACTTTTAATATCCTATTTTTATTTAATTAGAAATAATGCTTGATATTATTTTTCTTGACAAAAATATTTCTTTAATTTTAAACATTTTTTCGATACCTTGTAAATAAATAGCATTTTTGTAGAGTTCACCCAGCGAATTTTCGCGAAGTTTCAATTTTTGTTTTGTTTATTTTACGCAAATAAAAATGTTACATCATATTTGGATGTTATTGTGATTATAGAGTTTAGTTTTACTAATAGTTTAAAAACAATAAAGATTTATCATCAGTACAAGGAAAGGGAAAATTAAGTTTAAAAAATATTAAAAGAATCGATTTTGGAATCGGAAATTGGACACAAATATTTTCGATTCTGATACCGATACCCTAAAAAATTCCAATTTTTCCGATTCCGTATATACATATATACACACATATGTATATATACATACATATATACAAACATTTATAATAATATACACACACACAAATAAACATATGTACACACATATATACATATAAATACACATTAAAAAGAAACAATTATTGGGTTTGTATTACTGTACACATAGATTCGAAAAAGTTGTCAAAAAACAAATATAGAACAAATAAATGTTATCAAAGGCAAGATAAGTTACTTTTCTACCTAACTGGATATATTTTTTGTGTTTTTATTCAGTGTAACATGTTTATTCAGCTCGAAAAACATGCAATGTTTACCGATGTATTGGAAAATTCAAAATGGCAGCCGACTGTCTCTCGGAGAGGGTACGTTTGGGAAAAGGTATTATAAATAATAAACTAGACAAAATACTGTTAGAAAACAATCGAATACATGTCAACTTATGTCACGGTAACATATATTGAGCGAATTTCTAACAGTATTTTGTCTAGTTTATTATTTATAATACCTTTTCCCAAACGTACCCTCTCCGAGAGACAGTCGGCTGCCATTTTGAATTTTTCAATACATCGGTAAACATTGCATGTTTTTCGAGCTGAATAAACATGTTACACTGAATAAAAACACAAAAAATATATCCAGTTAGGTAGAAAAGTAACTAATCTTGCCTTTGATAACATTTATTTGTTCTATATTTGTTTTTTGACAACTTTTTCGAATCTATGTGTACAGTAATACAAACCCAATTATTTTTAAAACATTGTCTCTGGGGGAGTTATGCAGATATATAAAGTGAGAAACCATTAATTTTTTAAACATCGTCAAAAAACGGACAAACATTTTGACAAAAAAAAAAAAGATAGAAAGACCGAGCTGATAAGAAACTGCAAGAATCCTGGAATGGGCATGTGGGTGTGACCTTCCTATTCAATGCGGCGGCGGCGGCGCTTGTTCTATTTATCTGCCGTCTTGAGTCATCGTCGTTCGAAATTGACAATACGAAGCCGCCAACGAGGAAATCGCTGATCAGGTAAGAAGCGGGAAGGAGGTGGGGGTGAATGAGGTGGGGGGGCGAAAAACGTTTTTAAAATTGTCCTCGTTGCACGCTTAATCAACTGAAGGGAATTAATTAATTATAAGACTTCGAGAAAACGGAGAAACGAGAAATGAAATGCGAAAACTAAATGGAACTATTGTTCTCTTCATTCTCTCGAAGGTTCCTCGCTGGGGAAATATCTTCATAGGTTAAAAATGTTCATCGGATTTTATTTTATTTCTTAAATAAATGTAAGCACTTATAGTCTAACTTAATTCATTCGGATACAAATATGACTCATCCATAGCGCTATAGCGCTGCTGGGGTTAGGGACATGGACCTTCATTATTCTGCAGGAATAAAGAACAAAATTGAAATTTTTTTTTTTTTTTTACAATAGAAAGAGATACGAAAAGTGGTGGAAAACAAATATATAACAAATAAATGTTACCAAAGGCAAGAAAACTTACTTGAAAACGTTTATTCGGCTCGAAAAACAATTATCGAGCGTTAGGTGAGAACAAGAAAAAATGGCTCCCATTTGACTCTTACATATTTGAAGTCTCGATAATGACTTAAAAATAAAAAAAATAAAATATCGTTAGAAACTCATATTAATGTTACAGTGACATTTGTCGCGTGGGTTTCTAACGGTATTTTGCTGTATTTTTTAGTCATTATCGAGACTTCAAGGATGTAGTTCAAAACGTGGCCGTTTTTTTTCTTCTTGTTCTCACGTAAGCCAGACATGTGTTTTCGAACCAAATACACGGTTTAAAGTAAGTAAAAACATTAAAAAATAATACAACTAAGCAGAGTAACTTAGCCGAAATTTGATATATGAATGAACTCTTATTAACATACTATTGATCTTAGAGTCTGACTAAAATGACATTACTATGGAGTCTCGTGTTTGTCAAAAAAAAAAAAAGAAAAAAAAAAGAAAGAAAATGTAATTCAGTTTTTTTGCTTTTCTAAAACGACACTTATTTATCACCATCCCAGGGCATAAAGATGTGACACAAGGACGGAAAATGGGATTTAGAAAGCCAGTGCCCAAGAGGAAGAGTACTCTGGTCTAGAAAAAAAAATATCTGGGAAGCCCCTATCAGTATTCACCGATAGGGGCACATCAAAGGATTAGCAACAAGCTAAGCCTTTCTCAAAGGGTAAGAAGAAAAAGCCCGAGAGAGTTGACCTGAAACGGTACAGAACAGGGTTGCCAGCTTTCAATTTCATAGGTAACATCTTTGTCAATAAAAATACTACAAAACTAATATAGTAAAAAAATACAGCCAATATAGGAGTTAAAAACTTCAATATAGTCAATTTTTCTTTAATTTTCAATTTGGCTTTTTTTTTGGCTTTTTTTAACTTAAAAATTGTGGTTTCGCTTTAGAATTTGGCTTTTTTTGGCTTTTTTTCCTGCAAAATTTGGCTTTAAATATTTTTAAAAGTCTGGCAACCCTGGTACAGAACCATACTTCTGCCAATATAGAAGAAACTGTCTAATCAATGGACCAAATTCTGGTGGCTTTGGAAGCCTGAGGGGAAATCGTCCAAATAAACTATGAGGAATAACAGAAGTATTGGTCACTCAATGGTCAAATTCCATTGTCCATTGAGTTACTTTGTATTTAAGTCAACAGAGTAAGACTAACACATTACAGAACTGCCTTGTCATCTTTAATAATACCATTTTTTATGTCCCCCTTTGTAAACATGACCTTTCAGATATGAATATCAATGACCAAGCTATCAAGCAGATCTATTGGCTAAAAATGGACTACATAAATCTCTCAAAGCATTCGGATCGACATTAACTTGAGTGCCTAAGAACAAACTGACATGAGGATACTTTTCTGTACAAGTAAACTGACTAAATATTCAAAACTAACTTTGGCCGATTGTAAAATACGCTTAAATATGATATTTTAATTTGTCCAGATTTCGTATTTATTATCACAGAGCCGTGAATTTAAAAGAAAAAAAGAAATTGGGGTGCCATCAGCTAGAATCGAAACTGAAAGCAAAACTATAGCATTCAAAACTGACGATGTTACCACAGTACGAACATGAAAAATATATAACGATTTTTTTTTTCAATTTAGACTCCTTAAAACTATTTTAACCGACTAAAAACGTGACCATCGTCATAGATGGCCTGTCAGCTGAAAAATGACGTCATCGCCATAGGTCCTAGCAAGGAAGATAAGTGGAACACAGACTGTCGATAATGAGCAGACATTTTTTACAGAAAGCGTTAGAAAACTTCAAAATTGGATTAAAAAAGATAAACACGATACTTTGTACTGAAACTCATCCAATATTAATAATAAAAATATTAATAATAAAAAACGAATTGAAAGGGAGAAAAGTTGTTTAAAAGAAAAGGAATACGATTTGATTTGTATGAAACTGAAGTTTATTCAATAGAAATAAATAAAAATGAACAATAAATATTTTTTAAATAAAAAAAAAACAATATTTTAAAAATCAAAACTGAATAACGAACAATAAATTGGTTTAACTGAATAACGAACAATAAATTGGTTTAACTGAATAACGAACAATAAATTAGTTTAACTGAATAACGAACAATTAGTTTGACTGAATAACGAACAATAAGTTAAAAATTAAATTCAAACAAATCTTAGTATAAATAAAGTTACTAAGGCAAAAATATTTCAAACATTGAATATTAAAACTTTTCAAAAATCTATTGTAGAATTTAATTACAATTTTGAATTTTTCTTTTTCTGATATGTTTTTTTACTAATATTGTTATTCTCTTTGCGACAAACATTGTTCATAAGGGAATTCGATGAACTGCACATCATCATTTTTTCAATTTTCTGAATAGTGTGACTCTCATCACAAGAGTCAACATGAAATAATCGATTTTGATCAGCCAAAATATTTAAAGTTATGTACATGGCTAATTTTCTCTGATGAATCGAATGTAAAAAAGAATCGCATTTTGTAAGTTTGTTTATAACTATATAATTATATAAGACAAAATTATTAGTTATATCATTTGGGTATAGCAGAGAACCTCTGTTAATACCCTGAAAGTAGCTGTTTAATTCAGCTATTTCTTCAACAGCCTCTCTCCCGGGTATTAATTTTTGCATCTATTGCATTTCAGTTTTTTGAAAACTGCATGGCAGCAATAACCTGCTAAGTATAATATAACAGGAAGTACTTCCTTGCATTGATTAACATCATCTTCTGTTACATCTATGTTAAATTTATAAACATGTAACTCTTGCTCCCTTGTCATTTCATCCCAGGTAGTTTCTTTAACATTTTTCAATTCAATAGTTCGATTATTAATTGGTAAGCTCAATTTTAAAACTGACAACATTCTGAGTTTTTTCACATTCATACACCTGACGTATCGATATATTATACTGATCTCCACTAAGTTGTCGATACTGGCCAAACCTTGCCTAAAGGTTATTTATCTGAAACTTTCCTGATAATATATACACCATGTTCAGTACATTTATACAATATTTAGTCAATTCTAAAATTGCATAAGTAGTATGGTGCAAAGCAGTATATGTTTCCTTTGTTAACTTACTAGTTCTTTGAGGAATGCTATTCCAAGTTTCTAACCAGTCACAGAACACATTTAGGAAACTATAATTATCACTATTTAATGTAAGTGGATTAGCATATTTATTACGAAGTCAACAACCTTTATATGGTGTTTTCACATTCAGTATTGTCCACCAAATATAAAATATTTGAATGTATTCTGCGATTTCAACATAATTTGGCAAGCAAACCCTGAATAGTATATTCGTTGAAAATTTGCAAAACCAAATTAGCATTTTGCCTGTTAAAAGTAGTCGGAGAAAGAGCTTTTGAAGTCAACTTATAGCAATATTTCACAAGTGATTGAAATTCTAGGGCATGAGTTTATGTAAACTAGAAAATGGAGCACTTTGGATGTTATCTAATTCATGATTTCCATTATAACAACACTTTGGGAACATCATGCATTTACGTTCATCTTTTTGGCCAAGCCAATTGTTTCTAATGCATTTTAATATATGCACTGAGTCAAATAAGAAGAAAAGAAGGCTAGACGTTCTAACTGGATGGGGATATACAATTGAAAGCTTTGATGAGCTACAAAAGAAAGACATAGCTTTTTTATTTATTTCATTATTATCTGTTATAACAGATAATAATGCAATAAATATAATACCTTAAACCCTATATCTTCTAAACCAATTATTACACGTTTAATTATGTCAAATAAGTTCTCAGCTAGAAGACATTTAGTTGGCATAACATGCACAACATCCTTATATTGTGAGAATACACTGCTAAGCATAAAAGCAAATGCACTTGTGGCAGGTTCATTGCTGTTGTTAGCTAAGCCAACAATATTACCACCTTTATAATCAAGATAAGGTTTGAGATGTATTTCATCAACAAGTAAAGATACTGTGATGTCATTCTGCATTAGTAACTTGAACTTACTTTCAATATACATGAGAAAATTGTTATCGCGTTGTTCAATGACAGGATTCATAGAAGTTGATGAGGTTAATCTTCGAATGGTTGAATAGCATGGTAAAATGACATTTTTAGTGTCTCTTAACAGTCTGTACTCTCTAGGGGAACAGTTATATAATAAGGAAGAAAATACCATCATGTCACTCGAATAATTAACCGTATTCATTGTCATTATGTTAATTTATTCATATATGAACTTAATGGCATTAAAATATTTAAATGATTCATCTTGCACTAATAGCAAAAATGATAAGATTAATTTTAATAAAGAACTTATTAGAAGTTTTCATTTCCTGTTCTTCGATGTCCGGCGTAGTCAGGGTGTCGAGAGATGGTGTAGTAAAGATCCCCACAGGTGGAGAGAGGTATTAAAACAGTGGTAGCAGCGGTGGGGCGGAATTAAAACAACAGTATGTTGTCCGGGTGGAGAGAGGTGTTAAAAAAGTGGTAGTAGGCAGGCTTGAATCCGTAACGTAAAGGATGAAAAGAAAGTGAAAAAAAACCCTAACATTTTAGCTGATGGGTCCCTCGCGAAACTGAAAGTCCCAAGCGATGGAATCATGGGTAGTCAATCCAACGGAGATGATGACTTGCAAAAATGTCGACGAAAAAGACTTTTTACTATAGGATTATAAACCTATAAAATTATTTGTATGAAAGTTAAAAAAAAAAAAAAACTGACAAAAACTAAAAATAATTATATTATGAAAGGATGAAAAAAAAATTAACAAAACCTAAAAATTTATTCGATGAATAGATTAAAAAACTTTATAGTGACAATCTCTAGATAAAAAAAAATGAACGCAAGATAATATCTATTTCATGGAACGTAAAAATTCAACAACACTTGGAAATATTTATTCTATTAAAAGATAAATAAAAAAGAAAACCTAAAAATATTTATTTTATGAAATAATTAAGAAAAATAATAAAACTTAAAAATATTTTTTTATGAAAGGTAAAAATTGAACTACACTTTGAAATATTTATTTTATTAAAAGATAAATAAAAAAGAAAACCTAAAAATATTTATTTTATGAAAGGTAAAAATTGAACAACACTTTGAAATATTTATTTTATTAAAAGATAAATAAAAAAGAAAGCCTAAAAATATTTATTTTATGAAATAATGAAAAAATAATGAAACCTAAAAAATATTTATTTCATGAAAGATAAAAATTGAACAACACTTAGAAATATTTATTTTATTAAAAGATAAATAAAAAAGAAAATCTAAAAATATTTATTTTATGAAATAATTAAAAAATAATAAAACTTAAAAAATATTTATTTTATGAAAGGGGGGGGGCGAGCTTCCATGAATTTTTATTGTTAAAGTACATTGCATGCATTACTTACATCTTGTATTTTATTTAGTTACGCGATGCGCGTCACAACAGATATAAAAGGGTTAAAAGCGGGAATTTAATTAATTTTCTGACTCATAAAACTTCATGATTTTTCTTTCTTTTTTATTTTCTTTTTTTTTATTTATGTTATCTTATGTTTCAATCAAATAAAGATTTTAACAAATTAACAACTGAACTGATTTTGTCAAACACAACGACTAGAATGAAGTTACAACTGACGGGACTTTTCTTATTTTATTTATTCACCATTTTCGCTTGATTTCTGGTTGATAAAAAAAGGAACAAATGCGGATTAAATTTGTTTTCTGAGTCATCAAAATAGAATAAGAAGACTTTGCCGGTAACGCACTGAACATCAACTATTGTAAGGCATGTATTCATATACTCTAAAGGAATAAAGAAAAAAAAGCTGAATTAATATTAAATTTATTCTTACTATGCTGAATACAGTTTAAGTTCGAACATTTACTTAATGACATTTCTCTTTAAGAAATATACTAGCGGGGTGCCCGGCGTTGCCCGCATGTAAAAGAAAAAATTTGGTACGGAGGTAGGCTCAAACCCGAAGCCTTGAGGTGCATAGCCTGGCAACTTACCACGAGGTTACGCGGGCAGAGAAATGAGGAAGAGTAAAATTAAACGTTTAAAAAAGCAGGTGGTTAAAAGAACGTGAACGTGTGGTTTTCTAGGTCAAACATCAGGCCATAGTAGTAGAGAAAACGAAATCACAGCGCGAATTTTGTAACATGATAACAAAAATACAGACGACTTCGTTTTGTAAATCGGACATATTATAATCTAGACAGTATATAAAAAGTTGTAAGATTTAGTGACTCCTTCGAGCGCCCCACAAAGCCTTTGGCGGACATACAAAAAAATGCACACACACGCAAACACGCACACATTTTTGCTTTTATATTATAGATATCTAGATTGTAATTAAATTGTTAGATTTGGAGAAAATTGCTTTTAATTAGACCTCCAATGTGTCGGTCATTGTCAGTCGATGTATATTCCTTCGATGTTTGATCTTCCATTTGCAGCGTAATCAAATTGATTTCCGTTCGACAATGTTATGGATTGTAAAAGACAATCACTTCTAAAGTAAAGCCGTTTTAAATTACCAGATTTTATGCTTATATCCACATTTAAAAAAATCGGATTTTTCTCCACGGACGATTTTCTCCTCACACACGTTAAAAATATATATGTTCAGAAGATAATTTAATTTAAATGCTTTTTTTATAGAAAATAGTTTTTACGAGTTCTTGGTTATTAACTAGTCGGCACTTGTACACTTTTGATTTGCAGTGATATTTGTTTCGGAAGAGTCGTACACTGGAAAAGGGGAGACAATCGAGAAATTTAATGATTTTCAGCAAATCTTATTGCATTTAATTATAACTAAAATAATGGAAATTAAATTATTTTTTAAAACTTAATTTTAAGCATGAAGAGTTTATTTCTTTATTATTAATATTATTATTATTATTATTATTATTATTATTATTATTATTATTATTATTATTATTATTATTACTTGAATTTCAGTTTAAACTGGATAAGTCAAGTATCATGGCCCAATTGAGCTCCAAGTAGAAACATTCATTTCCAACGCGCCGCTATCTTAGAAAAGAACCGAATGCTTCTCAAATACTCTTGTTATGTTAGACTGTTTAAAGGTGTTAAAGATAACGAAATACCAAGGTCTTTTGTACGACATGAAAAGAAACTGGAATCTTAGGAAGATCTCCACCATTCCAGTAATCATAGGAACAACTGGATTTATGAAATAATAATAATAATAATAATAATAATAGTAATAATAATAATAATAATAATAATAATAATAATAATAATAATAATAATAAAAACTTGGTAAATATACCCGGTAAACCAAGTGCAAGAGAGATTCAAACACCTGCACTTAAAGAAACGGTTAGAATCTTAAAATGATCTCTTGGTTTGAATGCATGAGATAGCAGGTGGATGTCTAGCATACCGTAGAATGCCCCATCCCCAGTTTCAAGAAACTGAAGAAAATTGAAAGAAAGAGGTAGAACAAGCAGAGGAGTGCAACATTATGGTGATGAGACAGAAGTGTTGTGTCGCCAGTAGTTACTTATGGATTAATCATAGCGACCCCATGTTTATCCCCTCCTCTACCACGATGGGAAGATGTGACACAAGGTCGAGAAATTAGGATTAAAAAAAAACAGTCCCACAATGGAAGAAGAACACTCTGATCTGCAAAAAATGCCTGGCCAGCCTCATCAGTATTCCCTAGCAGGGACATCTCAGGCAACCAGCAATAAATCAACCCTCTCTCAAACGATGATAGACAAAGCCTGAAAGTGTGAACCTCCTGGTCATAGCGACACCCCCTCTCTTCCTGCCTCTTATTATCACTGTTCACAGTGTCCGGAAGAGTCCATGTGGTGATGCAAGAGGGTAGAACAGCCTAACACTTTTAAAGAAAAAAAATGGAGTTTAAATATGCTGCTGAGGTCATCATATCGTATGAATCCGAAGATTCTATTGTTGGCATTGGTTTCTCCGATATTTTTCTTGTCAGAATTCTTTCTAGAAAGACGTCTGATATTTATGGAAGTTTGCCAACATCCTAAATAAAAGTAACTTTTTGTGGAACGAATTTATTTACTTTATATTTTTGCTCTGTTTGTTATAAAACTTTGAAATCTTTCAGTATATCGTTCTCTTTGTTTTAAAAAATATCTAGGTAGGTAGAAGAGTAATTTATCTTGCCTTTATTAACATTTTTTTGTGTGAATTATCCCGAGTTATGTGACATCTCATGAACGGCATGACAGCGACTTTATCCGAAAGTGAGGTATCAATTTAGTAGAACATTATAATTAGAAAGTGGTCCGCGACGTTAAAAGTTATTAAAAAAAAATTCAAAATTCGCTGAATTTTTACTTATTTTCCGCCTTAACAATCACCTTTAAAATAACGACCTTTAAAGTTTTCGGGTATGCTGAAAACGAATATCGCATTAAAATTTGCCGCAAACAAGCAGTTTTCCAGATATTAAGTAATGTAATTCCTTATGTTTTAAGTGCCTGTTATTGTTGTACGTGCAATTTAAAACTTTTGGACGCACGCGCGGCAAAAATATGCGCGGGCTTGCGCGTACAGAAATGACCACCACTGATAATATAAGGAATTACATTGCTTAATATCCGGAAAGCTATCTGTTTGCGGAAAATTTAAATGTGATATTCGTTTTCAACATACCCGAAAACCGGGAAACGTCGCCATTTTAAAGCTAATTGTTAAGACGGAAAGTAAACAAAAAATTACGTAAATTTCATTCGGTAATCTGAAAGTTAAGTCCGTAATCGATGATAATCCCTTGAAAAAAAATGGAGAAAAAGTGTAAAGGAAATCATTTACAGGTAGGTGCAAGCATCTTCAGGTCCGCCCGAATTGAATTCGAACTTGGGTCACCCAGTTTGTCAATCCATGTCGTAAACCACTGAAACATCGTCATCTCCCGCTGTTGAGGCAATTAACAATCATTGAATACTACAATTGAACAATACCTTTTTTTTTCTAATATAAAATTCAAGATCTGTTTTTTGTTTTGTTTTTTTTTTTTAAGTAGAGAAAATTAGAATTACTATAATACTAAAAAAAATAAGTGCATTTTAAAATAAAAAAATAATTTCTTGGTGAATATTGCTTGCAGAATTTTCTTTGATATTAAAATTTTCACCATTTTAAACGTGTGATATTGTTTATCGTTGAATGAAATATCGACCGCTGTTCGTTTGTAATTATAAAAATAATTAGTAATTTTGTATTTTTATAAACAAATTTGATTTGTAAAAGAATTTGTATTCTTTTTATATTTCAATTATTTTTATCTTGAAGAAATTATGTTTTCTTATTTCTGTTCATGTTTTCCTTTTTTGTTATAAATTACATACATCTTTGAAATAATGACAATGTTCCAGTTTCATATTAAAATATATGTTTGTTCTAACGTGAAAATTTTTTTTTTTTTTTTTTTTTTTGCTATATAAAACTTGGGCAACATGGGCTTTTGCATTTTCAAAAGCAAACATTGCCGACTGTGCTGACGTCATGTGGCAATTTAAAATTGCTAAATACAGATATAGAAACGAAATGCGAAAAAAAAGATTTCTTTTCCGTTTTTTTTTTTTCAAATATGGACTCATCACGAAATTAATTCATTTGTATAATTTAATTTCTAATTTTTCCAAGAATAATATTTATTAAAAAAAAAGGTAGTTGAAACTTCCTTTGCGTTAACTTCAAAAATAAAACGAGATAAAATGATACAAAATAAAATAACAAACGAAAATGTAATTATTTCAAAATAACTATTTTATTGACAAATTAGAATTATTAAATGCTACGCAACATAGCAGTTCGTCAAATTTATTAGGATTAATTTAATGGTTTCGTATTTTGTGATGTGGGTGCTTGTTTTCGTACTTCACAATACATGAAACAATCATATGAAATGCAATTAAAAATAAATTGAATAATTAAAATAAATTAATTATTTAAATGAACGAATCTCTTTTTTAATATTTAGCTCATAAATTGTCAAAAAATCCCTCCCAGAAGATTTCGGTAAAAAATTGTTTGAAAAAAAAAAAAAAAAATACGCCCCCCCCTCCCAGTATTATTATTTTTTTTTTTTTTTTTTGTCAAAAACTATACAAACGCATTTCGTTTCTATATCCGCATTTCGCAATTTTAAATTATTACATGATGTCATCACCGGTGGCTAGGTTGGCTATTAAACCTTTAAAAGCACAGAGTCAAAACTTAATATTTGTGTAAGGGTTGTGTGTTCTCTATAGAAAGAAAATTTAGTGAATCTACATAAAATCTAAAAGTGCATTCTTATGTAAAATTTACCGAGGAAGTTTGAGTTGCATGTCTTGTTTTACGGCATATCAACCCTTTTAAAATTATTTAATGCCGAATCCAGTAATTTTGGAAAAAAGTTTTTATGCTTCAAGTTCTTTATATCTCCAAATATTTATTCATGGAGTTTGGTTTGGTTGTTTTGTTTTATAGTTTATCCACCTTTTCAAATCATTAAATGTCGAATCCAGATATTTTGGAAAAAAGATTAATGTTTCAAATGTCTTATATCTTTATACACCTATTCATGGTTTTTGGTTTGGTTGTTTTGTAGCGGGAAATTGTTTGTTTTTTTCACTTAGCAGAACATGATTGAGTTTTCAAGATAAGGAAACGCAATAACATCAATATTTGGGGCATTTTAGGGCAGGAAGCCGTATTTTCAGAGTCTGATCTGGTAGTATAGAAAGACAATGAAAGTATTCTCTGATCTCCAAGTGCACCTATAAACGGACTGTAAAATACGAGTCGAACATAAATATAGTTTTTGTTTTTTATAGTAAGTGTTTTTTTTGTTTTGTTTTTTTGTAATAGGAAATGTATACAAACAATAAGGAGGAAAATTAAATATATCAACAAATTATTTCATCTTCCAAAATCTGGAAAAAATAAAAATAAAAATAAAAACAAAAACAAAACAGTCCGTTTAAATTAAAATCTGATTTCTTGTTCTTGGCATGAGAATACCAGGTTGCTCGAATGACGTGCCTAAATATCACACGAATAGAAAAGCAGCTGTCGTGGTTTCTTGTGCATTTGTTTTGCCTGAATTTGTCGTACATAAAAAAGTAAAACTCCATGTGTTAATAAACGAAAAATCGATCGATCGATCGATCGATCGATCGATCATCATCATCATCATCATCATCATCATCATCATCATCATGATGATAATGATAATGATAATAATAATAATAATAATAATAATAATAATAATAATAGGTTTAACGTCCGTTATTGGGATTAAAGAAAAAAAAACAATTTATTTATACACATTTTAAAGCAAATTCTAAAAATGTGACTGCAGTCACGGAGGCAGGCTTCCAAGGGTAAAATGTGCGACGCTCAGAACTCGAAACCCGACCGATAAGACACGAACAGGCGACAAATGATCAGGTTCAATCGCGTCTTAATTTGCATATCAATGAGGCTACACACTGAAATGAGGGCATAATAAGACCGGCAGTCAAGATGTCGGCTGTTGAGTTCGGGAGAACCGGACTGAACGGGTCGGAGCTCCCCAAAAATAGTCCGTCTAAATTAAAATCTGTTGCTTCTTGCACATTCGTCATACAAGAAATAAGACTCCAGGTATAAACAGACGTGAAATCGATCATCATGATCAGTTAACAGGGTGAGAGTTAATGAAAAACAAGTATTCTTAATATACATCTTAAAGTAAATTCTAGAAACTTTTCCGGCGCAGATGTAATCAGCAAGCATTTGCTTGCTTTCTTGGGGATTCAACATTGTATAATTTGCAAAGCTGAATAGTAACTTTATATTAGAACCTATCGAGATAATTGAAAGCTCAATATAGTAAATAGAGCAATTGATATAACATTGTTAATTTATTTGTTTATTTAAATATTTATGTAATCATTTATTTATTTAATTATTGTCATTTAGTTACCTAATTATTTAATCAATTATTTATTTAATATTTATTTGATTGTTATTTATTTAATTATTATTTATTTATTTAATTATTTATTTTTTATTTATTTAATTATTTATTTATCTAATCATGTATTTAATTATTTATTTATTTATCTAATCATGTATTTAATTATTTATTTAATTATTTATTTAATTATTTATTTATCTAATTATGTATTTAATTATTTATTTATCTAATCATGTATTTAATTATTTATTTATGTAATTATTTAATTATTTATTTATTTAATTATTTATTTAATTATTTATTCATCTAATCATGTATTTAATTATTTATTTTTTTCATTATTTATTTCATTATTTATTTCAATTATTTATTTAATTAATTATTTATTTATTTGCTTGCCGGGAAGCGTTTTCTAATGGTAATAAATTGATTCTTAAATTGATTCCTACGACCTTCTTGGGTATTGAATATATTCATAGCTTTGGAATACTCCAAAGTCTTTGCTGATTCAGTTAGTAGCGTAAACAAAAGATGACTTCTTTTCATCAGAGTCAATAATTAGGGAATTTTAAATGCTTATAACTTCTTTTAAATATTAGCGGTAGGGTGGCTTTGCCCAGTCTTAAAATATGATATTTTAATTTGTATAGATTGTGTATATGTTATAAAGTCATGATTTCAAAAGTTTTTAAAAAATGTATTCAGATGCCATCAGCTAGAATCGACACCGAAACCGAAACTGTAGCATTCAAAGCTGGTGACGTTACCACTGTACCAACGTGACACGCATATGAACTGATTAAAAATAAACTAAGATGAATGTACAAAATGTATAACGATTCTTTGAATTTAGATTCCTTTCTGACCGTTTAAAAAATATTTTAACTGGGTAAAGCCCCATAAAAGAACGGTTCATGAAAAACATCCAATCATTTGAAGCACTTAGCGCTACACTGTGACTTTTAATTTCGGAAGAGATGGACTCTGAAAATATGGAGACAGACAGACAGACAGACATAGTGAATTTTAGAAATTAGATTTATTTTTTTAAACGCAAATAGATCACAAATGAGTAAGTAAAGGAAAACTGAATTGTTTTTTTTTATTAATTTTCCAATGTTATTTCCTTTAAAATATTCTTGTTAAAGGTAATGATTACACAATTCTTTTTTATTATTACATTTTCACCCCAAACAAGGCACATTGCCACTTTGATGTTGGGGGCTACTATCAGGAACATAAGCTACAGGGGTACTATGTGGGGAGTTGGGCGGCAAGATGTCGGTTAATGTTGCACTTGAACTTCTGCATGTCAGTACAGTTGGGGAAGCAGGAACCCGGAAGGAAATTCCAAAGTGTAGCGGTTCTGGGGAAGAAACTACTGGAGTAGAAGGCTCTCTTACATCTAGGGTTCTCAACTGTGAAGGGGTGGAATTTTGCTACTTGTCGAGTTTGTTGGGGGTACTTATGTCGAGGGGGTACAAGTGCTTGCAGTTCTTTAGATCATTCACCATTGAAACACTTGTAGAACAGGCAGAGGGATGCTACATTACGTCGATGGGACAGAGGCTGAAGCTTAGATGATAGTTCAGAACCTATTAGGTTGGCGACTCTCCCCTGAACCTTGTCCAGGAGTGAGAGACTAGTAGCAGATGCACCAGCCCAGATATGACAGCAATACTCCATACATGGGCAAATGGTGCCCTTATAGAGGTACAGGATACTTTCGGGTGTTAGTAGTTTTCTAGCACGGTAAAGAGAACCTACCTTTTTCGTAGCGGTCCTAGCAATGCTCTCAATGTAATTGTTCCAACTCATGTTTCCTGTGAATGTTCGGCCAAGGAGTTTAAAAGATGTACTTTCAGATAATGAGCCTTTTGCCATTGCTATTGGTGGTAGAGAAGGTTTCTTGTAGTTATTGAAGGAAACAAGTTTAATCTTGGCAGCATTGAACGTGACCATCCATTATTGTCCCCATTCCACTACAGATTGGAGGTCATTCTCTAGTGTTTCTGCCATTTCTTTTAGATATGTGTTCATTTGTTTTCCGGTTGTGTCTTTTATAGAGTGTGGTGTCATCAGCATACATACCCATCTTACAGACAATTTTGTCAGGAATGTAATTTATGAATATTAGGAATAACAGAGGTCCAAGGATAAACCCCTGAGGCACTCCTGCATTTATATAATATTGTTTAGATGTACGACCATCGAGGACAACCGGGATTTTTCTCTTATCTAAGAAGGATTTAATTATGTTAAGTATTCTTCTAGTAATACCGTATAATCTGATTTTCCTGAGAAGACCTTCATGCCATACGCTGTCAAAAGCCTTAGATATATCTAGAGCTACCGCTCTATCCTCCCCTGCTTTGTCAAGTGAATGGTATATATGCTATGAGATTACAGTTAGGATGTTTGCTGTGGAACGGGCTTGCCTAAATCCATATTGTTGGTCAGTCAGAAGTTTAGCATCTGTAAGGTGTTGGACTAGAGCTTGGTTAATTATGAACTCAAATATTTTTGCGAAAAGTGGAAGGAGGCTAATGGGGAGGCAATTTACTGGGTCAGTTCTTTTGACAGAATTCTTGAAAACTGGTACCTCAGAACCAGTTTTCCATCAGGCAGGAAAGCAAGATTCATTAAGGCATTTGTTGTAGAGTTTGGAGAGAACTGGAGCTACTTTGGCGGAGCACTTTTTTGATAGCACAGCCGGGTTGAGATCAGGTCCACATGCTTTTGAAGTATCAAGATTTTTATGATATCATGCACTTAAGAAGGGGTGATTTTCAGATCGTTTAGTCGGGCGTCTGTCTGCAAAGGAAAGTCAGGGAGGGGGTGATTAGCAGAGTCCAGTGGGGAGTTGGAGGCAAACCGACTGGCAAGCATGTTAGCCTTCTCGGTTGCTGAGCAAACAACCTCATGCTTGTTGGATAGTGGGGGAATTGTTGATTGCCCATTATTTACTACACTGTTGTAGATTTTTCAAAAGTCATGGGTTCCTAATTTCTGTGCTTCGATGCGTTTTTTGGTAGTTTCTGTGTATTCTGTCATAGTTGTCGCTATTTCTTTCTTACAGTTACTTCTACATTTCTTTCTTACAGTTACTTCTACATACGTCTGTCTGTTTGAACTGGACTTATGTCGGTTAAATCTGCAGTACGCTTGCTGCCTTTGCGTGATGGCAGCTGCACAAGTAGAAGTAAACCCTTGGGGAGAGTGGGGCTTGCTATAAAATTTCCGCGTGGGAACATGTGCTTCAATTGCTGTATTGAACCATTCAGTGGTCTTGTTTGCACGCTGTTTAGCAGGAAGTGAAAAGATATTTCGCCATAGGGCAGCTCTGATGAGATCCCCGATAGCTTCCCAGTCAGCCATTTTATAATATCTCGTTGTTTTGAGCAGTGGCTCTACCGTTTTGGCTCTAGAGTTTAGGGCGATTTCAACTATTATCACTACATGATCAGCATTCCCAAGTGGGCTGTGGGCATTCATAACACAATCATCGGAACTGTGGTCAGAAACAGATCTAAAAGTGATGCGTGTTGTTCTTGCTGGTCTGGGAAGCGGGTTGGAAATGTAACCATCTGTGATAGGGATTGAGATATAGAGAAGCTATGTGTTGTGCTACCAGCTGCGTATGTGTAAGTAGAAAATCGAAGCCAGTTGTTGTGGTGGACATTGAAATCACCAAATACATGCTCTTGTGCGCTAGTGTCGAGGGAAAGTGCTCTATTTATGCTGTCAGAAACTTTGTTTATTATGGTACAGTCCTAGGTCTTATTTTATTATTAATAATAATAATTGCATTTTCACCCAAAACATGACTCAGTGCCACTTTAATGTAGGGAGCTACTATCTGGAACATAAGTGGCAATGATACTATGTAGGGAGTTGAGCAGCGAGATATTTGTTTACATTACACTTGAATTTATGCATGCAGTAGCTGAGAAGTAGAAAACCGGGAGGAAATTCCAAAGTATAGCAGTTTTTTTTGGGGAAAAAAAACAATTACAGTAGAAAGCTTTTTGGCATCTGGGGATCTCTATTGTGTAGGGGTGGGATTTTGGTGCTTGTCGAGAGTATTTGCGTCAAAAGGGTACAAGAGCTACCATTAACATACTTGTAAAACAGGCAGAGGGATGAAACATGTTGTTGATGGGACAGAGGCTGAAGCCTAGCGGACAGTTCGGAACCTATTAGGTTCGCGACTATCCCCGAAACATTGGAATTCTGTTAGATTTTCTAATCAAGATAAATTATGAAAAATTTGTAAATTAAATTAATCTTTCTTATCATTATGTTTAATTATTATTTGTTTTAATTGATGTTTTTATTTTATTTTTAATTTTCAATAAAATAATTGTTTCTTAATTTATTTTTCTCTTATCTATTTTATCGATTTTATCAATCATTTTTAGCTAATAATTTCGATTTCGCTGAAGTTATAATTTCGCAAATTATAGTCTATTCTGTTATTCCATTTCTCCAACCTTGGAAACGGGGAGGAGATTTTTGGTCGTAAATGACAAGATGGCGGAATGGAGGGAAAATGTGTCTTCCAATTTCATTAATAGACTTGGAAATGTGTGACGAAATGCAAAAATGTCCGCATAGTATATAAAAAAAAGAAAAAGAATAAAGAAAAATTAATAACCATCTTTCGATGCTTTCAAGCAAAAGTAAGACAACCTCATCTGCGTTAGTGTCTGTATAAGTGTTCTTGTATGTTTGAATTTGTGCATGCATGCGTTTGTAGATGCGTGTATATGTTTATGTATTTTCAAGCATATGTGTATTTATATCTGTATGTATCTTTCATACGACATAATCACGTTGACACACCGGTTCTTGTTAGTTGAGCAACGTTGAGCCTAGGTAGTATTAAAATGGGTGACCATTCTGGAATTCCAGGTGCCCTCCGCTTATTTCGGCATTGTTTCCAATCGTCTTAGACCTCTTCTTGCCACTGGAATCAAGCTGTACCGATTCAGGATAGACGTGGTTAGAGATTGCGCAACCCTTGTATCACAATTACGTAGGTTCTAAAGAACAATGTTAGAGCCAAAAACGACACAATTTTATATATATGTGCTTATATATGTATGTGTCAGAAACATTTTTGTGAAACAAAAGACATTTTCAATAGAATAAGAGATCCTAAAATCAATTAACTAATCGATCAATTAATTAATGAAATAGTAATCTGTGAAGCCACGGGAATAATATTGAATAAAAGTGTGAATGGGTTGTGTAAAAAACTTTGCTAAAATTTAAAAAGTCGAATAATTAATAAAGTGCTGCTAAGACAATGCAATTCTAGGTGTAAAGGGATTATCGTAAACTTTTATGATAATCTTTCCACACCTAATATTAGAATCGAACTGTATTATAGTATAAATTTCTATATTTATAAAAATTTCCCCCATTCTTTATCTGTGCCTAAATCAAAACGTGGATTCCATGAACAAAGCTTCTTTCTTAGAACTGCACGCCTGTGGAACTCTGTTCCGTATGCCTGCTTCCCACCTGACTACAACTTGGATGTCTTCAAGTCCAACGTTAACAAATTCCTAATGAACCGCCCCCTTAAGTAAACACTTCATCAAATCTCCACACTAACGTAATGTACTTGCAATAACCCTTATCCCTGAGTGGCTTCCGGGCCTTGATAAGTGGTGACCACCGTTAAAAAAAAAAAAAGAAAAAGAAATATATCATTGGCTACAAATGTAAATACGTTTGTGATCTCTTTCAAAATCCTCCTTCCTCATGCCTCTAGTACCAACTGCCCTCATATTGGAATTCCGAGGAATCTGTAACTGAAACATGTATGCATATATGTAACCAATAATATTTGTTAAAAAGAAATCTATACTGTAAAAATATGTATATATATTAAAACACATCCCAGAAGGAGCAAAATTTGACAGACTAAATAATTCTGCACCACTTTTTTGTCCTCTAGAAAAACTATAATGAAGATGTAATGATAATAAACCTTATGTCTAGAATCTTTATTCCAATTTTTATCAAAATCCATGATATGATTAAAAGAGTGAGAAATGTGGAGAAATATTATTTAAAGTTTTGTCGAAATGGACGATTTCAGTCTTTAGATTTATTTATAAAAATAGCAGAAGTCACATCGTTTGTACAGGGGCAGCATTGTTTGCACTTGTAAATTAAGTTATCAGGCCAACATACAGCTAATACAACTTTACTGTCAAGTCCATCGATACATATACAGGGTGACCCCCCCCCCCAAAAAAAAGAAGCTAAATGGAGGCCATCTAGAACATATGCTGTAGAACGGAGAAAAAAAGGTCAAAAACCCTGATCTAAAATGAAACACGTACATCAAGTCTGTTGCCAAGGTCGCTGGAAAGATGGTGGGATCCTTCTACCGCTCCAGAAGATATCTCACTACTGATGCAATTCTCTATCTATATAAAAGCCAAGTACGTCCAAGGATGGAATACTGTTGCCATATCTGGGCAGGAGCTGTCAAAAACAGCCTTTCATGCCTTGACAGAGTACAAAATAGACTTCGTGGCTTAGTGGGGGATGCCCTTTTCTCTACCCTGCAACCCCTCTCTCACAGAAGAGACGTTGCGAGCCTATCCTTGTTTTATCGTTATTTTCATGGCAGGTGCTCGTCTGAACTCCAATCCCTGGTCCCCCCTCGCCAATCTTTCACGAAAAACACCCGTCTAGCTGAATCCACTGTGAAAAATTTCCCCCACTCTATATCTGTGCCTAAATCAAAACGCGGATTCCATGAACAAAGCTTCTTTCTTAGAACTGCACGCCTGTGGAACTCTGTTCCGTCTGCCTGCTTCCCACCTGACTACAACTTGGATGTCTTCAAGTCTAATGTTAACAAATTCCTAATGAACCGCCCCCTTAAGTAAACACTCCATTAAATCTCCACACTAACGTAATGTACTTGCAATAACCCTTATCCCTGGGTGGCTTCCGGGCCTTGATAAGTGGTGATCACTGTGTAAAAAAAAAAAAAAAAAAAACCCTAGTGTTTTGATGTGATGTTTTGAATATAATAAACTAAAAAAGTTTCATTTCATTCGGACAAACGGGGCCTAATCAAAGTTGGAAGCCGTTTTTTTGGGGGTCACCCTGTATATATGTTTCTCTGCCTCTAGTTAGACCGGATTGCACAATAACATGAGCATTCTCACGACAGTTTTATGAGCCTTACTATTTCCATGCTGCCTCATGACAAGGTGGAAGTGTTTTTTTTGTTTTCTTTTTACAAGGTAGTCACCACTTATCAAGGCCCAGAAGCCACTCGGGGATAAGGGTTATTGTGTGTACAGTACGTTAGTATTGGAGATTTAATAAAGTGTCTTACTTAAGGGGGCGGTTCATCAGGAATTTGTTTATGTTGAACTTGAAGACAACCAGGTTGTAGTCAGGTGGGAATACGTTTTGGTTTTGGCACAGATAAAGAGTGGGGAAAATTTTTGACAGTGGTTTCAGCTAGACAGGTGTTTTTTGTGAAAGATTGGCGAGGGGCAGACCAGAGATTGGAGCTCAGACGAGCACTTGCCATGGAAGTAACGATAAAACAAAGACAGGTTTGCAATGTCTCTCCCATGGGAGAGAGGTTGCAGGGAAAAGAAAGGGGCATCCCCCACTAAGCCACAAAGCCTATTTTGTACTCTGTCAAGGCAGAATAGGCTGTTTTTAGCAGCTCCAGCCCAGATATGGCAGCAGTACTCCATCCTTGGACGTACTTTGCTTTTATATAGATATAGAATTGCATCAGCAGTGAGATATCTTCTGGAGCGGTAGAAGGATCCCACCATTTTTCCAGCAACCTTGGTAATAGACTTGATGTGACAATACCATTAGAACATGGTAATACAAGGCCAACGAGCTCCATCTATATGATTTGCTTTTTTAACAGATTATTATATATATTGCCTTCACCACGGCCAAGGAACTATGTGTATTGTGACCCTCTAGAATGTTTAAAGGAGGCTAGTAGGTGCTCAAGGATGATCTGAGACTGTGCAAGAGACGGGCATTCATCTCTCTGAGGTATTATACATACCCGCTTAACTGAATGCTGACAGTGTTTAGTATTCCCAAATGGTCACTCATCTGGTATTTGCCAGGTTCAACATTGCTTAACTTTCCTGATCTTATGAGAATCATTGTTTCAGTGCGATCATATCGCATAAATAAACAGTAAATAGGAATCTTGTGATATTGCGTGATGGTGCGAGAAACGCTTGCATCAGCGAACGAGCCTTGAAGACCTGTATTGCCAGGCATTATCTTCTTTGCTGTTTTTACAGCAAGTGCTCATCTGAGCTTCATTCAATGCCCCCCCCCGCCAAAATTTCACAAAAAGCACTCAAGCTACAACCACTACCAACAAGTTTCCCTATTCTCTATCAAAGCAGAAATCTAACTGCAAATTCCATGAACATAGTTTCTTTCCTAAAACTACCCACCTGTGAAATTCTGTTCCACAGGTCTGCTTTACAGCTGACTACAGCATGATCGTCTTCAAATCCAATGTAAACAAATTCTTGCTATCCTGTCCCCTTAAAAAGTCAAATTCTGCCCAACTGCCACAAAAAATTATCACTGAGCTGTTTTCGCACCGACCACCTTACACTCATTAACCTTTATCCTTGAGTAGCCTCCACGACTTGATAAGTCGTGCCTCACTTATGAGGAAAAAAAAATGCTCTGTCCAGCTATTAGATTGAAGAGATGCTACTTTGGCCTCTCGATGCTTTATACACCATGTCTTCAGGAACTTCTGAAATATATGGGAATTAAAAAGTGGGCCATCATCGTTGCATAGTTTTTCTGGCTTGCAATTTATACGGAAAAGTGTCTGAATATTGGACATTAGTTTGGAGCTGATGGCATAACCTACTTTTAAATGAAACAAATTAATCAAACATTGAGTTTAGACTAGGTATGCGATGTGTCCAACATAGAACTTTTTTTTTTCACCACTTATCAAGGCCAAGAGGCCACTCGAGGATAAGGTTTAAAGAGTGTACAGTGGTCAAAAGGGTAATATCATAGTAATCGTTAGAAGTGTAAATTTGGTAAAATGGATTACTTAAAGGGAACGGCTCATCAAGAACTTGTTTACATTGGACTTGAAAACAATCATATTGTAGTCAGCTGGAAAGCAGGTAAACGAAAGAGAATTCTACAGGTGTGCAGTTCTAAGAAAGAAGCTTTGTTCATAGATCTTACGTTTAGGTTTAGGCACAGATAAAGAGTGGGGGGGGTCCTATCAATATTTTCTGGAGCTGCCAAACTGGGGGTCAATGTGAGTTGTGTGCATGATTGACTTGAGGCATACATCACCGTACCATACCAAAGTGACACTCACCCTAAGCAGATTGAACTGGCTTCCTCCAAAGCAGAAAGTTTCATGGGAATAGCAAATTTACAAACGGTCCCTAGTTACTTGTATATCTGTGTCAGGGAAATGGTGACATCAGGTTTTTGTTGTTTTTGTAGAGAGGTGTCGTCATCTTCCATCATACAACATCTGGTAATCTCAAATGGTCACTTATCTGGTACTGACCAGGCTAAACTTTGCTTAACTCTTTACTGCCAGATTTTTTTTTCATGCATTAAATAAATTTTTTAATCATGAAATCCACACGCGACGGAAGTCAGCACGCAACTGATGCACGGGCATAAACCCTCGTTCACTTCTTGGACCATGCATAGACCTGTACTTTGGAGACCATCTATAATAGTAAGAAATACAGCCCTGGTCAAAATTATGCAGCATCTATAAAAAACACTTGTATAATATTTTAAACCTACGCATATTATTAATATTAAGAATTGTACAGTGAACAGTTGAGAGCAAATGTAAAATATTTCACAGTAGATTGTAATATTTATTTGCTTTAAAGCTTCTTCCATGAGTTTGTTTATTTTTAAAGTATTTTTTAACCCTTTACCGCCAGAATTTTTTTTTTTTATGCAATGAACATATTTTTTAATCATGAAACCAACACGTGATGGAAGTTAGCGTGCAAATGACGCACAGACGTAAACAAACCCCTCATTCGCTTGTTGAACCCTGCATAGACCTGTAATTTGAAGACCAGTTGGGCTGACAAGCCATATGAGTAAGAAATATTTCCTTTTTGAAAGGCGACTTGAAAATGCAATTTGGCGGTAAAGTGTTAACTTTGATGATCAACATGCCATAAATAATCATGTTAACACAACTGTCTGTCATTAGATCATTTAAGTTAAGCAATGTTATATCTAATCAATATTAGGTGAGTGACCATTTATGAACATCAGACATTGCGGCACTATATCTAAGTGCCCCCGGTTGTGGTGGTTGTTAGTACCCCTTCCCTGTATGGCCAGGAGGAGATTTGGCCGTGGGCAGAGGGATACATAAGTAACCAGAATGCAATCACACAATTCCCCTTCTTTTCTCGATCTCTTTTTGTCCGGACAGCCATGGAGTAAGACGTCTATTTTTGTCTCTCCATAAATGAGAGGGGGCATCCCCTCTCCCCCAACACTAGTTAAGGTTAGTTTTAAAGGAATAATGGTAAAAATCAATTATATGATCTGTAAATTGTATGTTAATATTGTAATATATATATTGTATAAATTTTATAAAATAAAATAGTGAAGATCTTATATATTATGATGTGTCGTGCGTTGTTGTGCCTGTATTGAATCTTTGCCTTAAGAGAATGAAAAAGCCACACACCCACATCCAACATCTCAGGTATGCTTTTCATCTTGATACTCAAACCCTAATGACTGGCCCATCGTCACATCATCATAGGACCGTTTCTAAGACATTTAGTGTAACACGTGGGTCGGTCACACACCAATGACCGGCTGATCGTGTTATAAAATTGTATATGAAAAGATGCTGACATTTCTCTGTAAAAAACACCAAATGCTAATGTCCTTAAAGCATCTCCCCTGGATGGAATATCCATACGACTAAGGACCGCTTGTGAATTTGATGCCGCCTAGAAACTTCCTACATAATTATTTTTATAACAAGTGCTCGTCTGAGCTTCAATCTATGATTCCCCTTTGCCAAACTTGACACGTAACACTCGTCTGGCTGCAACCACTGTTAGCATTTCTCCCTATTAAATCTAAACACAAATTCTATGAACAAAGTTTCTTTTCTGGAATTTTTCACATGTGGAACTGTTCTACTGGCTACAATGGAATCATCTTCAAGTCTAATGTAAACAAGTTCTTGCTGCGTTGTCCCCTTAAATAAGCAAATTATACCTAATTTACACCACAAACGATTACTGTGCTGTTTTCCCGGTGACCACTATACGCTAAATAACCCTTATTTATTATTACTTTTTTTTTTTTGCAATTAGTCCAATGGGAAAATTATTTACGTAATATATAATAATCAATAAAGGATTGATTCTATAATAATAAATACACAATCTGCATAAATTAAAATATTATGTTTAAGCGTATTGTACGACCGGACAACGCCGAACAGCCAGCTAGTACACAATAAACCTTAAGAAAAAAAAACTTGATCAATTATTGGATAATTCAAGTCATTATCTGCAAAATGTTTTCCAAGAGCGAAATAAAAGCAGCTTTGTTTTTTTTATTTTTTATTTTTTTTTTATTTTATTTTTTTTTTTATTTCACTTTTAAAGACAAACAATTCTTTGAAATATCAATGTCCGACCTTTTTTTCAAACAGATTTCAATCTTTCAACTACAATCCGTATAAATGACCATTAAGCCAGTTTGAAGTGTCCGCAGCTTGTTCTCACTGAACATTAGTAAATTAGAATTCAATTTAAAAACAAATTCAAAATAGGAATTTAAATCAATTAGTCCAACACATTTTGTAAATATGGACAGTGAAGAACACAGATCAAAAATGGTTTATGTATGGTGCGTAGGTTGAAAGGCCTGACTGATGTTTTTCCTGATGACAATGCCCATCATTCAAGCACAAGTTCATTCGTGCTTTGTTTCCTGATCATGTGTCACATATTTATACAAATAAATAGTTTGATTGCTTAATATTACTGGGTAATGTGGGTGTTATCATTAAAAAGTGATTAATAACAGTTAAAATGATGATAGTAGTTCATGTTGCAGTACAAAATGGTCCAGGTTAACGTAAAAAGGTAGTTCTAATTTTTATTTGCAGTGTGTAGTTACCATCCATTATAGTCTTGAGTTTGCCATTGGATTTGCAATTTGTTATGAAGTGTTTTAAGATCCGTGTTGCAACCAGTCTCCGTTTTATCATTTTCTTTGGAAACAGTAGGGGAGGGGGTACCTGGCGTTACCCGGGTGTGTTGCGGAGGTTTAGTAAGAGTGGGAATAAAAAGCAACCTGGTGGGGGTGGGGTGGGGAGAAACAACAGGGTTGAGAGAGGCGTTAAAAAAAAGTGGTAGTAGGCTGGAACCCATAATATGAAGGAGGTAAAAGTGAGGTTAAAAAAAAAAGAAGTGGTAGTAGGCTGGAACCCATAATATGAAGGAGGTAAAAGTGAGATTAAAAAAAAAGAAGTGGTAGTAGGCAGGCAGGCTTGAACCCGTGATGCAAAGGAGAAAAAAGAGGTGAAAAGAACGTAACATGTTAGCCGATGTCCACATTGTGCAAGCAGAAGTTGCGTGCGTTGAATTTAAGCATAGTCAATCGAACATATGATGATTTAAATGCTTTGTCGCTTTTTTCGAACAGTTTCTGTTTATACGAAAAAGCCAAACAAACATCCAAGACGACGCCATGGTAGGAATTTTGTTTAACTCGCTCAAAAAAAAGGAAAGAAAGCTGTCTGTTTGCGAATGCGAGATATTACAATCTGGGATATATGCAAAACTTTCTTGCGGAATTTTACCGACGCGAGAACCCCTAGCCAAAAGGCCTTTCACGGACATAAACAAATGCTCGCGCCCATTTTGCCTTTAATATGTTGGACTAGCCTGGGTACCTGGGAGTTTGGAGGTGTGCGTTGAGCAAAAAAAAAAAAAAGTCAGCTCGAACCCGTACCGCGAAGGAGGAAAAAAATGTGATGTCTTTGCTGTTGTGTCCAATTTTTCGATATTTGTCATCTGAAGGGTTGAGCCTCAAAACGATATCGATCTCGTAAAAATCTGTCGCCTGTCGAAAGTTTTAGGCAACATGCAGGCATACATACATACATACATACATTTAAACAGACAGGTGAGATTTATATTATAGATGGTTGTTAATCCCCTACAAAGTATTTAGAGACATTTGTCACCATAAACCTATGCTAGCATCTTCTAGTTTTTCTCCATCTTCTCGTTGGCAATGTCAGGATCCTAGTGTTGACAGGTACAGAGTGATACTGAAGTTCACAATCTACATGCATAATAAAACAACACACAAATACAGGTGTGTGATACAAGTTACCTGTCGGAAATGGTTGTGTGTGTCTTGTTGAGGTCCAGGCGACAGTTTCTGCAGCTGAGCAAAGCCTCTTATTTCTCAAATGTAGGATCTCAGCTAAGACTAGCCGTTAAGTCTTTCATTGCAACCTTTTTTCTGATGGGGTCTCTAACCGATCTCCCGCTAACATCCTACCTTTTCCAAATATATTAGCTCTAGATCTGAAATCTTAGATGCTCCTCTTATTTTCAGCTCACCTCCATTAGCAGGTAGCATCGTCAATAATCTGCAAGTAACGTATATGCTGGTTGGGACATATTCTAAGATTGGATAAACAGAGAATTGTCAACATAAGTGCTCCAGTGGACCCTACGTGGAAAAAGAAGTGGGAAAAAAAAAGAACCAGAAGCAGACAATCGAGAAAGATTTCATTGCAACAGGAAGAAACTGGAGATAGGCTGTAGATCTGGCTCCAGATTGAAAACGATGACAGACTTTGACTGCCTCATGTGTCACAAGTCGTGAGAGTTCCTTAGTTTGTCACCTCCGCCGGAAACAAGATCCTTCTTAATTCTCTATCTTGACATCTCTCCCCGCCTATTGATGGCTAACTCTTAATCACATCGCTTTTTCTGTGTACTTCAATGGATCACCCATTTATTTCTTAGCTAATCTCTCCTGGTAGTACTGATTGTGGAGGTGGAGGTGGGAGGCGTCTGTAGTGCTACATCACTGTCATGTCTCTATTTTATTTCTATGGCTGATAATTCCTTATTAAATCTATTTAAGTTAGTCTTGCAATTGGTCATCTCTTCATTTGCAATAACTGATAATTCATTACAAAACGTTTTTAAGCTCATGTCGTCGTCATGTGTTATAACTAGTCATCTATTATTAAGTGGTTTGCAATCATGTCTTAATTTGATTCAAAATGATGCATATGCTCCATTTTCTTGTATGATTTCGTATTTGTTTCTTTTTATTTCAATCAAAGTTCTCAGAAACCAAAGGTCCCCATTCTTGGGGTTAACACTTGATCTTTGTATGAGCTGCATAAATATTGGAATATTCTATTACTCTTTTCTTTTCTCTTTCAAACGTGCAATTAGTAAAGAATAGTTTTTTTTTTACATAGGCATAACAATTTACCAAGGCCATGGACCACTCAAGGATAAGGGTTAAGAGTGTACAGTAGTCAATTGGACAATATCGTAATTGTTAGTAATAGAAATTCGGTAAATTTGTTAACTTAAGTGGAACGGCTCATCAAAAACTTGTTTACATTGAACTTGAAGACAACCATATTGTAATCAGCTGGAAAGCAGGAAAACGGAAGTTATGGATACAAATTTTCCTCTCACTTATTGACCAGTTAAATACGTTATAGTATATCTTTATTTTATTCTCTTGATCTTATTGCATTCCAAAACAAGAATTTATCTAGTCTGGTGGAGTATCCTGATTAGTTTTGTTACTATAGGCAACATCACTTGGTAAAGATGCACCATTGCTCGTATAAGCCAGTGTGGGGTAGCCATACCAAAGAAATTCTTACAGCTTCGAATATCATGTTATTTTAAATATTAAATTAGGATTTACTTGTAGTGAAAAGTATTCTTATGCCATGTTGGCTTGGCAACATGGCATAAAGATGTACAGAGAGAGACCTCAGACACTCAAAGAAAGTGTTTAATAATCATTCAAGTTCTTTCTTTTTAAATATATAGAAAGAACCAGTATTTTTAATAGTTGTCTGTTTTAAATGCATTTCTTGCAAGTAAATAAGCTATAATGTTAGTCACGGAGGAATACTGAGAATTTCAAACCATTCTGAAACGCTAGAAGGATAAAGGGGGTAGCTCTAGATATACGTAATTATTGGGGTTCAAGTTGATGGATCAGGCCATGAAAATAATGGAGAGACTAATTGAGACGCAAATATGGAGTCAGATGAGCACAGAAAAAAGGCAATTTGTTTTATGCTTGATCAAAATACCAATTGTGTTATATCTTATTCTGAGAGAAATGTGTTAATAAGAACTAGCCTGGTGGAGTATCCAGCTTAGTGCTGTTGCTACAGGCAATACTGCTTAGAGAACACCACTCATTATTCCATAACTGTAGAAGAGAGCATTAAAAATGTTTCTTTGGGATTTATTTAAAGGTAAAGGAAACCAAATCCTATCATAGCTTTTCATCAATCACTCATAACATAAAAACACGTATGAATGGTACATATACTCGCCTTTTCATAAGAGCTCAAAATCTTTCATGGAAGACTCACACAACCAAACAACAATTCTAATTCTTCCATTTGCATCGTCTCTTATTGACGCATGAACATGTGTTCAGTTTGCAGACCATTGTTCTAGAGTAATAAATGAAATAGAATGTTCATATATGCAGATGTCATTGCAAGGGATTTTGAGAGGCGGGGACCTGGAAGCAGCCATGGAGAACTGGGATATGGATTGAAAGATGAGAATGATGCCACATTTGGGTTGGTCCATCGACTACTAGCCTCTACCTCTAGGATAGGATGAAATACAGAATTGTGAATGTAATGTGTTCCACACTCTCTAATAATCTCTAACCTGTCATTCCGGTTGAAAGATTATGACGATGATTACAACGACACTGAAACCTTCACCTTTACACTGAGTGGATGAGAGTTTTTGCAGGTGAGTACTGTTCTCTTCCCTACAACTCTTTTAGCAAATAGGTCCTGGATATGACCTTAAACTATATTCGATGGTGAGGCTCCAGCTTGCAGGCTTTGGGGAGTGTGGAGTCACCCTTTAATTACCATTGCTCCCAGGTCCACTCTGACCCGGAGTGGTATAACCTGTTAGGGTTCCAACTATGAATTAAATAGAAACCGACTTGAAAAAAAAAAAATTCTATTAAAAATTTTTCTTCAAAATAACTGGATTTGGCATTAAATAGCCTGAAAAGGGTTGATATGTATAAAACAAAAACAACCAACCAACTTTTACCAAATAAGTGATGTTTCTCATCTCTCTCTAATCTATTGTTATTTCCATGGAAAGATCTTGAGTGTGACCGGGAGGTGGGTGGGTGGATGGAACTATGAGCTTGTACAATTTTGCTTGTCAGCTGACTGTAGGCTTCTCTTATCTTTTGCCTTTTTCTCTGGGCTATATATGTGACCTGCTCTTCTGCAGCTGCGTGCATTAAACAGTTGAACTTTTACCACTGACGATATCAATTCTTACATCCTGACCCCATCGTTCAGTGTGTTTGACTACCAGCTGCTATGCCTGCGGTTGCGTGTGTGCACATTTAACATGCAACAACACATTGCTATTGTACTGTTTCGGTACTGATTGCAATATAGTAGTCTTCAAATCCAATATAAACAATTTTTTCTCATGGACCCACTGAAAATTAATCAAACGTAGTTCATATCATATATCAATGTTAGTACTTACATAATATTTCTCATCTTTCAGTTGGCAATCATTTTCATCTAATTAATCCTTGTGCTTTGATCCTTTCACAAGTCAAGAGGTTATCTTATATATTTCCATTTTGATACTTGTATGTTTTATAGCATTCACTTAAGTTGAGCTCCCCCCCCCCTGGATGTGCATTACATTTTGCACTGTAGCAGTAATAATGAAGCTAGCAAAAGATTGCTAGCAACTCCTAATTCCACAATTGAAGACCAAACACATATGTGCTAGAGAGCATTGCAAAAGAACTTATCAACATTAAAAAGAAAATAGAGGAATGATTACAAAATCCAAAAGTTGGAAGAGAAGTTTCAGATATTTTTCAATGTATGATACATTTTTTTTTTCTTTTGATGAGTTAAGGGCGAAATAGATTAAAAAATTGACATAATAATTACATAATGATTCTGTGGAATGAAACGGATGATGTCAAGAATTGTGTATGTCAACGTACTTGAAGAAATAAACGGTAAGATGGTTAACATCTTGAAGTTTGGAATATAGAATTTTGTCATCTATAGTATAAATCTAACCTGTCTATTTAAATGTATGTATGTATGTCTACCTAACACTTTTGACAGAGGGGACGGATTTTCACGAGATCAGTATCGTTTTGAAGCTCGACCCTTCGGACGACAAATATCGAAAAATTGGCTAAAAACATTAATTCCTTTACCCTCAACCGGCCAGTTTTCTACAATGAAAGGTCGATTTGTTTTCTTTCACTTTCTTTTCCGCCTTCGGGTCATGGGTTCGAGCCTTGCCTGCCTACTACCACTTTTATTTTTTTTGCTCAACACACACCTCCAAACACCTGGGCAACGCCGGGCAACCAGGCTAGTATATATATATTTTGTCAAATATATATAAAAAAAATGGACCACTGCAAAGAAGGTAGGTTCTTTCTACTGTGCTAGAAAGCTACTAATGCCCGAAAGTATCCTGCACCTCTATAAGGCCACCATTCGCCAATGTATGGATTATTGTTGTCATATTTGGGCTGGTGCATCTGCTACTAGTCTCTCACTCCTAGACAAGGTTCAAAAGAGAGTCACCAACCTGATAGGTCCTGAACTGTCATCTAAGCTTCAGCCTCTGTCTCATCGATGAAATGTTGCAATCCTCTGCCTGTTCTACAAGTATTTCAATGGTGAATGCTCTGACAAACTGCAAGCACTTGTACCCCCTCCACGCAAATACCCCCAACAAACCCTAAAAGCAACTAAATCCCACCCCTTCACAGTAGAGATCCCTAGATGTAAGAGAGCCTTCTACTCCAGTAGTTTCTTCCCAAGAACCGCTACACTTTGGAATTCTCTTCCGGGTCCCTGCTTCCCCAACTGTACTGGCATGCAGAAGTTGAAGTGTAACGTGAATCGACATCTTGTGGCCCAACTATCTACAAAGTACCTCTGTAGCTTATGTCCCTGATTGGGGTGAAAATGTAATAAAAAAAAATAATAATAAATAAATAAAAAATAAAGACATTGATGGAATTCACTCCAGTTGAATAGAGTTGGCCTCCTTCTCCTGGACATACACTATATCTTGTACTATAGCAACTCATATGTGGTAGTACTGGGCAAGATCGCATGAGATCGCAAGTCATTTACGATTCCACCGTTGAAGAACAACCACATATGTGTCAGAGAGTATTGCATTTCCCACTTAAAAAAAAAAGTCTCTATGGAATTTATTTAAGACAAGGAATCCGTGAATTTTGGATTTACTTACAGTAGTCTCTCTCACTTCCCTTATTTCATCGTAACCTAAAAGCAACTATGTGGGTTAGAGAGTATTGCATTTCCCACGGATGGGATTTTTTATAGCAGAGGCGAACACTGTAAGGGATCTTTTCCCTACAATCCCTTTCTCACAACAGGGATAATGCTAGTCTCTCCCTACTCTATCTTTATTTCCATAAACGTTGCTCGACTGAGCTCCAGTTTTTGATGCGTCCGTGTAAGACATTCACAGCAAGAATTTTTTTCTTTTTTTTTTACCACAACGAAATCAGCTTTTCCTTCTTCCTCCCTTCTCTCTGCCTTGCATCAGGTGAAATTTCCATTGGCAGAGCCTCTTTGTAAGGGCTTCTCGCCTATGGAACACATTGCTGCAGGATTGTTTCCCTGCTGATTATAATTTGATTATCATCAAATCTTTGTTATGGAATCAAACAATTCATATTTTTGACCAAGATTGATTAATAATTTTTCAATTTAATTTATTGGTCAAAAACTAAAACAAGTATGCTTCGCGTTTCTGAATTTTTGAGATGAGGATTGGTTACATTTTTCACAATGTTTCCGTTGATGTAACCTCCGATCTTCTTTAGGTGTATCTTCTTGAACTCAAGAATTTGGACATTTGAAATTTCATCCAAATTCCTGAGTTTGATACGATACACCTGAAGAAGGTCGGAGGTTACACCGACCGAAACTTTGTGAAAATGAAACTCGAGATGAATCCAAATAATATGAATGTAGGAAAAGGATGGAAAGAATTTACAAAGTGGTATAGCATCGGTTCGATTCTGCCTTGAATTGCTTCGGTGTTAAAACATTTATGACCTCTTCCAAGGTCCAGGGATCCTGATTAAAAAAGCAGCCCTCCTCTTGTTCAATCGAAATCAATAGTGAAATAGTTTTGTGTGGTGTACATATAGACATCTTTTTGGTGCAAAAGTGAATAATATGTCCCGGAGTAAATCATAATGATCATTGAGGAGATTGTAAGCTAAAGAGAAAAGGTTAAGTTTCTTGAGTTGGATTCAATAGGGTAGATCCCGTAGACCCTTAACCATTTGAGTAGCCAGTCTAAACCATCACCAGATGCCGAATATTGCATAATAGATATCAAGCAGAAGCTTCGACATCATACTTCCGTAATCGTCTGAAGATGAAGACAAAGTTGAAGAGACATTTCCAGAGTGAGCTTGCAGAAAAAAAAAACATTCAATGCTTGCAAGCTTAATGCAATGTTTAGAAGTCTCATCATGTATAATATATATATGTATATACATATACAAGTGAACGTGTCTGTCTGTGTGTCTGTCTGTGTACATTTCCCTATGCAATAACTCTCTCAATTTTAAGTCTACAGACTCGAAATTTGATATACATGGTACTGAGATTTGGGGAAATCGATGTGACCGGATTTCAGCCAGAAATTTGGCTGTTAAAGAGTCAAAGTTCAACGATTTGACCTTTAAGAATTCTACCAAACGTCTCCGCCAATTTTGATATATAAACACTTGAAATTTTAAATATAGGTTTGCTTGGACATGGATCTAATTTAATAACTTCATTTGAGCCCAAAAGAATGAATGTTATGGAGTCATAATAGGGGTCAAAGTTAAAAAGAAATTGACCTCTGCGGTCTCTACCAAATTACTCAGACAATTTCTGGTATAAACATTTGACATTTTACATAAAGGGTATTCAAAGCTAGGGCAAGCTTTTTCATCGGTTTGGGTCGAAAATATTTAGTTACCAATATATAAATGTATGTATGTTTGCATGTCTGCCTAAAACTTTCGACAGAGACAACAGATTTTATCAAGATCAGTATCGTTTTGAAGTTCGACCTTTCAGATGACAAATATAGAAAAATTGGCTAAAAACATTAATATCTTCACCTTCAACTAGGCACTTTTCTACAGGGATGGGTGTCACTTTCCTCTCTTTTCGATTGTCTAGCCTTAATTTTAAACTATGCTACTTCTGGTTTGGCAGTGGTCATAAAAGTAAAGATGTCAGGTTTTTTCCCCATTCTTTTCCTCATTTGCGGTACGGGTTCCAGCCTGCCATCCAACTACCACTTTTTTCCCCCTCAACATACACATCCAAACACCTGGGCAACGCCGGGCTGAATTGCTAATAAAAAAGATATACCCAAATCTTTATTTTATACGGTACGCCTATACACCTATTATCGCCGATTGTTTGATGTTATTACACTGAGTCAGTATTCAAATCAGACGGTGTAACAAACGTCTGATTTGCACCAATAAATGATTCGAGGTAAGAAATACAAATTCACAAATTAATAAACTTTTTTCTTTATTAAAATGGAGAATTTCGCCAGCCTTGTAAATACTGCTTCTCTTATTAACATGCAAAAAGAGCTAATATAAAAGGAAAAATACAGTCATTACTTTTTGCTGTTATTTCATTCCCAACAAGTCACAGTGCCACGACTGGTGCTACCGGATCAGGCTGTCTGAAGATATTTGTTTCCTGAGACGAAATGCACCTAACATTGATGCTTTTTGTTTTTCTACTTCGTTTTGCAAAACTTAATTATGTTCTACAAATCCAAAAATAACAACCCACCTTTTCCCCCTTTTTCCTTCTTCCCATTTCTCTTTCTATCTCCCTCACTCCCTGACTAGTTTCCTAACTTAAAATGTACCAAACATTAATACTGTAACACGTTTTTCTCTCCCATTGCAAAACTCATTCATGTTCTGCAGGGCAGAGAACAAAAACGATAAAATCCACGATAAAACAACCAAACCAAACACTACAAACTAACGATTGAAGATACAAATAGCTTGAAGAATAAAAATCTTCTACAAAATAACTGGATGCAACATGAATACTATTTCTAAAATAACTAAATTCGGCATTAAATAACTTGAAAATGGTTAATATGCCGTAAAATAAAACAACCAAACCAAACAGTGTCACAAAGTCGTATTTGGGACCAGATTTGCAAGAATGTCATGAATTATGTGGGTGACGACACGGCCGTAACAATGAAGAAATAAATGCTGTTGTTACAAAGAAAAAGCGAGTTGAAATTTTTTTCTATTCTTTGCTTTGTGACTGAAAACTACTACGTATTGGTTCCCGGACAACGTTACATTATTAAGGCATTATAGAAGACTTTACAACAATTATGTAATGCTTAATAGAAATATGTCTCTATGGAATTCAGGACAAGTTGGTATTAAAGAGAATAAAAAGCTGACCAGTCAACCTCCAAATCTCAAAGATATAGATATTATCAAAATATCACATACAAATTAAAAAATAAATGAATTAAAAAAATACATAGAATTTAAAGAAAGAAAGTGTTGACCTTGAATTTACATTCTGTAGTCTTGTAATTCTCGCTTTACTTATTTTTTTCCTTTAGTCCTCACATTCCATGACCGATGTTTCTTATAAAAGGGAACGAATTGCTGTTGTTTTATTGGGGGGAAGGGAGTCGATCCATATAACACTTATCGTTGGCCTGTATTTTTTTGTTTTTTTTTACCTTGAAGTTGTACAATTTTTTTTTAACTTCTTATATCAAATGGCTTCATGCCTTGCTTGGGGCGATTTCTATTTATAAAAAAAAAATGCTTGGTATGAAGGAGAGACGATGGAAATTACAGGTTATTTGAGTCATGCATAACAATAAAAGTCTGATTTGCACAAGTAAATGACTCCAGGTAAGAAATATAAAGATTGTACAAATAAACAGGAATAAACAACAATGCAGAAAATGGGACAGAAATAAAGAATGTGAGAAATAAAAAAAAAAATGATGAAAAACTTCAAAAGAAGAGGAACATAATATAAAAAAAAACAAAAAAAAATTTTCTTTTAAAATCTCATAAATATACACAAAAACATAAACAGCGCTTGACTTTGATTGGCCGAAATTTTTGTGACGTCATTCTTAACATTACACTCAGCTCAACAAACAAGCATTGATTTTTCTTTGTTAAAATTACCAAAGTTTATAAAATCGAGCACAAAAAGGCCAAAGACTTTTATTGCGTGTTGAATTCTTTCGTGTTTGACCATTTTTTCCGAGAAAAGATATTATTGTTATTTAGATTGTTTATTCTCGGCTTGATTATTGATATTTTCACATCGTTTCTGCTGCTGTATTCTCTAGCCTTCTTCAGGGACCTTTTGTAGTATTCGGTAGCCTTCATGAAATTCGAAATTGTATCGTTTGCACTTTTCATGCGTTTGGTTTGGTTTATAGCACACCAACCTCTTTTAGGTTGATTTTTGCTGAATCCAGACATTTTGGTAAGAGATTTTATACTTCAAGTTCTTTATATGTCCAAATAGTGATTTATGGTGTTTTGTTTAGTTTGTTTTACGGCATATCAACCATTTTTACATTATGTTTAGTATTCTGCAGTATTCTTCAGGGACCTTTTGTAGTGTTCGGTAAGTTTCAGCAAATTTCATATTGCACCATTTGCATTTTTTCATGCATTTGGTTTATTTTATGATACACCGTTTCGAGTTATTTAAAACTGAATCCAGTCATTTTATCAAAAGTGTTTATGCTTCAAGTTCTTTATACCTTCAAATATTTAGTTGTTTTGTTTTACAGCAGATCAACCCTTTTCAAATTATTTACTGTCGAAGTGTCATGTTTCATATTCTTTATATGTTCAAATATTTAATCATGGGTTATTTAATGCCAATCCGTCATAAATTTTACATCGTTTTTGGTTTGTTTTGGTTTGGTTGTGGAAGATTTGTTTTTGATTTTGCAGAACATGATTGAGTTTTGCAAAAGGAAAAAAATAAAACATCAATATTTGGTGCATTATAGGTCAGAAAGTCAATATCTGGATAGCCTGATCTCCTAACATCAGGGGCGTCGGGTTAATTAATTCTGAATTTGGTTATTTTAGTAAAATATTTTATGCTTCAAGTTGTTTATTTATTCATGGTGTTTTGTTATTTTTTACAGGAAAACTTTGGTTTTGGCTTTGCAGAACATGATTGAGTTTCGTGAAGGGAAAGGACAAAAAGCGATAATATTAATGTTTGGTGCATTTTAGGTCAGGAAGTCTGTATCTTCAGAGAACCTGATCTAGCAGCAGTAGTCTTCCTCATGGAAAGAAAGAAATGAACAAAACGAATACAATGAACTCTGGTGAACTCCTAGTACTTGTGTCTGCTCAACGTAGATGCTCCTGGCTAACCTCACAAGCAGCAAAGATTCACCCCTTCACTAAATGCTGGAGAGCCTTCCACTGTACTAGTTTCTTCCCTAGACTGCTAAACTTTGAAATTCCCTCCCCGTTTCCTGCTATCCTTACTACAGCGAGTTATAGAATTTTAAATGTAGTGCAAACAGACATCTCACTGCTCAACTCCCTACAGTCCCCTGTTAGACACGATCCCAAATAATACGTCCAAGTGACAATTCCTTTTTGGATGTGAAAATGAGTTTACTTCGTTTTATTGAAGATGTTATCTTTCATATTTGTTGTGGTGGCACACATTCATTTGCATATGTGGATAGTAATTACACATAAATAGGAAGACTCAGTTAGTCTGAGGGTGTGTTCACCAGAAGCCACCGAAGGCCGCCGAGAGCAGATATGTTTCTCCAGCAAAGACTCTCTTATTTGACACTCTTATGTAAATATCCTGTATATATACCTTTTCCTAATACACTTCTTATTTGATCTACCTTTGTTTGTTGAATCGTCATTTGTATTGCTTTCTACGTTACTTGTTTCAACCTGCAAACTTAACAATATTAATATTAGCCTGGGTGCCGGCGTTGCTGGAGTGTTTGGAGGTGTGTTGAGGGGGAAAAATGGTAGTAGGCAAGCAGGCTCGAACCCGTGACGTGAAAGTGGAAAAGAAAGTGAAAGAAAACCTGGCGTCTTACCCCTACTCCATGACGCGACCGGAAGTTCGGAACGTTTAAATTAATAAAGCCATTTCAACCGATATGATGACTTGCAAAAATAGCAACGCAAAAAAAAAAAAAAAAAAAAAAACGACCCTTTTGTCAGTTGAGAGTGAAGGAATCCATTTTTTTATCCAATTTTTTTTAATATTTATCGTTTGACGGGTCGAGGTTCAAAACCATACTGATCTCGTAAAAATCCACTGCCTCTGTCGAATGTTTTAGGCATACATACATACACACATTTAAACAGTCAGGGCAGACAGGTGAGATTTATATAATAGATTTAACGATCAACGTAAGAGATGACAATTTCATTTTGAAAAAGTATACTTTTTAATTTAATTTTACATACAAATACCTTCTTTAGAAAGCGGGGGCGGGGGTGGAGAACAGGCACTCTCCATCATTGTTTACTAACCATCTATTTTTCCTTTTATTTTCTTAAACTGTTACAGTGCTTGCCGGTCGATAACGAAACAAACTAATTTTATTGTTCTTTGGCCTTTTGGCTAGGGATTTTTATCTTGGGCCTCCAAAATCAACAGAGACCATTCCTGTAATTATCTAGTCCCTGCTTATTTGCGGTGGTTGTTTAGTTATGTGCAGTTTTAGGCGGTTCACCCTCCCAAGCTTTGCCTTCTCTCTTTGAGAAGCGAGTTAGTTTATTGCAAATCGCCTAAGACGCCCTCACCAAGGAATGCTGACGAGACTACCCAGGCACTTTTGGCAGGTTAATGCCCCTCCTCTGCCGCACTGACTTCTCAATTCCACTTTCCGACCCTGGTGTATAAGTTTTTGCAGTGCGAGAGAACTCAATACCGTTTCTTGGCCTTTTGGCTAGGAACAAAGTGTAGTATCTGTTCTTATACTACACTTCACATTTTCTGTCCTCGATAAATGGAGGAAAAATCCTTTATGACTAAGACAAGTTTTATTTTTGTTCCTATCCAGAGTGGCCCTTTTTAGGGAGGTAGATTTTCTCCACATTAAAAACCGACCTTATATCTAACTCTGCCTGGGTGGGGTGGGGTGGGAAGCAAATAAATAAGAACCATCAAGACAAACACAATGGTAAAATCAGCAAACAATGCATTAACAAAAGTATGTTACAAAAGTACACGTCATAATTCTGAGGCATCGCTGCCCACGACGGTTTAGTTCTAACTGTATTTAGTGTCTGGGTAAGTCTATTAATTCATGAAATAAGGGATATCAGTTTACCTTATAACATACAACAGTTGACTTCTCCCCCCCTTATGCATCCATTCTATTTCACATAATCACAATTATTATAAGGCCAAACATTTATGGGCATAATTTTTTTTTAGTATTTTATCCCGTTTCTGTGGCAATGTATTATTCTTATTTCTACTATTTACATCTTTTAAACAGTTTTCCTCATCATTGGATCCTAGATATGAGCTTAAACTATATCCAGTGGTGAGGCCCCAGCTTGCGGGCTTTGGGGATTGTGGAGCAACCCTTTAATTACCATTGCTCCCAGATCCACTCTGACCCGGAGTGATAGTACCTGTTAGGGTCCCAACTATGGGTTAAATAGAAGCCGACTGAAAACAACAAATATATTTTATTAAGAAATTTTTCTTCAAAATCTTTGAATTCGGAATTAAATAACCTGAAAAGGATTGATATGCCGTAAAACAAAAACAACCAACCAACCTAATTACAAAATAAACAAAATCCATAAATTCTATGACTTTTAAACTGAATTTATTCTTCGAATAACTGATTTATAGAAAAGATAAAGGACTTTTGTAAATAAGGAAAATACAAAAACTACATCTTATTTTGTAGAATCATGATTACAAATACATTCCGCATTAATATGTTAGACGCGTGACAAAATTACACTTGTGAATATTTCCATAATAATCTTTCAAATAGTTTACACATAACACATATGAGCAAAGTATGCTTTTTCATTTATTTTTCAATACGTAATAAACATTTTTCAATACGTAGTAAACATTTTTCAATACGTAGTAAACATTCAGCAAATATCAAGAGTTTGAATTTATGCATCTTTGGATTCGGCATTAAACAACCCAAAAAGAGTTGATATGCCATAAAACAAAAACAACCAACCAACCTAATTGCAAAGTAAAATTTTGATAGATTTTTTTAAGTTTAAAAATTGAAAAAAATTTCACTCGTAAAATTCAATTGATTTCATATGTAAAAAAAAAAATGTCTGGTTGAACGCGCGCAGGCACTTTGTAAACACTGTTGTTGTTTTTTTTTAAATAATATTTCTATTATTTTTTAAACAACTTTAATCGTTTATTTTGGAAGTATATTCCATACAGAAAATAAACAACCCACTTTAAAAAGAGAAATTACGAGTTGTTTTTTATATTTTATTCGCAGTTTTCTGTTAGGGGTGTCAAAAATTCCTCCAAAATTTTGATACACCTTACCGAGTCGACTAAGAAAGGACATTCGATGGAAACTAAGCAATCTGATGTTAACAGGGTAGTTTCCTTCTTAAGAAAGAAACAAAATAAAGAGTCAAAACCAATTGTATCCCACTTCTTCTGAGTATCAAAGTGAATGGTACGTTTTTTTTTGAAAAGTTAACTCTAAATATTTTTTTTGGGGGGGGGGGGGTGACTGGATGGGTGACAAGAAAATGACAAAAAAATGAGGTCACGGGAAGACTCTTGTAAAAAGATATCATGAACAAGAAACTTCTCCAGATTCATATATATACACTACACATACATATGTATATATACACGTAAACACACACACACACACACACTATATATATATATATATATATATATATATATATATATATATATATATATATGGTGTATGTGTTTACGTGTATATATACATATGTGTGTGTATGTGTAGTATGTGTATATGTGTAGTGTGCGTATGTATGTATCATGTGAATATATATGTGTGTGTGTGTGTGTATACGTGAATATATATATGTGTGTGTGTGTGTGTGTGTGTATATACGTGTGTGCGTATCATCCTTTAGTTTGCTTCTCAGCTTCTTTACTGATTACCGGGGGTGGGGAGTACAGAAAGTGAGTTTTTTCTAAGGGTGGGAGTAGGGGGGTGGGGTAAAGCTTAGGGTAGTTGGAGATAAGGAAGAAAATCTAATTCAATATCAGTCAAAAGCCACCCAAGAAGAATCGCGAGAAATCCAAAAATTAGATTCCCAAGTTTTTGAGATGAGGATTTGGATTATTTGAATTATTCGAACTACTGTTTTCATCTTAAGTGTTATTCGCACAACGTTTCAGCCGATGTACCTTCGATTTTCTTTAGGTCTATCTTATTTAACTTAAGAATGTGAATGAAACGCTTCATTTATTTATTTAGTCATTTTTTTTTTTACATGAAAATCACCAATAATTAAGGCCCAAAGGCCACTCGAAGATAAGGGTTAATGCATGTACGGTGACAGAAATTGGTTAAAATTTGATTATTTAAGAGGACAGCTCAAGAAGAAATTATTTACATTGGACCCGAAGACGACCATGTTGTAGTCAGTCGGAAAACAGGATAGCGGAACAAAGTTCCACAGCTTGCCAGTCCTAGGAAAGAAGATTTGTTTATGGAATTTGAGTTTAGATATAGGCACAAATTGGGAGTGGATGACATTGTTGATAGTGGTTTTAGCTAAACGAGTGCTTTATGTTAAAGGCATGTGGGGGGGAGCCATGGATTGAAGCTCCAACGAGCACCTGCCGTGAAAATAAAGAAAGAGAAGAGCCAAACTCACAACGTCTCTTTAGTGAGAAAGAGGTTGCGGGGATGAGAAAACGCCATCTCCTATTCGATATTGAAGCCGATTTTTAACTCTGTCAAGACAGAATACGGTGCTTGAAGCGGTTTCTCCACAGATGTGGCAGAATTACTCCATTTTATAAAATATTTGACTCATACACGAGTAGAGGATTGCGTCGGTAATGAGATATTTTCTAGAGCGGTAGAACGGCGAAAATATTTTTTCCAGCAACCTTGGCAGCATATTTGATTAACATCTACTTTAGGTCAGAAGTGAAAGTCAGAGTGCTTCGTTGAGACTAGAACTATTCACATCAACTGGGACCAGGTGGGGATTAGTGCGTTAGTGATGAAAAATAAATTAGTTTTGGATGCGATAATATTAACCAGTCACCTTTTTCTCCATTGCATCACATGCTCAAGGGCACATGAGAGAGATAGAAATTTTAGTCGTTGTTGACCTTTGAAGTGTTGCCATAGATGGTAGTGTCGTCTGCATATGTGTTGACAAATGAACTTAGAATGTAGTTTCGGAGATTATTGAAGATAAAGAGAGCTGGGCCCAGGATTGATTCTGCATTGATACTTTGAGCTTCCAAATTTTGCTCATCGACCATTAAATAGTATAAACCTATCGGAGAGAAAATATTCAAGGGTTAAGAAGACATTTTTAATATTCCAGAGTTGGAAATCTTGTTAAGTAAACCTTTATGCTAAACCCTATCAAACGCCATTGATATGTCAAGAACTATTGCTCTAGAGAGGAAACATCCGTCGATAAATTCACTGATCCTTGAGATTACAGTCAGCACATCAGCTGTAGATCTTGCGGGACGGAAGCCATATTGCTTGCCACTAAGTAGGTTCTTTTTAGTAGTATGCTATCGTTCCATCAGCCATGACCGGGTAGAAGTTTTAAGTAATTAGCAAGTGTATTCTTCATATCGCTGACACTTAGGATAGAACTTTTAACTTCCAGAAGAGTGTCACTAAACGTTAGCTAGTAATTTAGCACAAACTAGCAAGGAGATCCGACGTTGTACAGGATTGAGTGATGATGACTAAATATTTCACACTCATATTTTTATTGTCATTAAAATCAGTCAAATCGCCCATGTTTCACTCAAATCGACTGATTGTCTGCTCTAGTTAGGGATCCGTCGTGTTGCACCGGGAGGAAGCTTAAGATGTTTCTCGCAGTGACTTAGTCCACAATACATTGTAGGCTACATTGCACTGTAGAGAACTTACTGTTTATTTTGAATTTTGTATGTAATAGCTTCAATTAATTTTAAAATGCAAAATTCAAGTATCATGGTTTAATTGTACTTTAAATAGCAACATTCATTTCGAACGCGCCCCTGTTGTATCAAAGAATCTACTTTCGGCTTTTGTAGGAATAAAAGTTCTCAAATGCACTTGTGATGTTAAACTGTGTAAGGTGTTAACTTTGGTAAAAATCGCCTGTTCCTTCTTTCATAGGATTATTTCGATTATTGATACTTATCAAAGACATTCCGACACAAAACATATCTAAGAACACTGCCAGGCACATGTTGTAGTATCAGTAATAACAGCCCTATCCAGTACTTCTACTTCTCTCCCATATCCATCTTCCGGCTTAGGGCTCACTGTCGAGCAGTTCCGGTTTGTTAATAAAACTTATTCCATTTCAGTCTCCTCACATCCTCGTCTAATTCCTTACCATCCGCACGTATTAATATCACAAGGAGAAGTGGTTGCAAAATAATTTACAGACATGTAGGGTTATAGTCGAAATTCAAAACAAACGGAAAAAAAGAAAGGAAACAACAACAATCGAGTAATCAGTCTAAACACGTGGGGACACTACACATGAACTCAAAAACATGTTTTATTAATTACGGTGTAAATAAAAGTGTAAACCAAGGAACTTCAACAGTAAGGAAATGTGCGAAGTCATAGACAGAGGGACAGAATACATCAAAGAAAAGAAAAAAAGGAAAAAGAAAACGAGCGGAGAAACACTGTCAAAGAACGTCAAAATTTTGTAAAGTAGGTGATCCGTTACTATATTGTTATCTATAATATAAATCTCACCTTTCTGTTTAAAGTATGTATGTATGTTAGCATATTTGTATGTCTGCCTAAAATTTTTAACAAAGGCGACGGATTCTCACGAGATCGGTATCGGTTTGAAGCTCGACCCTTCAGACGCCAAATATGACTAAAAACATTAATTCCTTCACTCTCAACTCGGCACTTTTCTACAAGGAGGGGTCGCTTTTGTTCGGCGATATTTTCGAAAATCATCCCCTCTTTTCGATTCACTAGCCTTAATTTAAACCTTCGCTACTTCCAGTTTGGCGATGGACGCAACGGCAAAGATGTCACTTTTTTTTCACGTTCTTTTCATCCTTCCCGGTACGGCATCGAGCCTGCCTGCCTACTACCACTTATTTTTATTTTTTTTTTTTTACCCAACACACACCTCCAAACACCCGAGCAACGCTTGACACTAAGGATAGTTATTTTTATAAAAGCGAACAACACAAACAAAATACTGCTCTGCCACTCATTGTAAACAAATACCGTATGCCCATCATTCAATTTTGTGAATCAATAAAAAAAATAATTTCTTCAAGGTGTGATAATTCTCTTTATCAACAATGCCCTGTAAAATAACTACTCCTTCTATAAATTAGCAGAGTAGCAATTTACTAAATGATTTTGACAGATTTGTTCCAGAGGTTATGTTGCATTTTAACGGACCTATCAAAGTCATAAGTGAGGAGGTAAACGTGAATTATCTGTTGCTGTGGTCGAGTATTGAAGGGCAAGATTGACACTTTGGAATTTGAGTTAAGTGAAGCGCGTAATATAGAAAACTACATCAAGAAATTTCATACATAGAACCGAGATTAAATTTTCGCGTCTCGAGATACCAACTCCTACAGTGACCAACCAGCCCACGCATTTTCGAAAGGATTAAGGCAAATAATGAAACAGTGCGAGTACGATCCCCCCGTCGAGAAAACCCTTCTGGTCAACCTTTTCATTTTTGGTTGGTTGTTTTACGGCATATTAAAACCCTTTTCAAGTTATTTAATGCCGAATCCAAAGATTTTGAAGAAATTTTTTTTAATACAATATATTTCTTGTTTTCAAGTCGGTTTCTATTTAACCCATAGTTGGGACCCTAACAGGTACTATCACTCCGGGTCAGAGTGGACCTGGGAGCAATGGCAATTAAAGGGTGGCTCCACACTCCCCAAAGCCTGCAAGCTGGGGCCTCACCACTGGATATAGTTTAAGGTCATATCCAGGACCTTCATTTTTGGACTGAACATTAAGTCCACAAAAAACACCGCTATGTCTTGTTGGTCAGTAAATCGATCCAACTGCCACTCATGTACAAGTTTTCTGGAACTATAGGGACGAAACTGGGCTCCAGGATGGGATACTTCTTAAAGGCAATAAAATCATTATAACCCAGCAACCCGACATGCTGCAACAACTACATTCAATAGGTGATAGAGAAAGCATGTTTACTGGCCCAAACAGAAGTTTTCTGGGTCGGTATCAACAAGAACATAGACGAACGAATTAGAAACTGTTCCACATGCCCGAACTACCAACCCAATATTCCATCAGAAACACAACACCAGCGTGTATGTCAGTACAGACACCTTTACTATGGAAGACAAGAAATTGGGGGACCATAACAGCTGCAGTTCCTTCATATGACATCTCTACTCGACCACATCAACTGCAGACATTCGACAAATGAAACCCTTGTTCCCACAACGAGGCGTTCCGGGAGGTAGTATACATCACTATCAGCTCAAATCAAATCCCCAGCAGAGTTACGGAATGGATGACTCATGAGGACCCCCACTGGTATCAAAACAACAACTAGAGGATGAACAAACAAGGGTAGAGCTGGAGAAAAGCAAAGAAGAAAGAAACAAACAAACAAAAATGATCGAAAGAATAACCATCAACACACACAGTTACATACCGGTAAACAGGTTCATAATTTGGAAAAAAAGAATCAGTTTCTGAGAACCTGGTAAGATTGTGCAGATTGCTTCCGAGCCAAAGTCATACCTGGTAAAACTTATCAGCGGTGAAATCCATTGCAGAAGCCGGCAGTCATTAGAACCAACAAAGGGCAAGGCAGATAACATGAAGTGCCAGCTCCAACTCCAGTTCCTTACCTTCACAACCCTATCCCAGGATAAGGCTAAATGCCAGCCGGTGGTCACGTATCAACCATCCCAAGCATCCATTCATCAGTTCCATCGACGCCTGCCAAACTGTAGATCAAGCAGGGCGAGCAACCCTATGCAGAGGTTCGACTGGTGACATAGAACAAATGAACTATCCTCTCCTTCTCCGCAAACAGTTTCCAGCCTATTACAGCCCAATTGTAGTATCATTAATAACAGCCCCATTCAGCCCTCCCCCACTGCTCTCTATTCCATGACGCGACCGGAAGTTCAGAACGTTAAAATTAGGCAAAGTCAATCCAACCGATACGATGACCTAGAAAAATGGCTCGCAAAAAATCGACCCCTCCTTGTAGAAAATTGCCCAGTTATGGGTGAAGTAATTAATGATTTTTGGCTTATTTCTCGATATTTTTCGTCCGAGACCCCGAGCTTCAAAATGATACCGATCTCGTGGAAATCCGTCGCCTCTGTCGAAAGTTTTAGGCATACATACATACATACATACATACATACATACATACATACATACATACATACATACATGTAAACAGACAGGTGAGATTTATATTATAGAAGATGGAGAGATAGTAAACGAAGATAAATTAGTCTGTGTTCAATTTACTGTTTTCTTTGGGGGTTTTTCACCATTAATTGGGCTTTTGTTTTCTGTTTAGCCGGATCTGATTGCATGAGACCTGTAATCCGACACCAGTTTATGCGTTATCTTGTTTTCGACAAATCATATATTCATAACTGTTTTATCTATGGAACTTTTTAAAATTAAAACTCAACACAACACTCACATCATCATTTGACACTTTTTTTGAAAAGGAAAGCAGAAAACGTCATATATTGGCTAATAATTGTCGTACTCTCAAAAAATTCCGATGAGTGATGTGGCATGTTTTTGTTATGTTTGTTAAGTTATCGATATTATTGCAGACTAGCAGGGCTACTCGGCATTGCCAGGGGCAAATATTTAACATACTTCTATTAAAACTTTTATCTCCCTATCTTTTTCTTTTGCCCCTTATTGTTTCCTCTTCCCTCTCCTCAAACCTCTTTATTTTCCTCCCAGCCCATTCCTCTCTAGCTGAACACAGATACTATATCTTGCACGGCCTACAGACACAAAGTTTGATTAAATTTTACTCCAAAAGGTCTAAAAATTATATATATATATATATATATATATATATATATATATATATATTATAATTAAGTAATAATTATTCATTTATACCTACAGACACTAAAGTTTCATGCTTACGCAATTATCAGTGTAGGTAACAATTCCTGCCGGTGATGAAATCTGAACCCAACCATGACGCCACATTTTGCTCTATTTGCTGAGCTTCTACCTCAGGGCCACCAAAGTAATTAAGAAATATATTTCATTTATTTATTCTCATGTTAAGCGCTTATCTAAGCTTCCATCCAGGTCGCTCTGCCAAAATTTCATAAAAAAAACTTTCGTCTAGCTACAGCGACTATCAACAATTCCCTCGACTCTATTTGTGCTTAAATCTAAACGCAAATTCCATGAACGAAGCTTCTTTTCTAGAACTACCCTCCTCTGGAACTCTGTTCCACTGGCTTGCTTTTCAGCTGAATACAACATGGTCGTGTTCAATCCAATACAAACAAGTTCTTGTTGAACTATCCCCTCGAATAATAACTCCTGATGGAGTAGCTTTATTTAATTTTACTATCAATGCCAGTGTTTCTTAAGGCTCTATTCTAGGCCGAACATTGTTTCTTCTCTATATAAATGACCTTCCAGAGAATATTATCAGAAAATCAACATTTATGCTGATGACTAGGGCTCTGACAATACAATATTCTTTCCATTGTTTTGACTCTTGAGTATATATCTGTTAATATCTTATATGGTTTTATATAGACGGATGTGGTTCTCATATGATTAATTGTGTCTAACTGTGTTGGATATGTACTTCAGAGTCAAAAGAATGAAAAGAATATGCCGTTGTCACAGCCATACCAATGACACCAATTTCTATTCTGGTATTGCTTCTCACCCATCTTTTTTTGATCAGTTAAAATATGCAGTTGATCTAGAAGTTAATCAGGGTTCAATTATGGATTGGGATAAGCAATTGCTTGTTTATTTAATCCTGTTAAAACTCAGCTATTGTTTTTCAATCGTAGACGTGCCTCTTTTTTTTTTTTTTTTTTACACAGTGATCACCACTTATCAAGGCCCGGAAGCCACTCAGGGATAAGGGTTATTGCAAGTACATTACGTTAGTGTGGAGATTTGATGGACTGTTCACTTAAGGGGGCGGTTCATTAGGAATTTGTTAACATTAGACTTGAAGACATCCAAGTTGTAGTCCGGGGGGAAGCAGGCAGACGGAACAGAGTTCCACAAGCGTGCAGTTCTAAGAAAGAAGCTTTGTTCATGGAATCCGCGTTTTGATTTAGGCACAGATATAGAGTGGGGGAAATTTTTCACAGTGGATTCAGCTAGACGGGTGTTTTTCGTGAAGGATTGGCGAGGGGGGACCAGGAATTGGAGTTCAGACGAGCACCTGCCATGAAAATAACGATAAAACAATTCCTGAGATTTTTATGAATTGCTTTGCTCTTGAGAAATTTATTCTAAAACATCTTGGTCTTTCTTTCTCATCAAATCTTTCTTGGAGTTCATATATTAGATCCATTGCTCTTTCTGCGTCCCGTAAAATCAGTTCTCTCTATCATTCTAACCATTTTCTCACACCCGAGACAATTCTCTATACCTGCGAATCTGCTATAAGACCTTATATGGAGTACTGTTGCCATATCTGGGTTGGCGAATCTGTCTCATTTGAAGGTTCTTGATAAATTGTAGAAACGTATCTGTAATTTGATTGACATCACACTTTTTTATTCACTGCGACCTCTCTCTCAGAGACGTGGTGTTGCTAGTCTCCGTCTTTTCTGCAATTACTATTATGGCATGCATTCCTCAGACTACAAAGTTATGGAACTCTTTTGCTGCTTACTGTTTTCTTTTTATCTGCAACCTTAGTCTTTTCGAGATTAAGGCCAATAAGCAATAATCAGCTTTCATTCTTATTAGTTCATTACATCAAGTAACTTCATGCCTTGTCTTGAGCGATTTCCTGAGCAAAAATTACGGATATCAATTCAGAGAAGTTTTGAATTGCAACAGATTCCAGGTAAACAATGGAAGTATTAATACAATCATGGTTAACAATAGTTCTTCTCTTGTGTTAAGGCGAAAAGTTATAACCGAAAAATTCAATGAAATTCAGTATATTTTATACAATGATTCAGGTACTTGATTGCTTTGTTCTTATCGCCCCTGGCTATAAATATAATCATCCAAATCTTTATGATCATGTCCAGAATAATTATGCCAAAAATATCGAAACCGTCGATGAACCAAATTTTGGGATTGGTAAAGTTGTGGAAGTTATTAAGACAACCACTTTTGCTCCCCCCCCCCCTAGAGCACGGATCTCCAAACTATGGCCTGGAAGCCACTCACTTATTAGTGAGTGTCTGGATAGTGCTCTATCTCTTTAGTCTTTCAATCCTCCTTGACCTTCATGACTATTTTGCGTGATATTAGCAAATTTTGGGAGAGTAGAAGGGGAAGGTCAGGTCCCCCGAGTTCATCTAGTGTTCCTTCAATCTTTTTGCTTTACTTCTGTTGTGGCTGCTTCATGTTTGTAGTTTATGTGGGTTAGTTTCTGCATTTGAGGATTTTCCTCAAAATTTCAACTGCTTTCATCATTAGCGTCTACTATTAATAATAATAATAATAATAATAATAATAATAATAATATTCTGCTTGTTCTTTCCTTAGTCCATATGTTATTATTTGAACCAAACTTCTTCAAAAAAGGTCAAATTCATTCAATTTAACAGTGAAATGGATAATCTGGAAGACAAAAATATAAGAGCGACTTCCTTCGATGTAGCTTCGTTTTTGTATATCATTAGAAAGAAACTGGCAGTAATTTCGATGAAGAGCTATTCTTTAATAAGAAAGAAGTCAGTGCAACGTTATGTAAAAAATGGGAACATTTGAAAACACAGGGGGGGGGAAGGACGATATCTGTAAAGAGGTGCTGGACTGAAGGAGTAAATTAAAGATTATCTCTTACAATGTGATTTTATTATTTGTATTGAACTATGTAGCACAATATTACTTTCTGAATATTTATTAGTACTTAAAATATAATGGATACTATTTTTATAGAAATGTTAATAAATTTGTATTTATGAGTTATAAGTTTTTTTGTTCAAAAAGAAAAATAAACAAACTTAACCAAATAATTAATAAAAACATTCGTTGATCCAATATATTTCTCATTCCATGGAATTTCCACGCGTACTACTAATAACAGATTCGTTTATTTAATTCTACAACTTTACGTTGATTTGAGTGTATAATACATTTCCCAAACTTTACACGGCCTTTGCCTTTTTTTCCAGGCTGGCCTTGAGGATATGCTCTCCGTGGCCAACCAACTATTCACACTGCTTCGTATTAACTGCTATTTCAAACCTCTTCCTCCTCCTGGACATGTGATCTTGTTAAGCCAATAACAGACTTTGACATCTCTCAAACCGTTCTCCTTTTCTGCATCTAACAATAAACTTGACGTAGTTTTTATTGTACCGAAATGGTTTATATCCCTTTATTGGCAGGATATTATGGGCATCCTTGTATGAGGCTGCAGAACAAAATGATACAGCCAATAACTTGTACGGCCGCGAAATGGGTGTCAAGGGACTTTCCAAATTTTGGACAGCTTTTCCTTGTCTGAGAATAGGCAGATGGAAACGTGAGAGTTATCGGAGGAGGGAAAGGGAGCGATAGTAAATGGTGACTATATAGGACTGACACAATAATTCCAGTTCCAACTGAACCTGGGGGAAATAAAAGTGAGATCAGTGAGGTGTGGCTACTTGCAGATGGAAGACGATTATTACTTGCTAGAAGACGTATGAGTGTTGGACGGAGGATGTAGGAGAAGGGGGAGGAAAGGTGTGAGCGCATGCGTGCATGTCACATTGTAATATGTCTGCGCAGGAGATTTGTTGGAAAGATAAATTGGACAGGTGAAGGAGAATAAGTTATTCGGAGAAACAAATAAAAAAAAATGAAGGAGTCTCACGGTATATATATATATATATATATATATATATATATATATATATATATATATATTAATGAAAACAAAGGGATGTAGTGTTTACCTGATATACGCAATGGTAAACTTTAAACTAATAAAAATAACAGTATTCATAAATAGAAAATTTAATCCCAACCGAATTAAAAAAGCTCAATACGCAATAGAGAGTAGAGCTTATTATAAGAGAAAGAAAATTAAAACTGTAAGTTGAAATTTACAATCAAAATTTATTGTTCGACCGAATACCCCAAAAAACAATTTACAAAGTCCTTATTCCGCGGAGTTTCTAAGAATGCTATTCTTGTTATTCTTCTCATCAGAGGACATAAAGAAATCAGCAAATTATATTTGTAGCAATGCTAGAAGTTGCTAGTTAAGGCATTAAGTGAAACCGCAATTTGTTGTAGTTATAAATTGCGAAATACAAATGTGAACAATGTTGGATAAGTAAAAATATATATATAAAAACAAACCGCGCATAATATTTCAGCTTACATGAAAATCCTTTCCAGTTAATCCGAAATGCAAAATAGTGTTTTTAGAAAGAATGAGTTCCAAAATAAGTCCAGCGGGATGATGCATATAATTTGATTGGAAAGTCTTCAAAACAGCTGAAATAATGAAAATTGTTTTTTTTTTCGGGCAGTGCAGTAGCCCAAAGAGAAGACTGTCCCCAGTCACATAGGACCTAATAGTAAAAAGAGAGAAAACTGGTATGAGATCTTTCATCATTGGCTTAATTATAAAAAGTGAAATTTTTCTTTCTCTCGTTATATATATATATATATATATATATTATATATATATATAGTTAATAATATTTATATATACATATATATAGTTAATAATTATTATAATAAATAATTATGTCAGCCCCTTTTAGAAATTAGTTTCTTGTCGTTGAGCACTTTCAGTTAAATAAAGTCGGTCAATTTAGTTCTTATGCGTATATTAACATATAATGATTAGATCACTCTGACTGACGTTAAAAAGCATTAAAAAAATGTTTAAACTTTAACAGCATTTCTCGCGGTTAACGGTAGCTGAATGGATTGGGTCGTTGCTAATGAAGCCAAGGATGGTTCCTGCCGCCGGTTTCGTATCTCTCAACTGGTGTTAATCGTGACACCCTGCACTGATGATTCCCGAAAAGATTAAACACTAGTGTCTGTAGGTATTTAATAATTATTATAGCAAATAATAATAATAATAATAATAATAATAATAATATATATATATATATATATATATATATATATATATATATATATATATATATATATATATATATATATATATATATATATATATATAAGGAATAAAGCAGGAAAAAAGGAAAAGAAAAAAAAGGAAAGGAAAATAGCAGGCAAATGTAAACTGAGAAGAAAATTTATCGTACACAATGTGCGAGAAGAAAAACAACAGGAAGAAAATCTATATATCTATAAAAGTGAGAATGTGTACGTGTGAGAGCACTTCTCAACCTATATACTCAAAAAACATTTTGGTTTACAGACTTGAAATTTGGTATATAGGATATTCAGATGTGTGGAAAACTTTAATCAGTTTCATCCTGAACAATCGGCTGCAAAAGAGTCACAATTATCAAATTAGTAAAAAGAGGCCATCGGATTTTTATCTATATGTCAACTGTTTCACGACTGCGTATGCGCAGGGGAGAAACATGACAGCTTTTATATGTTAAGAATAAGATTTCTTTTAAAACACGTGGTAAATGTCGAGTCGAGTTGGTGTAATGGTTGGCATACTTGGCTCAGTGTCTAGATTTTGGTTTCGATCTCCGCTTGAGTATTTTTTTTCTGCTTATAAGAAGTGGACTGTTTAGAAAAAACATAATACACGCATGCACATATCTCAGTTTCTATGCGTATTTTACGCCCGGGAAACGTCGGGTACATCTTCTGGTATACATCTAAAAAGGAAGGAAGAGTAATTGAGGGAATAAAATATTTACGAATGATAAAAAAAAAATGAATGGAGAATGAAGAAGGAAAATGAAGTTTGAAAAAAAAAACAAAAATAAAAAATATATATAACAAGGAGATGAAGAAATTAGGTAGGAAAGCAAGGTGAGGGATATATGACAAAATATACGAAAAAAAGGAACAGAAATCTAGAAATGAAGAAAAAAAAAAAGAAAAACCGCAGAAAAATGAAAAATTCAAAGAAAAGAAAAAAAAAGGAAAAGTAGCTTTGATAAGTGGTAGCATCAGTAAAAAAAAAAAGGGGTTGATATGGCGTAAACTCACTAAAATTATACAAATTCATCTCCAATGTTTCTGAAAATTTTTATAAGCTCATTTAAAATCTCATTTGAACTGGAGTGCTATAAAAAGTTAGGAAAACAATAAAATATTTCTGACGACGAGTTGTCAGCAACGCCCTTCTCCTCTAAAGTCCTTTAAATTAAACACACACACACACACACACACACACACACACACACACACACACACACACACACACACACACACACACACACACACACAAAGAGAAATGAATCCAGTTAATGGAAAGTGTAAAAAATAGAGACAGTTATAAAAGTGAATATTTTTATTTGTTTATTCACAATCGACGTTTCTAATGTCAGGCAAGAAAAGACATCAAAAATGGCGAGCATGCCGTTCGCTCGCTTACAGAGTTGAGTTGCGAATTCCTCTTAATTTCACACTGTTTCCATTGCGCGCTGTTTCTTTCACATTTTCTGAATAGATTCAATAAAAATACGATCCTTTTTCAATTTAGCAGATTTTCTTTAAACGATTAAATCAAGAAAAGTATTAAAAAAAAAACAAAGAAAAAAAAGCAAATCCATTTTCATTTCTTTCCCTTTTTTAACTTGAAAAAAAAAAAGTAATAAAATATTCAATATTAATCCCAAGCAAAGTAAATGTGCCAATTGCTTCTACAACAAATCTTAATGGCTGTCAGTTTCGCTTATTTTTATTACTATTATTCATTTTCGTTTTTTCTATGAAAGAGGAGTTGACAAAAAAATTGATTGAAAAATAAATAAATAAATTCTCCGAACAATTCAATTTTTCAATTCAATTAGATGACATCATCAAAAGAATTAGCCAATCAAATGTCAGGATTTCGTTTTTATCTTCAACCTTTTTATTAAAAAATCATAGGCAGAGGAGAAAAGAGAACCATTGAAAATAATGCTTACAATGTTACAAGAATTAATGTTAGTCTAAGTCTATATTGTTTATTATATCTATATAAAAGATTCCGTATAAAGCGTGTATTGTTTTATGTGGAGGTTCTTAAAAGGGAGGTAAATCATATAGCATATTAGAAAAATATTTATTTACTAGATTTTTGAGCCCACTAAAAACAGGAAAAATTTATAACCCGTTGGCTTAAAATGAGTGCTTTATGTGAGAATCTATGAATAAAAATGATAAACCTTCCAACTTGTTTATAATTTTCTTATAATTTTCTTATAACTTGTTTATAACTTTCTTATAACTTTCTTATTAAAGTGAGTTTCTCTTCATTTACATATCTCCTCTCGCGTAATCTTACCGTTTGTTTTTTTCTTTATTTTCTTATTTGAATACTTTCTTTCTTTTTTTTAAACATGCATTCCTGACCACTCGTTACATCTGTCGTTGTAAAATTCAGTTGAATAAAGCCTTGGAAAAAAGTCTTCATTACGTTACAGTTTATTCAACTGATTTTTATTTTTTTTCAACCTACTTTTATCTCATGGATAAAGTTATTCGACTGGACAAATTCGACATAGCTTCTGCAGACTCACAGGCTAGCAAACTTTGGAAACTATGGAACCGAAACTTTACAATTAGTCTACCACTGAGCATTTAAATCCAGACAAACTTGACGTCCTTTATTCAAGCAATTTCTGCTATGACTTTGGATTGGATCCAGTAACACTACTACTTATAATCCAAGAGATAACAGCCAATGTGAGCGCTATAATGGACTTATATGGAATACTATCTTGTAAGCTTTGGAATGTCAGTGGTCACCCATTAACACTTGGCAGCAGGTTCTATAGGATGTTTGACATGCTATTCGCTCCCTACCATGCACAACCACTAACCCCACCCCTCATGAACGCATGTTCAATTTTAAAAGGCGCTCTTCCACTGGCACTGCATTGCCTGTTTGGCTCTGTGAACCTGGAAAATTATTAAAAGGATTTGGTGGCAGGAGCAAGTATGACCCTATTATTGAGGTAGTGGAACTCCTCGAAGCAAACCCTACTCCTGCAAGAATTCGGCATCGTGATACTCAAGAGGATTCGATAGCGCTGAGACAGCTCGTTTTCCACGATCTCAGGATCCTGGTGAAAATCCATTCCCAGACGACCTCAGAATTCCGCTGGAAACCTAGACCCAGATACACCTATAGATTCTGCTGGGGATGTGGACCCCAAAAATCTGCAATCTTCGCTTGGTGCGAGTCCTGAGATTTATATTTCCTGAAAGTCTGAGATTTCTGACAATTCCGGTGGTGAGCTGCCTCTCCGCCACTCTAGCACTCACCGACTTTCATAAACTTTCTAATAATAATCTGTTTCAAGAGGGGGGGGGGTGTTAGAATTTTCTCATAATAACTTTCTAACTAAAGTAACGTTCTCTTTATTTGCATATCTCCTCTCACGCGATCTTCATTTATTAACATGCATTCTTGGCCACTTGCCGCATTTGTCGTTGTAAAATTCAGTTGAATAAAGCCTTGAGAAAAGGTCCCTCTGCTTCCATTTTAATTATATTACACAACCGGACGTTGACTAGACGGCTTTTATGTACAAAATATACAAAAGCGTAATTTGCACCAACTCTTTACTTCGATACGTTCTCTCCGCTGCCGAACACTCGACCCGCTATCCTTTCCAAATCGCCATTCTTAACGCAGCTATCCCCCTCATATGCAGATTAGTGCCTTTATATTTATCTTTAATGTATATTTTATATTAATAATGTCCTCCTTTTAAAGATATCACGGAATTTATTGAAAAATTTTGATTTCATAAAATATATTTATGATAAAAAAGCTTATTGAAATAAAATGGGGAGTGTGCAATGTCATAGGCTTAGCTTGCAAGGTTGAAACAAAGGCAAAGACGAAGAAACGCGGACAAAGATATAGGCGTAGTTCAAAGGGTAAAACTACTTTTAATTCTCAAAGGACGCCCTTTATTTCCGGTGTCTCAATGTGCATGCCAGGTGGCCTAAACTTTCGATATGCAAGGAGAAGCAACTAATGACTGCAATAAAAAGTGGGAGGGAAATACACTTTGATCCAAACCATTAAGAAAATCTTATTTATAATGCTACACATGACGAAATATTTTCTTCCGGTGACGTGATTCGGTCCACACTTGACCCGGTTTCTGTTATTCGAGAAATAGTTAAAGGAAATAAACAGTCATCTCTTATGGCCAGGTCTATATTGTCAGCAATGGAAATGTCGTCCTCGGGATTATTTCACTCACGAACTACTGTCTTCTTTCTGAACAGGGTCGGAATTACTTCCGATTTTACTTAAATAGACGAGACCAACGGCGACGATGATAGGAAAGTAAAGCGCGTATAAACTTCGCATATATGTATACAAACTTCTATTTTATTTGGTTTATTGATTGCTCATTAATGAAAACATTACACTCAATATAATCCTGTATTTATATTTATTCTTTCGCTTTTACTGATGACTAGCCTTGGTGTCCGGCGTTTCCCGGGTGTTTGGAGGTGTGTCGTGAGCAAAAAAGTGGTAGTAGGTAGGTAGGCTCGAACCCGTACTGCGAAGGAGAAGAACGTGAAAAAAAACGTGACGTCTTTGCTGTTGCGTCCATCGCCAAACCGGAAGTGGCGAAGGTTTAAATTAAGGCTAGTCAATCGAAAAGAGGGGATGACTTTCGAAAGTATCGGCGAAAAAAAAAAGCTACCGCTTCTTGTAGAAAAGTGCTCACTTGCGGGTGAGGGAATTAATGTTTTTAGCCAATTTTTCGATATTTGTCGTCTGAAGGGTCGGCCATCAAAACGATACGGATCTCGTTAAAAGCCGTCGCTTCTGTTGAAAGTTTTAGGCAGACATACATACATACATACATACATACATACATACATACATACATACAGGTGAAATTTATATTATAGATTTTACGGTATGATATGATTTAGGGGATACGAGTTGCCTTAAATAAATTTCCAGAATTTTTGTTTGGGAACTTTTATTGATAGTACACAAAAAATTCTGGCACCTTCAAAGTAATCTTCTCCGGCTGCAATGCACTTGTTGTACCGCTCCAACAACTTTTTTTTTTGGGGGGGGGGGCATGGATGTCATCTGGTGTAAGCCCTAACCTGACTCTCATCACAAACTCTTTCATCTCCTCAGTTGTCTCATAATGACAGCCTCTAAGGTTTTCCTTGAGCTTAGGGAATAACCAAAAGTCACAGGGAGCAAAGTATGGATGATAGGGAGGATGAGAAACTGCCTTGATCCCCATCTTGATAAAATAGTCAGTGACAAGGATGGAGTTGTGGACAGGTGCATTGTCCTAAAGTGCTCAGAGAATATCAGAAAGAAAGACGTTATGACCAAGATTGGCTTCAAGACAGTTCGTCTATGGTTCAGACCTTGCTTCCTGTGACTTTTGGTTATTCCCTAAGCTCAAGGGAAACCTTAGAGGCTCTGTTTGTGAGACAATTGAAGGGATTAAAGAGTGTATGACGAGGATTATATACATGATCACACAAGAGGACATTCATAGTGCCTTCCAGAAGTTGTCGAAATGATACAAATGTATTGCAGCCGGAGGAGACCACTTCGAAGAGGTCGAGTTTCATGTAGATACTATCAATAAAAGTGTCCGTACGAAAACAGTCTGGAAACTTATTGAAGGCACCTCGTAATTCACACGTCACTTTCATTTTAGGTTATTTATATGAAGATGGTTTCAGAAATACCATAGTGGTCATAGGATTCTTGACAACTACATTCTAAAACATCATCGAATACGAATGGGCTGCCATAAGGTTTGAATAAGAATCTGAATTCTATACTTTCTGTACATTTTATTATGAATATTCTTTAATTTCTTGTTTAGCAGCGAAGGAAATATCAAATAACGGAGATGCAGATGCGTTGGAAGTCTTCTGTGCCAGGAGGAGAGAAACTAATATAGCACTTTGTTGCGAACAAAGCAACGGAACCAAGGATACCATTATCCAAATTGAAGAACTCAGCAGCATATTTTAGCCATGAGAAACAGCGCCAACCAAAGTAGATGTGTTTATTGACAACATCCGTGAAAAAAGAGATGAGAAAAAAACGCTATAAATTAAAAACAACAATATAAAACAAAACAAAATCAAGATGGTGGCTCGGTCGTACAGTTTAAAAGTGCAGTCATATAATCTTAGTTTTTTTTTTGTGTTTTTTCCTCATTTGACAGTTGCGCGATAAATAAGATTATTTAGTTATAGGGACAAAAGAAAGAAATAAGTCTTATCTGTGGAGCTCTTCGGAAAAAGAGTTATCAAAAGCAGTAAAAAGATACACAGCCGTTTGTCTTGAAAAATGTATATCTAGATTTTGGTTAGTATTAATTTTAGGAGAATCTTAAAAAATAACTGCTCGGCACTGTTTCAAAACGACTTATCGCATAAAACGTTGCTTCTACATTATAAAAAAAATATTGAATTTCAAGTAAAACAAACGGTACCTACGTAATTCTCATGCCGAAATAGTAACATATCCAATAATCACAGAAAACGATAAAATAGGAAAATGATTATTAACGAAAAAGTTTTCGATAAAGTTTAGATGAGGGAATAAAATTTGCCCGACATTTTGAATTACGCTCCTTACATGATGTATGCAACAGAACTTAATTATCTCCCTTGTCAACTTCTTTCGGTTTTTTAGTCATCTGAACAGTGATTTCGCTTCATTTCAGAAATTTATTTTTTCATTCATAATTATTTTTCTACGTTATCGTTCTTTGTAATTTTTGGATATGTTACAATTTGAGACCTAACAATTACGTAGCTACCATTGGTTTCACTTGAAATTCAATATTCTTCCGTCATTATAATATAGAAACGCTCATAGAACTTATATTTACTCCTGTTTTTACAAAAAGAAATTTAACTTAATCTAATTTATAAAATTCTGTCTGTCTGTCTTCATATTTTCAAATTCTATCTCCTCCGAAACTAAAAGTCGCAGAGCGGCACCAGGGGCCTCAATTGGTTGGATTTTTTTTTTTTTATGATTGACCGCGCTTTTATGGATCTTTAGCCGGTTAAAATACTTTTTAAGGGACCAAAATTGAAAAAAGTTATATATTTTGTACATTCATCTAAGTTTATTTTTAATCAGTTAACATGTGTGTTACGTTGGTACAGTGGTAACGTCACCAGCTTTGAATGCTACAGTTTTGCTTTCGATTTTGATTCTAGCTGATGGCGCCCAAATACTTTTTTTTTCTTTTAAAATTACGCCCCCCCCCCCATCTCGATCTCTCTTTCTCTGTGTATATATGAAATCTGGACAAATTAAAATATCATATTAAAGCGTAATTTACGACCGGGCAAAGCCGCCTCACCCCGCTAGTTTAATTTTAAAAAGTAATTGCATATTTTTTATTATTTACTTTACTCATATCCACACCAAATAAGGCAAATTAATACTGAAACATAAGAGGCTACTATGACTATGCCTACAGGGGCACTCTAAGGAGGGAGTAGAGCAGTAAGATGTTAGTTCACATTACATTTAAATTTCTGCATGTTAAAACAATCGAGGTAGCAGGATACAAGGAGGGAATTCCAAAGTCTTTCTGTTCAATGAGAGAAAATTACAGATGAGAAAGCTCGAAGAACCTCTACGGTGAAAACATGGGATTTTGCTTCCTGTCAGGTTAATCAAAAATACTTGTACATATAGGATACCAGGGTTACGAATTCGTCGAAGCACTTCCATTACAAGTGCTTGTGAAACAAGCCCAGCGATAGGTGTGCCAGAAATTTCGTGAAAAATATTGAATAATTCCACCCCGTCTTTCCAAGCTTATAACTCCTCGAAAAATGTAATTCAAGCCCTAATTTTTTTTTCAATTAAAGGAGCAAGGACCAAGGTTTCATTAAAACAAAACAAAAAAAAAAAAAACCAACGTGGCTTTAAAAACAAAATGGTTGTATACTTCGGACTTTACAGGTAAATTTCTAAAAAACACTACTTTTTTTTGTTTTAAATTTGAATATATTATTTATTGATCATTTATCTTCAATTTCACTTTGGTGAGTAAATTAATTATTTACTTTTTAATAGACATTTCAAAATGGGAGGCGTGAAATCATTCGACCCCCTGTCTTTCCAAGCTTATAACTACTCGAAAAATGTAATTCAAGCCCTAATTTTTTTCAATTAAAGGAGCAAGGACTATGGTTTCATTAAAAAAAAAATAACAAAAGAAAAAACAATCAATGTGTTTAAAAAAAAAAAAGGTTTTAAACTTCGGACTTTACAGGTAAATTTCTAAAAAATATTACTTTTTTTGTTTTAAATTTGAATATATTATTTATTGATCTTTTATCTTCAATTTGTGATATATAAAACTTTGGTGAGTAAATTACTTATTTACTTTTTAATAGACACTTGAAATTGGGGGGCGTGAATTAAAAAAAACGTTTGTCTAAAATATTATATTCGGTTTATTGAAAGAGGATAAAATTCACATTGACCCTGAAAATATCGTAAAAATAGAATCAATAGAAAAATTTTGATAGATTTTTAAAGTTTAAAAATTGAAAAATACTGAGCTCGTAAAATTCAATTAATTTCATTACTGTTTTTTAAAAAATAAAAAATATATTAGAAATATATTTTTTTTTACTTTTAAAACAACTTTATTAGTTTATTTTGGAAGTATAATCCATAAAGAAAATAAACGACCCACTTTTAAAAGAGAAATTACGAGTTTTTTATATTTTATTCGCAGTTTCGTGTTAGGGGTGTCAAAAATTCCTACAAAAATTCTGATACACCTAGCCCAGCGATGCAACATTCTAGTGATGTGACAGGGATTGGAGCTTAAATGATAGTACGGGAAATATTAGCTTAGATACACTCTTTTTGCGCCTTTAATAGAAAAAGACTAATGGTTGATGCACTGGCCAATATGTGGCAACAATAATCACTGCGTGGGCAAATTGTGGCTTCGTAGAGATATGGAATGGCTGTCAGGTAAGAGTATTTTTCTAACAAAATAGATGAAGCCTACCTTCTTTGCTAGCCTATGTAATTTTATCAGAAAGACGATATGCAGTAGCTCAAAAACTGTTCGAAGTTTTAAAGATTATGACGTGCTGAACTTCTTCAGACTTAAATCAGCTTAGTATTAGGTATAAAATCTGAAAAAAAAAGTACTTTTTAAATTAACCTACACATATTTGTTCCTAGTAAAATGCAAGATCGGCGTTTGCAAAGCTAGGTGATATAAAAAGTTGAATTGTTAAAACTAAGCAAATAGAAGGTAATTGCAATCACCTAAAATCCAGTTCGAATAAATTCGATAAAAGGAGAATTCTTTCCGCTTTATTTCAATCATTCTCCATTCCATGCATTTAAAAAAAATAATTAAAAAGTCAACAAGCACTACTACGTTTCTGAATTCTTGAGATGGGGATAGATTGTTCGTATTATTTGGATTCTTTGGACTACTGCTCTCATCTTGAGTGTTATTTTCACAACGTTTCATCTGATGTAACCTCCAACCTTCTTCAGGTGTATCTTGTAGCACTTGGAAATCTTTCTGTCGAATCTGGGAATCTGCACAAAATTTCGAAAGGAAACCATTGAGGTAGCACGCTTTCGTTCTGTCAGCCATTACGGGGTAGAAGTCCCAAGTAATTCGTAATTGTGTTTTTTATACGGCATAATCACGTTAACACACTGGTTCCCGTCAGATCACTGAAGTTAAGCAACGTTGAACCTGGTTCTTACTGAAATGGGTGACCAACTTTGGAATTCCAGGCGCTGTATATTGGAGGACGTCGACACCTCCCTGCAAGAGTTGCAAAGGTCATCATCTCCTCTAACGGGGGATATACATGCGATTGGGGTCCGCTTGTGAATTTCATAATCCCATGGAACTTCCTCCTTTAGAGGAAGCCGGTTAAACTCGGGTAGGGTTAGTGCTGTTTCACACACACACACACACACACACACACACACACACACACACACACACACGCACAATTGTATTTTTGGGTCACCCGCATTGAACATTAAACCTTCAACTCCAGGAATGTAACTTTTCTCCACAGGTTCTTGCAGAATGAAAAAAATGATTTGGTGAAAATCAAAGATGGCAGCATAAGACGGTTTCCCCACGTGTGCTTTGAATTCAATTTTTTCCGGGCTTGGTGCCTATAAACACTATAATATAATCATAATTATAAACACACTTAGCGTCTCCTCTCGTTCTTCCTCTAAATTCTTATCTCTTCTTCTCCTCGACTTACGTTTACTTTTCCATCCTCCTACATGTTGTATTTTTGTAGGTGTGTGTATATATATTCTGTATATATACACACGTGTATGTAATGAGTGTCTTATTGAATGTGCGTCTGTTCTTCATACAGATATTTACGCGTGATCGACTAGTTTTCAAAATGTCACAAAACAACTTAACGTATAACGATAAATAAGGGACGAAACTATTCTCTTTGTCTCTTGCCAGACAAAGGAAAATTTAGCTTTAACAACAGGGACGAATAGCATTCTATGAGGTTGCAACATTTAGCCAATTAGGGAGCACGCTTAGGCTATTTTCTATCTTGTTGGGCGGAAAGCTGTAACGAAAATTCTACCACAAACAACATTCTTTTGGAGTTTATTTCAGCGATCTTTATTCCAGAATGGTGTATGTTCACATTTAGCCACAAATAAAGAACATATTTGTCTCTGGCCAAACAAAGGAAGACATACCTTTAACAAAAGGGATACGTACCATTCTGTGGGGTTAGAATATTTGGCCAATTATGGAACACACTTGGCCCATCTTTAAACACTATAAAAATATAATTGCGAATTACTTGAGGCTTCTACTAAGTGATGGCTGTCTTTTTTTCATTACAACGATTTTGTTATAAATAGTCATATTTACATCAAGAAACAAAAATAAGTTTAAGGCTTTTAAAATCCATACTAGAATTGTCTGCAAGAAAATACAAACTTTGTTGGTATTTGTTTTGTCGTCTTATAATTTTAACCAGACATACACACAGAGAACTGGCTTTTTTGCGTTTCTGAATTTTTGAGATGTAGATTGGTTATTTATTATTTTGATTCATCGGACGACTGTCCATTTTCACAACGTTTCGGTCGCTGTAACCTCCGACCTTCTTCAGGTGTATTGTGTTAAACTCGGGAATTTGGACGGAATTTTGACACTCAAGATGAGAACAGTAATTCGAAGATTCCAAATAATACGAACTTCCTTTTATATTATAGAGGTCTTGTAATCTGAGATGATTTTCTATTGGACAATATTTTCTGACACTTTCAAGAGAAAAATTGTTAATGCCATCAGAACGAAAAAAAAAAGCGTGCTAAGCCTTCAGTAGTTTATATGATTTTATGACCGTTTTAAATATAAGCATTTTTATTTTTATTTACTTTTTTTTTTACTGTGAAGACTATTAATCATTTTCGTTTTATACTTAGTTCGTTTTATTTTTATTGCAATCTAAATTTTATCACGTGATAAAATAGTTTTTGGAGTTTTCTTTTATTTCCTATTTTGTTTCCCTTGTCTTTATTATTTTCTTCTTTTTATCTTCCGCCTTCTTCATCCCCCCTCCCTTCCTCTATTTTTCCTTTTCGTCTTTCTCTCTTTTCCAGTTTCCCTTTAATTTATTCATCTTCTTTTTCTCCATCATTCACTCAGTTTTTTTTCTCTCCTTGTCTTTTCTTTTTACATAGGCATCACCATATATCAAGGCACGGAGGCCACTCGAGGATAAGGGTTAAAGAGTATACGGTAGTCAATTGAACAACGTAGTAATCGTTAGTAATGGAAATTCGGTAAATTTGTTAACAAGTGGAACGGCTCATTAAGAACTTGTTTACATTGGACTTGAAGACAGCCATATTATAGTCAGCTGGAAAGCAGGCAAACAGAAGACAGTTCCACAGGCGTGCAGCTTTAAGAAATAAACTTTGTTCATGGAATCTACGTTTAGGTTAAGGCACAGATAAAGAGTGGGAGGAATTATTGATAGTGTTTTCAGCTAGTCGAGTGTTTCTTGTGAAAGTTTGGCGAGGGGAGGGCATAGATTGGAGCTTTTTTTTTTTTTGCTGTAATCACGTTACTCTTTATTTTTATCTCTTCTCTTTCTCTAAATTCTTGACTTTAGCAGATACCAGATCATAATTATAAATAGTAAGACTCTGGGGAAATTCCACGGTGTTTTCTTACTCAACCTCTATAGTTTACTGTTAATATTTATTTTCAAATAATGTAGTCGTTATGTTAGAACCGTGTTCGTTAGAGTTCAAATTTCTCTCAGACCCCCACGCCGTCTGGTACCGTCACAAAAGAACAAACAAACACAGGAAAGAAATACAAATTCGGCTCGGCTTTTTTTTTTCAGTTTTAACTTAAGTCATTTATTACCGTTACTTTCCAAACAATGCTTGCATTTTTTTTTCGCAGTTTATTTCATCTGCCATGAGATTAACAAAATCTTACTGCTTCGATACCAGCTTAAAAGTCTCTCGCCGCCATCACGAGGTCACAAATCCATCTCCCGCGCACTTTTCTCATGCAATATTCTTTATTCATTTTCTAACGCAATATTAAATAATTGACTTTATAATATTAAATACGAAATCTGCATTAATTAAAATATCATATTTACGACCGGGCAACACCAGGCACCTTCGCTAATATTTATTTAAACTTAAAAATTTAAAATTTAAAGTTTAATTCTTTTTGAAACAATAAATATTCTTTGCCTTCTTATCGTAAATATAATTGTTAGTTAAAATATTCCTCGAATAAAAAAAAAACGAACGCTATTTTTTGAAATGTAATTTATTTTAATTTGTAATGTTTTAGTCGACAGGGTGATGAAATTTGATTTTAGAACAATTCATTTTAAAATGTGTAGAGTCGGTTTTTTATTTTTATTTATTTATTTATATATTTATTTATTTATTTTTTGCTTTACCAACATCAGATTAATCGCCCATCACCATGGACGATCTCACTTTTTTAATGCGGGTGAAAGGGAATCACGTATACAGGCACATTGCTATGTATTGTTTATATAACACTAGCCTGAAGCCCGGCGTTGCCCGGGTGTTTGGAGGTGTGTGTTGAGCAAAAAAAAAAAAAAAAAAAAAAAAACTATCTTATCGATGAGCTAACCGGGTTGTGACGTCACAGACGGTCGAAATAACGTCTTTTATGTAACGTCGTTTACGCAAGCTTTGAACGACTTGCAAAAAATGTCAGCGAAAAAAAAAAAAAAAACGACCCCCTCCCTGTACAAAAGTTCCCAGTTGAGGATGAAGGAATTAATGTTTTTTTTTTTGGGGGGGGGACAATTTTTCGATATTTGTCGTCCGAAGGGTCGTCCTTCAAAATATATACACCCATTTCAAAACAAAAACACACTGTGATAGTATCAATTTCGTCTGATACCTCACGAATTATTGTGAAGTTTTAAAGAGTATGGAAAGACGAGAGAGAGACAGAGAGAGCACAAATCAAACGTCCTCTGGAAGGTGTGAGAGAGTAATGGTACATCACGAAGACATATTACCATCCACATCTTTTGATCTTGGTAATTGCCAGTAAGAAATCAATAGGAAGTAGATTTGTAACGTAGGCGTAACACTTTAACTATATCGTTACACTTCAATAATCCTCTCCCGGACCCACCCGTTGTCTGGTACCTCGTTGCAAAAAAAAAAAAAAAAAAAAAAAATGAATAAAATAAAATCCGATTAACCACCTTTTTTTTAGTGTAAATAAGATTAATTTATTCATTAGTGTTTTTTTTTTTTTTTTTTTACATAGAGGCCACCACTTATCAAGGCCCGGAGGCCACTCTGGGATAAGACTTATTGAGTGTACAGTAGTCAATGGGATAAATAGTAATCATTAGTAGTGGAAAGTTGGTAATTTTTTTTTTTTTACAAAGGCAGCACCATTTATCAAGGCCCAGAGGCCACTCGACAATAAAGGTTAAAGAGTGTACATTAAACAATTGGACAATAAAGTAATCGTTAGTAATGGAAATTCGGTAAATTTGTTAACTAATATAGAACGGCTCATCAAAAACTTGTTTACGTTAGACTTGAAGACAACCATATTGTAGTCAGCTGGAAAGCAGAAAAAGACAATTCCATAGGCGTGCAGTTCTAAGAAAGAAGCTTTGTTCATGGAATCTACGTTTAGGTTTAGACACAGATAAAGAGTCGGGAAAATTATTGACAATGGTTTCAATTAGACGAGTGCTTTTCGTGAAAGTTTGGCGAGGGGGGGGGGGCATAGATTGCTGCTCAGTCGAGCACTTACCATGGAAATAATCATAAAGCAGAGACAGGCTCACAACGTCTCTTCTGTGGGAAAGAGGTTGCAGAGAAGAGAAAAGCGCACCCTCCACTAAGCTACAAAGTCCATTTTGAACTCTATCAAGGCAGGATAAGCTGCTTCTAGCAGCTCGTGCCCAGTCACGGCTATGAGATATATATATCTACAGATAAACTGTTTCACTTTATCAGAGCTCTTCAACGCGACTAGACAAAAATCCATCCAAAGCCAGGATTCGAAAATCCAAGCATCTAGTCGATAGTCTGATAGTCGGTAATTCCACTCGCTGAGCTTGTAAATGATCGCTGCAACCTATTTATATAAACATTGACCTCTACTTTCAAAATGCTCTATTTGTTTTTTTTTTACTTCCGAACAAAGATAGTTTTGCATTATGCTAAGTAAATTGGAGGCATTATCACTATAAGAGTGCTCTACCCCAAAAAAGAGGGCTTATATAGACATCCACAGACAGTGTGTGTGTGTGTGTGTGTGTGTGTGTGTGTGTGTGTGTGTACGCATATATATATATATATAGCTTAGTGCATTAGAAGAAAAGAGTGAGCTCAATTCTATGAGAAGAGGCTTATCTGGACAATATAAAGCCCACCAAGTATCCTTGGAGCTTCTATAGAAGAACAAATAGGAAAGGGAAATGAAGTCACAAAAACTATATATTGGTAAATATAGATTAGTTCATTTATTCAATAAGGAAATACAGACAATTAGTTGGGATATATATATATATATATATATATATATATATATATATATATATATATATATATATATATATCCGTGACTGGGCAGGAGCGCTAGAAGCAGCTTCTATCCCCTAAATAATTGTCTGTATTCCCTTATTGAATAAATGAACCAATCTATATTTACCAATATAGAGTTTTTGTGACTTCATTTCCCATTCCTATTTGCTCTGATATATATATATATATATATATATATATATATATATATATATATATATATATATATATATATATATATATATATACTAGCAAAAGTACTCGTCGTTAACGTGGGTTCAAAGACAGCCTACAGAAAATGGACTCTGGTTTATCAAAGTATGATAAATTATGAATAGGAAGGGTTGTAAATTTGGGTGTAATTTGGGGGTATCAAAACCAAAGCAAAATATGATGAAAGTAAAAATAAAATAGATAAACCCCATAATTTATTATACCATACCTGTTCACACTGAAACACTTATCACAATATTTTGTGGATCTATATTTAAAAACCTTGTTAAACTTTGTGGCATATTTCCATTATATGGAGGTCAAGAGCGAACGAATACCCCATAATTTTATTATACCTTATTTCTTCAAACTGAAACATAATTATCAAAGTATACTTACGCAGATAGATATGAAAAGTCTTTATTAAAGTTTGTGCCTATTTCCATTCTATGGAGGTTAGGCGCGAACGCAGACCCCACAATTTTATTATACCATCCCTATTCAAGTTAAAACATACTTATCAAAGTATTATTATCTACATCTATATCAAAAACACTTGTAAACGTTTTTTTTTTAATATTTAAATTTTTTATTTCCATACTTTGCGGACCAGGCGCGTATGCAGACCCCGCAATTTTAATGAATCGTCATTATACCAGATCAAACATACCCATTCCTGTGTTTGGATACATCTTCTATCATTATATGTGATCAGTTTTCTATAATAGTCAACCATATAGGAGCCTATTCGTGACCAGACACACACACAGACGTTCAGCTTTATATATATATATATATATATATATATATATATATATATATATATATATATGTGTGTGTGTGTGTGTGTGTGTGAGAGAGAGAGTTCCCTATGAATTACGAAAAGGCTGGGCCATTTTCCCCCCATAAATGTACTTTAGGTTAGTTTTGTATTGGAATGCATCTGATAAGTATAGAAAATCGATAAGTGAATAAAATCCGATTAAATGAGGAACAGTCCGAAATAAACACCCCTGTACAGTCTAACAACACATGCATTTAAGAAGTTTTGTGATCGCACAAGCAGAATGGCCTGGTGTATAAAATCAACAGTAGATCCCTTGATAACACAGGGGCGCGTTTGAAATTAATGTTTCTGTTTAGAGAACAATTGCACCATGAGACTTGACTTTCACATTTAAACTTTAATTCAAGCTGTTATATAAAAATAATTTTTAAAAACTCAACAGTCGGTTCTCCACAGTGCAATGTAGACAACAATGTATTGTGGACTAAATCGCTGTGGGGAGGTATGTGACGCTTCCTTCCGGAACGCCGTGGTAGGTTCCTGATTAGAGCATGCAATCGATCTACTTGATTGAAAAATGAGCGATTTCACCATGGCAATAAAGTATTGGGAGTATAGAATATTTGTTAATTCTCATTCAATCCAGGTCAACGCCAGGTCTCCCTACTAGTGTGTGTGTGTGTGTGTGTGTGTGTGTGTGTGTGTATATATATATATATATATATATATATATGACAACAAGGTTATTGCTTAACACCTTATTAAGCTACATCCTTTCCCAGCTCCTTATTAAGGCCCGGAAGCCACTCGGGGATAAGGGTTATTGCGTGTACAGTAATCAATGGGATAATATCGCGTTAATCGATAGTAATGGAGATTTCCACAGGCGTGCACTTCTAAGAAAGAAGCTTTGTTCATGGAATCTACATTTTTATTTAGGCACAGATAACTAATTTTACGAACTTTTAGTAGACAACACATTTACTTCTGTAACATAATGAATATGAGTTCGTAAAAAATATCAGCAGCAGCAGTGAAGGGGTGCCAGTATGTGAAAAAAATCAGCAGCAGCAGTGAAGGATGGCCAGCATGTGAAAAAAATCAGCAGCAGTAGTAGTCGAAAAACTGCATATGCCAATCAGGAAGAGTGCGCAAGAAAAAAAGGAAAAAGAAAAAAACAAAAAGGCCACACGTGCTCGCCAGAGAAACAAAGTCGGGTCGAAGAGAATGGGTGTGTAAAGTGAAGTCCAGAAATGGCTGCGATCGGAAGAAGGAAAACAGGGAAAATGAACATGTGGCAGCGAGCGACATTTTTTTTTTTAAAGTGATGCATAATGTAACATTAATAAATACTTTTGTTAAAAAGAGAAAAAATGTCGACTCAGGTTTTTATTTATTGCATTGACAACGTTACACACTAAACAAAACAAGATGCCCCATATAATTTTACATGTTTTTTATTTTTCTCCATAAGACCAATTTTTATTTGTTAAATATAAAAAATGGATTAGTTTTAGGCAAAACTTTCATTAAATATACATATAAAAATTTATTCATATAAACATTGAGGGCTACATATGTGCATACATGTATTGGGGAGACCATATCTTCAGGCCAAGAATTTCCCTCGAGTTTTCGAGGGAAATTCTTGATCTGAAGACGTAGTCTCCCTAATAACGGGTGATTACAGAAACATTTATGCACATATGTAGCCATCAATGTTTGTATAAATAAATTTAATATACCTGCTCTGTTTAATCATTGAGCACATTTTGGTAGACACGTGTTTCAGTACTTCTATGAAACTAGGCTACACTGCCATATATATATATATATATATATATATATATATATATATATATATATATATATATATATATTATAGATTTTAAATTAATGTATTACATATGAATTTTTAGAAATCATACTTTATAAATGTAATTTACAATCGGTTCCAATTTTCAAACTATAGGAAAAATATAATAGTGTTAATATACTAGGAAAATCCCTTAGGCTAGATAAATACTCACTTCCCCAAACCTTGAAAGAGTTGAAATTTCAAAGAAAGTTTTAAACGTAATTCGAAATTTTTAAACGTAATTCGAAATTTTAAAACGTAATTCGATATAATTAAATGAAATGTTACGTTTTTAATCGATATTGATATCAATTTTAAGGTTAAATTTTTATATTAAAAAAAAAAATAGATAAAAAAAATGAGATTTTTTAATTAAATTTGTTTCAAATTAAAATTGTTTTACATACATAAAAATAATTTATATATAAAAAAATTTCAATCGAAATTAGATTTTAAAATTAAAGGAATTCAAATTTTAAAGTTAATGAAATCATCATGATCCGATAAATATTCGGGGGAGGGGGGGTAACAAAACGAGAGTTAAACGTGAATTCGTGAGGTATATATATATATATATATATATATATTCCACTTCCGGTTACAAAATAGATGAGTATTGGCTGAAGGACTTTGATATGGATATTTTAAACGGTCCTAATTATCGGGATTGAAACCGATCTGTTAACCATCTTTTAAGATGGTTTTGGATGAATCTGAAAGTACTCGGGTAAAAACGCGACTATGGCAGTTACATCAGTCAGTTTTTGCCAGAGACAAGAGAACTGGAAAGGATCAAAATCAACTTATTTAAACAATGTGTTGTTTGATGAAATATGCTTAAAATGTTGAGTTCGGTACATGCGTATTGTGGGAGCATGAAAAACTGATGTCAGCAAGTATAAAAACCTAGCTTGTAGCCCGGCGTTGCCCGGTCGTACAAGGCGGTAAAACATATTTTTGATTTATGCAGATTGCGCATGAATTATTATAGAATAGGTGGACTAATTCGCAAAAAAAAAAAGATGTTTAAAATGAAAAAAATAATAATGATAATGTCCTTCATCAAATTGCGTCTATGTTTGTTTACAATATCACGTCAGTTGATATTTGGGCTTGACAGTGACAATAAATGCCCTAGAAAAGTCACTTCTGGTTAATGTTTAGTTTTAAAATATACAAACGAAGAATAATTTGCGGCGATTTTAAATGGTGCCTCTTCTTTTATCGTAAATTGAACTCATTAATAAGAAAAAACTGAAATGCTGAGGTACACCCGGGCTTGAACTGGGGGATTATTCGATCTGTAGTCGAATGCTCTTACACTAAGCTATAATTCAGATTATAATAAGACTACTTTTCTTATTGATTTGTTAGGACTTTATTGTCTCCCTTGATTAGCGTAACGTAAAATATTCACTTGTGAAAATTATTCTTTTTTTTTACATGGAGGTCACCACTTATCAAGGGCCAGAAGCCACTCGGGGATAAGGGTAATTGCGTGTACAGTAATCAATGGGATAGTATCCTAGTAATCGTTCGTATTGGAGATTTGATAAAGTATCTTAAGGAGGCGATTCATCAGGAATTTGTTTATGTTGGACTTAAACACATCCAAGTTCTAGGTAGGTGGTAAACAGGCAAACAGAAGAGAGTTCCACAGTCGTGCACTTCTAAGAAAGAAGCTTTGCTCATGGAATCTACGCTTTGACTTTGGCACAGATAAAGAGTGGGGTAAATTAATGACAGTGGTTTCAGCTATGCGCGTGTTTATCGTGAAAGATTGGCGAGGGGGGATCAGAGATTGGGGCTCAGACGAGCACTTGCCATGGAAATAACGATAAGTGAGGAAAGCTATTGTTAAGGTCGGATTTTTTTTTTTTTTTATTTTTGATACTTATCGGTTACAAAACATATCTAAGAACACTGCCAGACATATAAATTAGCTTTGCGTAAAATTTGCAAAAGATAGGCTCGGCAGTTTCGGAACCCATGAGGAAGGAACTCACACAAAGTGACTTTAATATAAAAGTAGATTATTAATATTTATTGAAAACAATATTATAGTTATAGCTCCTTTAACCAAGATTAATTTAACACTATTCCAAACTTCCCGTTTGTAGAATACTCTGATGGCTGTTGATTTTAACAGCCACTTAGGCGGCTTTGTAGCTATCTAAATTCACTTCTATTTAAAGGTTAATTCCCATTAGTCGAGAGAAAGACATTAGCACACAAAGCCAAGTCTTTCCTGCGATATTTATTTAATTTTGTGTTAGTTTCGTATCTAATGATTATATTGGCGATTTACAATTATATCGGCATACTTATTTGTGTAATTCAAAAAGTGGTTGTTTTTTTTTGTTTTTTGTTTTTTAATTTATTCCATAAAGAGAAGAGGGTTAGTGTTACTTTTTATTCAATGCTAGCTCAGTTTGTATTTTTAAATTTTGGATTTAAATATTTTTATTTTTTCCTTCGTTCCAATCTATATTGATTTACGGTTATTAGTTAATTTTGACGTTGCAAGGGAAGTAACTCTATTCGTTAAAATTTGCCATTTTCTAAATCGATCAATTCCTATTATGGTCTTATGATTTATTTATTAATTAATCACCCCCGTTTAATTTTAGGCTAACATGTTCAAATTATAAGTTTGCTAAGTACATCACTACTGGAATTCTGATTTATTTCCAAAGTTTTAACCTAAGTGTGCTACAAGGCCTAATTTTCTGAGGTTACTGTTTAATTTTTTTCCTTATGTCATTAATTTCAATTCAGGATTTATGTTCTTAAATACTTTTCCAGTTATAAATATCCTATTTATAAATATTCTATTTTACTCCACTAAGTTTTCCTCCAATGGAAGTGTAGGTCCACACATCGGTTTCTGAATTTAAAACAAAATATTATTTACTAAGCTAGGATATGATTGTAAATCGCCAATATAATCATTAAATACGAAACTAACACAAAATCAAAACAATATCGTAGGAACGTAAAATATCAGGTCCGGAATTAAGAAAAATAAATAAAATAAATTTAAATTAATAATTTAGAGAAAAATAGTAATAACCTAAATAAAGTGAACATAGGTATTTGGTTGCTAGGATAAATGAATAATTGATTGAAACATTTAAAAATAGATATGGGAAAATTGGTAGATATATAAAAATATCGGAAACACCTCCGAAGGAAAACATGTAGGTAAAACTTTTATTGCATAGTTTTCCTTAAAAGGGAAATGGATTCGATGTTGTTCATTAAAAAGTGTTTTTTTCTCAACGTCTAAAGAGATGGCGTCCTTGTCAATATCTTCAAACGGTATAAGGTTTGAAATTGTCCGAATGGTCGCGAAATATTTGTAACGAACAATGAAAATACATTACTTGTGTCTATCGATCCAACCTTTGTTGTCTTGTTTTTGTGAAAATATATATATACTAGCATGGGTGCCCGGCGTTGCCCGGGTGTTTCGAGGTGTGTGTTGAGCAAAAAAACAAAAAAAATTGATAGTAGGACGCCAGGCTCGAACGCGTACCGCGAAGGAAGAAAAGAACGGCGGAAAATAAACGTGGCGTCTTTGCTGTTACGACCACCGCCAAACCTGTAGTGACATAGGTTTAAATTAAGGCTGGACAATGGAAAAGAGGGAGATGACTTTCGAAAATAACGCCGAAAAACGCGACCCCTCCCTGTAAAAAGTGCCATGTTGAGCGTGAAGAAATTAATGTTTAAAGCCAATTTTCGATATTTGTCGTCTGAAGGGCCGAGCTTCAAAACGATACTGATCTTGTGAAAATCTGTCGCCTCTGTCGAAAGTTTTAGGCAGACATGTAAACATACATACACACATTTATATATTGGTAGCTCTAATTTACGACCCAAACCGATTTAAAAGCTTGCCCTATCTCTGAATACTCTTTATGTAAAATTTCAAATGTTTAGACCAGAAATTTTGTGAGTAATTTGGTAGAGACCGTAGAGGTCAAATTTTTTAAAACTTTGACCCCTATTATGACCTTTTAACATTTATTGCTTTGGGCTCAAATCAGGATATTAAGTAAGATCCATGTCCAAGAAACCTATAAAATTTCAAATGTTTATAACGAAAATGGGCGGAGAAGTTTGGTAGAGTTCTCAAAGGTCAAATCGTTTTACTTTGACCTCTTAACAGCCAAATTTTTGGCCGGAAACGAGTTACAAAGATTTTCCCAAATCTCAATACCCTGTATATCAAATTTCGAGTCTGTAAACTGAAAATTGACAGAGTTATTATGTAGGGAAATGTACACGGACACCCACAGACACTTTACCTTTTATAGATATACTAGCATTTCAGCCCGGCGTTGCCCGGGTGTTTGGCAGTGTATGTTGAACAAAAAAAAGCGGTCAATTTTTTTAAATTTAACCCCTATTTTGACCTCTTAACCTTTATTGTTGTGGGCTCAAATCAAGTTATTAAGTTAGATCCATGTCCAAGGAACCTATATCTAAAAATTTAAAGTGTTTAGACCGAAAATTGTCGGAGGAGTTTGGTAGAGTTCTCAAAGGTCAAATCGTTGAATTTTTACCCCTTAATCGACAAATTTCTGGCCGAAAACCGATCACAAAGATTTCCCCAATTTCCGTACCCTGTATATCAAATTTCGAGTCTGTAGACTGAAAATTGACAGAGTTATTGCGTAGGAAAATGTACACACACAGACACGTTCACTTTATATATATATATATATATATATATATATATATATATATATATATATATATATATATAGATAGATAGATAGATAGATAGATATAAAATTATTTATACCTATAGACACTAGTGTTTCATGTTTATGAAATCATCGGTGTAAGGTAACAATTCCTGTCAGTCGTGAGATTCAAACCCAGCCACAAAGCCACCTTTTGCTCCGTTTGCTGAGCCTCGATCCCAGAGCCACCAAACAAACGCGAAAATGAAGGTAATTAAAACTATTAAATACCGGATACAAGGACAATCTAGAGTGTTCGCACCGGCGGAAATCATGAACATTGCATAGCCGTTAGTTGCTTGCCTTCATTCCGCAGACAGTACCCATCCTTAAGTATTCTTGTGTATGTGTGTGTGTGTGTGTGTGTGTGTGTGTGTGTGTGTGTGTGTGTTAAAGAAGTAAGGGCTGCATCTAAATACGAATTCTTTATTTCATTTCCTTATTGCTTTTCATCTCTCCTCTTTTCTTCAAATTCTTTCTTTCCATTTTCGTCCTTCCAGTCTCTTTTATTCCCCTCCGTTATCACACTTCCCTTACTTCCCCCCATTCTCTATATTTACACCCTAACCTTCCGCCCAATCATTAATTCATTCTTTTGCTTACTTTCATTCCATTATCATATCCACAAACCTTTTACACTGCCCCAGTCTTCCTCCTCTGCACGGACACTTACGCATCCATTTATCGCATCTCACCGAGAGTGCTGCGAGTAAATAACGTCCGGGTCAGAAATAACAGCCGCCATTACAATGCTTTATTAGCATTTGCTGAATCAAACTGCTGAATCATGCTCTCAGAGGAGCGAAGACAATCCCATCCGCTGTGTGAAAAGAACTCTTCAGAAAAAAAAAAAAAAAAAGAGAAAAACGATCGAAAATGGTCACTGGGTCAGCTGGTCAGCAGCATTAAACACACTGACCACAATCGAAATAAGAAATAATAGTAATGATCAGAGTAATGGATGCACTCGCAATCAGAAGCCTTGACCAGCGGAGTCTTGACCAGCGTGGTGAACAAAAGTTAATCAAATTATTGCCCAGAGCAATGCAGCCAAAAATCAAGCTATAGTAAAAATGTTAACGCTTAATAGTTGCGGTTCGAGAGAGAGAGAGAGGGGGGGGGAGAGAAGCTCTGTATGGGCTACAATTTGGTTTTATGCTTTTGTTATAAAATTAATAAATGATGAATCATTTCCGCTTAAACTCTATTTAGTATTACTCATGTATAATTGAGAAAAGCACGCTTGAAATGTGTCAACATTGTGTGAATAAGTCAACACAATATAGCCACCACATTTGACCTGATACTGCGTTTATCTAAAAACAAAGCTAGAAATTTCCTTCAAAATGGCTCCTCATTTAATAAAACTTATTAATAACAATAATATAATAAACACTCAAGATGAGAATAATAGTCCGATCCATACAAATCAGCCCTTATCGCAAAAGTCCAGAACTTTAATTAATATAACATTTAACAAAACTAAAAAAGTGCAATCTTTTAAATACCTATACATAATTTGTTGTGAGTTCTTTTCTAGCCGCAACTTTTGAACATTGCCGTAAAATTGATGACTGGTTCTTGTTAATGTCGACAGAAGATTTAACACGTTCAATGTTATTGCTGAGAGAGAGAGAGAGAGAGAAAGAGAGAAAGAGAGAGAGAGAGAAAGAGAGAGAGAGAGAGAAAGAGGGAGAGAGGGAGAGAGAGAGAAGGGAATACCAAAACTATGGAATCAGCGAGCAAGGTTCAAATCCTGCTTGATCCGTTGCGTTAGCCTCCTTATGATTTTGAAAAGAGCATGAACTCAAACTTCATCTAATTGTGATACTATACTCCTCCCGACACAAAGCAAAGAATCATCACCCACCACTCGATAATGAAAGAAAATGATTAGCAAACGTACAGGAAGTGAGATGAGTAAAAAGGCAATGGGGGTACATAAATCGTTTTGAACACTCGAGACCGGAAGACGCCTCATAGTCAGTGTTCAGTTTCTGAATAGTCAGCTAGAAGTGGTTGATACGGCAAGCGCTGAAGTATTCAATTTCTATTAATCAGAAGTGGAAGTGACTAAAACAAAAAAGCGGGCATAGGATTTCCGATTTTGAGTCACTAAATTCAGAGTTACAGTTAGGATTAGTTTATGGACAGTTTTCATTTTAAGACAGTTGACGACAGTTTGTAACAAAGAACAGATCGGACACGTCGTTAAAAGACCTGGGTTGAGGGTGATAGCCTCAACAGACAAATTATCTCAACTGACTCTTAATTGATACACTGAAACTTAAGTTAATATGTTAGCGTCTGGGAGGTAGTTTTCCACAATAGTATCACACACACACACACACACACACACACACAGCACAGCACAGCACAACTGATCTCTACAGAATGTGTTGGAACTTGTGGGTTTTTTTGTAACATATTTGTAAACCAGTGTTCACACCATCGGCAATGACCAATCTTAGAGATGACAATATGGGCAGAAATGAGAAGAAAAAGAGACGACGACGACGACGACAAATAGACACACGATAAACAGCATTGGGTCGGCAGTTGTTATGAATGTTGTTATCTGCTAACTTTATTTTATGGAAACCACCCCAGACAAGATGTGAAGCCATTTGATATAGAGTTCCAACAAGAACGAAAGATGATTATAGTAAAGACAGAGGATAGTTATTGGCCTTAGTCTTGAGAAGACCAAAGTTATGAATAGAAGATTAGCAATAAACTTCTTAGAAAGTGATAAAGTAAAGCCTGGTATGGTGGACCTCTTAGAACTGCACAGGACCATACTTTAGACCAACAGAGAACAAGCTATCATCAAAAATAGCAGAGACTTCGCCTGTCTGATTTTGATATGAACTAACCCCAAAGAGAAGTTCTTCCACTGTTTGGCTTCATCCGATACAGCTTGTTCTTTTTTTCATTTTTATTAACAGGTCACAACTTATCAAAAATCAAAGGTCACTCAAGTACAAAGGTCAAATGAGTGTCAGGTGAAGAATAAATCCACACCAGTATGATTGGTAATCATAGTGGAAGTTTGGCAAAATGTGATTATTTAAGAGGGCAGCTCAACAAGAACTTGTTTACATTAGACTTGAAAACGACCATGTTACAGTCAGTTGGGAAGCAGCCCATCAACATCGTGTTCCACAGACGAACAGTTCCAGGAAATAAACCTTGCTCATGGAAATTTTGTTTAGAAAAGGAAACTATTGAAAGTGGTTATAATAGACGAGTTTTTAATGTGAAAATTTTACAGGGAGGAGATCACAGATTGAAGATCAATCGATCACCTGCCATGAAAGTAAGGATAGAGCAGAGAAAGACAAACACCATCTCTTCTACGATAAAAAGGGGTTATAATGTGTGTGTGTTTTGTTTTTTAGTTTTAAAGACGGCTCAGTCTAACTCTGCTTTTCTCAATGTCAATTTAGTTTGGTTCAAATTATGTAGAAGCACCGAAAAAAATATTGAATAGTAGCAGAAACACCATGTAATGCTAGGGCTTGAAAATATGACTCACAAATAAAGAAGAAGAAATCAAAATCACAAGCTTCAAACACAAAGCAGTTTCTTTCCTGTATGAAGGTCGTCTCTGAAATTAGTTTGAAACGTACACCGCATGTTCTTTGCAGTGTGCACCTTGAACGGTGCCAAACTACACACTAACATTGCTTTGCAGTCTTTTAGACTCTGTTGGTGAGTTCATGTCCAAAGAATGGATGAGAGTTTTTAAGTTAGTATGTACTGAACAGTTATGGCAGACTCATGAGCCTGTTTCACAATTATTATAATGGAATGTGCTCTGATGAACTCCCGAACTTGTTCCCCCTCGATGCGACAAATCGGCTTAGCATCAAAATCACACCCCTTCACTGTTGAGCCCCTTAAATGCCGGAAGGCCTTCTACTCTAATAGTTTCTTCTCTCAGACAGTTAAACTTTGAAATTCTCTTCCTATTATCTGCTTCCATGACTGTACTGACACGCAGAAGTTTAAATGTAATGTTAACAACATCTTGTTCATCTCCTCTAAACATAGTCCCAAATAGTAGCCGCTTATGTCGAAGTGGTGATATGCCTTGTTCAGGGTGAACGTGAGTAAAAAAAATGAGAAGGTAAAGGAAAATATTAGAGTGATAAGGATGGACTTGAGAGAAAGAGGGATAAATAATGACCTGGCTAGAGATCGATTAGTTTGGAAGTCAATTTTTAAAGCCATTTAATACAAGCCAGCATATAAAAAAGACATTCTTCTTATTATTATTATTATTTACTCACTAGTAGTAGTCTCACAAAGACCATCATCAAAGATTTCTCTTTGAGAACAACTTGTGCCATTCTCTGGAGTGTGAGTGATAAGTCTCCCCGATTTCCAGTTCTCTCCACCTCTTTCGATAACCATTGCAGATGAATTTGCGTTATCGTAACAGCTGCTTGCCATTGATTTCTCGTTTGCGGCGACCATTAGTCTTCACTGGGATTTGGGTGGGAAAAAGCCTCCCCAAGGTCCCAGTCCTCTTTGCACTGATCCAGTAGAGGTCTGGCTAGTGTTTTCTTTCCTCGGTCTTTCCATCCTTCTTGACCCTCCTCACTTATTTGGTGTGGCATCAGTTTTTTGTGACACGCACACAAAAGAAAAAAAATGGAGGGGGGATAGAGGTACAGGGGGGGGTCAACTTACAATTATACAGTTTCAGTTTTCATGATTCCATGTGATGCCCCTTTGTGCTTTATATCTGTAGCATTTTTTGCATGTCCGGTGTGTGTCTGTAGTTCATGTATGTTAATATCTGCATTCAAAGGGTTTCCTTAATATTTCATCTATTTTCATTTCTGTTATCCGTTGTATCTTATCAGCCATTCCTTTGATTCAAAGGTTTTTGGTATTATTCCTAGCGCTCCTACTATTAGTGGTGACTTTTTGCATCTTCTATATAAGTTAACTTGAATTTCGTTTAACGACCAAACTATGGAACACTCAGAAGAAAGGGTTAATCTCACTTATAATAAGGCATCAGCTGCCTCTATTAACAATTACACAACACAAGATCCCCTTGTGTAGGATTTAAATGAAAGAGCGACTTGTTTTTCTTGTGCTAGACTTCAAAGAAAAATAACGCTGCGCTTGATTGGCTAAACTTCTGATGACATATTAGATATCCTTATAAAAAACGTTTCCTATTGGTTGACTCCAGCTGAATCCCATTCCCACCTCAGTTTTGTGTTGTGTTTTTGTTTCTAGTTTTCATTCCTATCTCCGGGATCAGTTGTACAAATAAAAAGTGAAAATATAACGAGCGATTAAATACTGTAAAGAGATGTCGAATTTCAAAGCTCAAAAAGTATTTTTGAATACGAAAATAAATAAATAAAAACAAATCTGTGAAATGAATTAAATGGCGGTCTATGTCTTTTTAGAAGGATGAAGTTCCATGTTTTGTTTATGAGTAAAATATTATTTTTCGCTTCAAATACAAGGTAGAACAATAAAAGTGTCACCCTAATGAAAACAACACTACAGATTTATTTTAAAATTTTTATTGAAAAAAAAATGAATTCAGGTAACTTGATTATGTAAAAGAGCTGACATCTACTCAATGTAGCCGCCTTCAGCTTGAATCACTGCCTCGATATGAGTCCGGAACTGGGAGCATGCCTTTTCAACAAACACCTGTGGGAGCTCGACGAATACTCAATGGATGGCAGCGATCAGGCTGGCTTTGGTGCTATGGGAGGTCATGCTGGTGATGTTCGCGACATATGACCAAATAAAGTAGTTCAGCGGGTTCAGGTCGGGGGAAGTGGGGGGGGGAAGGGAGTGAGAGAAGGGTACAAAGTCGTTGCACACTTCTGAAGCCAAGCCTGGGTCTCTGTGGACTTGTAGGCTAGCGCTGAGTCCTTCTGCCACACCCAGGCTTTGCCAGTGGCTACCAGATTACATCCACGGATCACTGCACTCTTCAGCACACCCAGGTACACTTTGATGTTTACTTTCAAGCCAACTTCAAAAATGTGAGGTGGCATGATGTGGCCCTCACTTGAAACCATACCAAAGACCATAACCGTGGCCGGAAACTTTGTTGATATAGCCGGAAACTCCATTGAGGGTGCTGGCAATGGTCCATTGCCAGCAGCCTCAAAATGCAAACTCGTGGCGTGATTGGTATGTGTTTCTGTAAAATAACACCAGCAAGTTATGTTGAGCGATTGGAACACTTTTCATATGTGCGGCTATTCTTTTCATTTCCGTCAAACTGAATATGAACAGTTCCTTTGGAGACGCCATCCTAGACAAATCGTATACTTTCCTACCCATGTCTCGCAACAGCGTTGCAAAACGAGATGGAACCTGCAGATTTAATTTTATTTCTCTAGCACATACATGCCGGCTGAATCAACTTGTCTGATTTTCTCCTGGGGATAAAATACATTAAATATTTTTAAAAATTAAATTCCGTGGAAACAGAATGTATGAAAAAAAAAAAAAAGACAAAAGGAAAAACAAATTAAATACCGGAATGAATCATCAAAAACGAGCACCTTAACCGATTCTTTTGAATTATTGTGAGAATTCACCCATGTAGAAGAGATGAACATTTTAGGAGTCCCTAGGAACCAACTCACACATTCAAACACAGATACAAAGTTCGCTTTCTCTGTCTAATATGATATAAAAAGGGCTTTGTGCGTGTGTAGGGGTGTTTGTTGGAGTTCGTTTCTTATGGACTCGAAAACGATTGAGCCAATTTTTGTGAAATTTCACACGGACAGACTTATGTGCCATCCAGTGTTCTTCGATAGGTTATGTCTTCGATAAGTATTTATAATCGAAAAAATCCGATGAAAAAAGGAACAAGCGATTTTGACCAAAGTTAACAACACCTTACGCAGTCTAACATCATAAATGCATTTAAAAAGTTTTATTACCGCACAAGCTGAAAAGCACAGCATAAAAAATCGACAGTAGGTTCTTTGATATGACAGGGGCGTATTCGAAATTAAGGTTTTGTTTAGGACAGAATTGAAGCATGATACTTGACTTTTGCATTTTAAACTTTAATTCAAGCCATTATAGGTAAAAAATAATTTTATAAAACCAACAGTAGATTCTCTACAGTGCAATGTAGACTAAAATGCATTGTGGACTAAGTCACTGTAAGGTGGCATGTGAAAATTCCTCATGGTGCACCGCGATAGGTCTCCAACTTTTTTTTTTTATTTATTACATTTTCACCCCAAACAAGGCACATTGCAACTTTGGTGTAGGGGGCTACTATCAGTGGCAACAATTACTGGGGTACTATGTACGAATTTGGCCAGCAAGATGTCGTTTCACGTTGCACTTTAACTTCTGCACGTGAGTACAGTTGGGGAAGCAGGGACCTGGAATGGAATTCCAAAGTCTAGCGGTTCTGGGGAAGAAACTACTGGAGTAGAAAGATCTTTTACATCTATGGATCTCTACTGTATGGGGGTGGGATTTAGCAGCCTGTCGGGTTTGTCGAGGGTGTTCACGTCGTGGGGGCACAAGTGCTTGCAGTTCGTCAGAGCATTCACCATTAAAATACTTGTAGAACAGGCAGAGGGATTCAACGTTTCGTCGATGGGACAGAGGCTGAAGCTTAGATGCCAGTTCAGGGCCTATCAGATTTGCGACTCTCTTTTGAACCTTGTCAAGGAGCGAGAGACTAGTAGCAGATGCACCAGCCCAAATATGACAGCAATACATGGGCGAATGGTGGCCTTATAGAGGTACAGGATACTTTCGGGTGTTAGTAGTTTTCTAGCACGGTAGAGAGAATGCAATCAATCGATTTGATTGAAAAATGTGTGATTGCACTGATTTCGACGAAAATAAAAATAAGGGAGCGTGAAACATTCGTTGATCATAATTCAATCCTGGGCAACGACGTGTCTCCCTGCTAGTATAATGACAGAAATAAAGTACTATCCGTTCTGTAATCATGAAGCTATCTTCCTAGTAATAACCTCCTCATACGTGATGGAGAATAGGGTAGTATCTATTCAGTATTAATGTTACTATTCTCCCAAGTATTATCTCCTCCTTTGAATGCAGGGAGATTAGTGTATTGCGTTTTCTATAATCATGATATTAACCATCCAGGATCCACAAGAAAGAATATAATTCAATTGCAAGTTACACTCTTCTGGAGGTTGATGGTTCAATCCTCAGCACAGGGCGACACTCGAAATACAATTGTACATAACTTAGGACTTCTACTCAGTCATGGCTGATAGAACGAGACTATGCTATTCCCATGGATTAAATAAACAATTCCATTTAATATTTCGTGCAAAGTATCAAGTTTGACAGAAAGATTCTTGACTTCAATGGGATACACGTGAAGAAGGTCAGAGGTTACATCGGCTAAAACGTTGTGAAAACAACATTCAAGTCAGAAATAGTAGTCCCAAGACTCCAACTAATATGAAAACTTATTTAAGTTTTAACATTCAACAACCTGACAATTATTTACATTGAAGAATGTTTAAAATTAAAAAAGAAAAAGAACTTTCTGTTTTTAAAAATAGTTTTGGGCACATTACAAGTCTTCATATCTGCTTAACTATGAATGGTAGTAAAATGAAAGTGGTGCCATTTTAAAACTAAATACATTAAGTTTTTTTGTAATACTTTTATTTATTTATTTATTTTATTTTTTTTTTAGATCCACTAATGGCGTTCACTCAATTAGAAAAGGCGTTTTGTGTGCTTGAATTTGCAAAAACTGAATCACGGATACTTGTCCAACGTGCATTACGCAAAAAAGATCTCACACCCTGCGATTTTTTTAATTTTTTAATTTTTTATTTATTTATTTTATTTTTTGTGGGGATGAGTGAAAGGACTGGTCTATGAGCCCCCCAGTCCAAGAGATGTAAATGAGCTAAAGGTCCGAATCACAGAAGCAACCATTAACAACGCAATGCTGGGATGTATTTGGCAAGGTTTGATGTGTGTCATGTGACTAATGGTGCTCACACTGAACATTTTTGAAAATTCCATGAAAAATTTAAGATTACAAGCTTTCTAAATATATCAGATGCGTTTTTATATCCTTAATAGTTCTCGAGATATTCAATGTCAGAAATGTGCCCAAGACTTTTGGAACATCCTCTATTTTAATTTTCATTCGAGTGACTTCATGTCCTGTCCAGAGCTATTTCCATAAAAAAAAAAAAAAAAAAAAAAACTGGCATATGCAGATATGCATATTTCTGGCAGAAACAAAGTATGTTGACCTGATCAGTATCATCATAATATTTGGTTTAATATCCATTTTAATGTTGGCATATGTTGGACAGCTCCAAAAAATTAACTTTCAAAGTAGCTTATTTCTGGCCAGGTCTTTATTTATCCCGCTTTCATTCAGATCCATTTTTTTTATCACACCCTCCCACATTTTTGTTGGCTTTCCTCTGTAAACTGACTTTGCTACCTCAACTGTTCTACATCCGCTAAACATTCTTTCACTGTCGCCATACCATCGACATCTTTTTTTTTTATTATTTTTTTTTTAATCAACACACTAACATTGAATTCAGCTCAAGTTCTATAAGGTGTAACAATTACTATAGTGTCGGATATAGATTCTAAGGTGGATGGAGGTCTTGTTGATATTTGTTTTTCTGGGTTCATGAACACAATTTTTAAGGCAAGCTTCTGATACTCCTGACTAATGGCAAACTTTTATCTATTCTTTCAACGTGGCTATACCATCATTTTCTTCTACATCATTCCATCAGTGTATTCTAGCATTCTAGGAAAAGTGTATTCTACGAATATAAATAATTACTAGGACAACAGCATATTCTTTTCATTGTTTTCACTCTCGAGTGTGTATCCGTTGATATCTTATATGCTTTTATATAGAGTGATGTGGTTCTTGATTGATTAACTGTGTCTAACTGTATCGGATATACACTTAAGAGTCATAACAATGAAAAGAATCTTCTGTTGTCATAGCCCTAATTATGACACGTAAATACTGTTTTCACCTGGAATGCGTTGATTTAAAAACTCACTAATCTACACAAGCATATAAATTCTTGCGAGGAATTTTTTGATCTCGGTAGTTTGAATTGAGTTGTCTACTCATTATTAGGGCAACGACAACAGCATATTCTTTTCATTGTTTTGATTCTTGAGTGTGTATCTGTTGATATCTTATATACTTTTATATAGAGTGATGTGGTTCTCGATTGTCTAACTGTGTCGGATATATACTCGAGAGTAAAAACAATGAAAAGAATATGCTGTTGTCATAGCCCTATTAATTACATACTAATCATACTTTACAACTTTATTCAGTACTAGCAGGGTGCTCAGCATTGCCCGGTCGTAACCTCTGCATAAATATATTTGAATATATTCAGGTTTCGTATATATTATTATCGATCAAATTCTCTATTGATTACTATATTGTATCCAGTGTATATTAGTGATTTCAAAAGTTAAAAAGTGTGCTATCAGCTAAAATCGAAACTAAAACATTTAGCACTCCAGCATTCATCATTACCATATTAGCTATCGTCAAACGGATAAAAAAAAAAATAGATAAAAATGAATCGACTCCAATGTATAGTTGTACAACAGCACTGTTGTTGTGTTTTTTTTTTGTTTTATTTTACATAGGAGTCAGCACTTATGAAGGCATGGCGGTAACTTGAGGATAAGGGTTATTAAGTGTACGGTAGTCAATGGGACAATATCATAGTAACCGTTAGTCGTGGAAATTTGGTAAATTGGATTACTTAAAGGGGAACGGCTCATAAATAACTTGTTTACATTGGACTTGAAGACAACCATATTGTAGTCAGCTGGAAAGCAGGGAAACAGAAGAGTTCCACAGGCGTGCAGTTCTAAGAAAGAAACTTTGTTCATGGAGTCTACGTTTAGGTTTAGGCATAGGTAAAGAGTGGTGGAAATTATTAATAGTAGTTTCAGCTATGCGAGTGTTTTTCGTTAAAGTTTGGCAAAGGGGGGGTGGAGATTGGAGTTCAGATAAGCACTTGCCATGAAAATAACGATCAGTTCCAATTTTTAAATATTTTGACTCCTTAGCAGCTATTTTTACTGGCTAAACACCCATAAAAGAACAAACCACAAAAATGCATTCATTTGAACTGCCTTACATTGCTCCGTTACCTTGCATCTCAGAGGAGATGCACTTTGACTAAATGGAGACAAACATAGTGAGCTTTATAAATGAGATTAAGTAACTGATAGATGGTTTATATGCTTAAAACAAACCAAACCTAGGCTATTAAATGCAGTAGATCCGTAGTTTGAGGGATTGTTAGTCTTTTCTCTGTTTAGAAGTGGGTGATTTTAAAGAGCAATGTTTTCTAACCCAAGATCTCTTCATCCATTTTTTAATGTGACCATACCATCGAAATCTACTTTTCTCTACACATTTTCCAATACTGTCCAGATTTAATATTCCTTTGAAGTTATCAGAACTAAGCCTACCTTAAGATATACACTGCACAGCCATCGTGTCAATTTTGTATTATTTCTATCTATGCAATGTATCTTTTTTAACGCAATTTTTATTTCAAATTGTTTTTCTACAACTTTTATTTAAAAAAAAAAGAAAACGCTATCATTATTGAAGGAATTGGTAGATAACTAGTGTTGGAATGATTGGTCGGAATCAAGAATCGAAAAAATTGGAACTTGTTAGAATATCATAATCGATATTAGAAAAAGAAATTTCCGATGCTCAAAACGATTCTTTTTATTGTTTTTATTTCTTTGATTTTGTTTAAAACTTAATTTTCCACAGCTCTTACTATGATAAATACTTGTGATTTTAAACTACCAGTAAAACTAAAATCTATAGGTCACGCCAGTAAGTGTATTTTTAGATTTGCAAAAACATATGCACATAGAACATAAATTTTTGTGACAATGCGAATCGTCCCTCTCCCCTAAAACATCTTTATCTGTGCCTAAATCAAAACGTGGATTCCATGAACAAAGCTTCTTTCTTAGAACTGCACGCATGTGGAACTCTGTTCCATCTGCTTGCTTCCCACCTGACTACAACTTGGATGTCTTCAAGTCCAACGTTAACAAATTCCTAATAAATCGCCCCCTTAAACACTTCATCAAATCTCCACACTAACGTACTGTACTTGCAATAACCCTGAGTGGCTTCCGGACCTTGATAAGTGGTGACCACCGTGTAAAAAAAATAAAAATAAATAAAAATAAAAACAAAAAAGACAACTATATTTTTTAAAATATTACAAGAATCGAAATCGGTAATTTAAATCAGAATCGGTAAGTATATTAGAATCGTCCCATCACTAGTATATAATATTCAAATTATAAGCAAATATATAAAGTGCACAAAGAAAACGAGTCAGTTTGATATTGAATAATTTTGATTTACGCGTGAAAAGTAATTAATACATTTTTAATGTTAGCGTCAAAGTCGATTCGTCTAAGTGCTTCAAAAAATGGCTGCTCGTATGATCAGAATTGTTTGTGACAAGCCAGGAAATTAAAGAGAAAATCATTTTGCAGTGCATGTCTTTAGTGGTTCTGACATATTTGGTCATGTGACTTTGTTCCAGGAATAGTTTAAGAGAAGCTGACGACAGCTAATCAGGAGAATGCCAGTCGAATTAAATAATCTCTAATTATAAAAAAAAGCAATTAATGAGACACTGGAAAGATTGATCTCTGCAAAAATAAGACGGATTGATAAATACACATATTAAGCTTTTTTTTTTTTTGGACAAACAAGTAATCTTATATCAAGGACATAAGCCACTCGAGGAGAAGGTTTAATTGAATTTCACGGGTGGGGCGGGAAACACTGAGGGGATTAGTGACGATGGCTGTAAACTGTTCAAAAGTAAGTATTTTAGAGGACAGTTCAACAAGAATTTGTTTATATTGGACTTGAATATTGCAATATTGGCCTCAGCCGGAAAATAGTGCCGTGATATTGTGTTTCACAGATGAGCAGTTCTAGTAAAGAAACTTTGCTCGTGGAAATGTTGTCAAGTCTCGAGCACATATAGAGAAAAAAAAAACTATTGACAGTGGTTATAATGTAACATGGCAGTTACGCTTGTATCGTGTTTGATACACTTCAAACTTCTCTTGGACCCCCACGCCGTCTGGTACCATCGCAAAGGAAGAAACGAAAAAAAAAAGAAAAGAAACAAAAATCTGACTCGGCTTTTGTTTTGCTGTTTTGGCAAAAGGCATTTATAACTGTTACTTTCTAAACAGTGCCTGTTTCTTGTTTTTTTTTATGTTTATTTTGTCTGCCATGAGATTAGCAAATCCATCATGTCTCAACACCAGCTTAAAAGTTCTGCCGTAATCATAGGGCCACACGTCCATTTCACCCGGTGAGTGTTTTCTTTCTCTCAAAATCACACTGGCCATAGCCAGCCATTTCTCACGTTTAATTTTACGCGTCCGTCTTTTCTGGTGCACACTTTTCTTCTCTCCAATCATGTACCATCCTTTTTTCTTGTGACGCAAGCCCGCACACACCTGCTAATTTCCATACGTGCTTAAATGACTGCTGATAATGATTTTCACACGCGCTCATATGCACTCTGCTACAGCAGCTAGACGAGTTTCTTGTTGTGAATGACAGGGGAAAGACAATAGATTGAAGCTCAGTCGAGCATCTGCTATGATACTAACAAAAGAGTAGAAAAAAGACTAGAAACGTCTCTTCGATTGCGATGCTCTTCTGGAAGGATACGTTTATTTTTTTTCATTATTATTTTGACTACTGTTCTCATCTTGGATGTTATATGTCTATGACACAATGGATGAAAGTGCTAAGTTATAATCTAGTAATATAAGAAATTGGTATGCAAGAATATGATTAGCATGGTTAATTTTCATGTAGGGTTAAAAAGTAGGTAGAGTGATGGGTTTCATTTTAAGGGGAGTAGAAAGTGGATCTTATGTTTACTTTTACCACATAACTCTTGCTTCCCTTATTTTGTTCTTTAGTCCTCACATTCCAAGAGCGATGTTTCTGATAAAGAGAAAAAAATTGCTGTTTTCTGAATTAGAATCTATTCCATCTAACACTTATTATTGGCAAGTTTGTGACCTTGAAGTCGTATTTTTTTCTTAGTTTCTTACATCAAGTGGCTATATGCCTTATCTGGTGCGATTTCAATGATAAAATATGTTCTAACTGTGACGTCACTGAGAGAGGAAGCGAATGTGGCAAGTTGGTAGAGAGTAGGCTTTTGGATAACTTCTGACTCCTCTCCCTGTGAGAGGATATAGGGCTTATGTATGTACAGGGTTAAACGATAAAATTATCGCCCTAGAAAATACAACATGATTCCATTTCCGTTCGATGAAAACCATTTTTCTTTTTTTGTTGCAGACCATCTACTAGTTGGTCAGTTGTGTACAAATCCTAAGAGCGATATGAGCCTTCTATCATATCTGAAAGTGACACAATGTTCCACGAGCAACATCAGAGATGCTCTTTACCAAACTCAAACTCTTTACCAAACCAAATTATGATAACAGGACCATTGCCCTCACCAGCAAAATGCATCGCTGAGTTGCTACAAATAACAGAGACGTGCCCAGGGTGATGAAAACAAAGTGTCTGGCCACGGTTATGGTCTTTTGTGTGGTTTCAAGTAAGTGCCACATCATGTCACCTAACAACTTCGAAATCGGCTGGAACGTCAACACCAAAGTGTACCCGGATGTACTGAAGAGTGCAGCGATCCCCTGGTGCAATCTTGTGGGAGCGGGACTTGGCGCCAGCCAACAAGTCCAAAGAGACCCACGTTTGGTAAGTTTCATGAACAAATATTTTTTTAATACAAAACAACTGATTGCAAAAAAAAAAAAAAAAAAAAAAAATTATTTTTTTAATACATTATGGTTTCTATATATATATATATATATATATATATATATATATATATATATATATATATATCAAAGTGAGAATGTGTTTGAGGATACTTCTCAACCTATATACTCAACATTTTTTATGTACAGACGTGAACTTTGGTTTATAGAATATTCAGACATGCGAAAAACTTTTTAATCGGTTTTCATCCGGAAAAAAAGGGTTGCAAAGGGCTCAAAATTGAAAAAAAAAATGGTACTTGAGAGTCGTTTTTTTCTGTTTGTCAACTGTTTCATAACTACACATGCATGGTCATGAAACATGATAGCTTTTTTATAACACTTGGTAAATGTCGTGTCAAGCTGGCTTAATGGTTATCGTACTTAGTGTCTTTAGGTTTTTGTTCCGATCTCAGCTAGAGGATTTTTTTTACATACAAGAAGCAAACTGTTTAAAAAAAACTTGCATGCACATGTCTCAGTTTCTGTATTAATTAAAATATAATATTTATGCGTATTTTACAATCGGGTTACGCCGGGCGACCTGCTAGTGTGTATATATATATATATATATATATATATATATATATATATATATATATATATATATATATATATATATATATACATATAAATGATTAATTTCTTGTTTTGTGTGGTGGTAAAGCATTTCTTCGCATTGAATATGTAATAAGTGCTTCTCCACATCACCCTCACACGAAAGCGCATTTCTTTGAAGGCCCCCTGTGGTATAGACATTAGCATTTTCTGAATAAGGAGGAAGGTGTTTATTTATGAGTTGCTTTAAGCATTTCCCACTTTTCTCAGCACGGTTCGGATATCTTGTGGCTGTGTTTGTTTCGATAATTTGCCATCCTGTCAACGCCCGCCGCTGCCATTGCCTGCCCCTCTCTCTCTCTCTCTCTCTCTCTCTCTCTCTCTCTCTCTCTCTCTCTCTCTCTCTCAAGCAACAATCTCAGATGTACCCTTGACCTCCAATGATCGTTGCTAGACACAATCTTGTATATACCATAAAATGAAATTTCATAGAAAACTTTTTTTTTTTAATTTTTTTTTATTTTTATAAAATTCCTGCTCTTGATAAATAGAAATAACGATCCAATTTGAGATTTCGAAAATATCAATAAGAAACATTTTAACAGCAAAAAAATACTTTTGCATGTTATTTTAATGAAGATTCGGCGTCTGTCTGTCTGTTAGAATTGCCAGAACTGTGTCACATCTCTCAAAGATATCACAGAATATTTAAGAGACTCATAATACAGATCGGTGGTTTTGTTGCTCTCGGGCTGAGACGATTCTGTTAATTTCAGGAGGATTCACTTTCCCAGGCCTTATATTCTTTAAAGTTAGGGTTAGGGTTAGGGTTAGTTCGTTGTTAATGCTAAAAAGCACCGTTACTGAGGAATTCCGATGCAGCCTATACATTTTGTGTAGGTCAGAGAACTTATCCTAGTGCACTGAACCACGCCTAACCTTGTGTCTAACCCCCTGGCAAGAAAATAAATATACTTAATTTTTTATTTTTATTTTTTTATTTTTGCCCTTGCATATCTATGAATAGCAATTCTTGCAATGGATGAATACAGAGTTACATCCTATATGTTTGAAAAGCAACTACATGAAAATAAAACCGGCTCAATAATTTATTTTCTAAAAGCTGATTAACCTGAATTACCTTTTATTGTTCACAACAACATGGACCCACTGTCAACAAAATAAAATGGCTATTTAGAATTAAATATTGATTTTGTATGTATCTATGGGAAAAATCGAGATTGGAACTAATTTGACTTTATTATATAAATTACTAGCGGGGCGGGGGCGGGTACGCGGCGTTGCCCGAGTGTTTGTAGGTATGTGTGGTTGTTAATGAAAACCTAAGAATAATTGAGGTAAAAAAAAAAGAAAACAGAAAGCGGGGGGAGGGTGCCCGGGCGGGATGAGCGGGGTATGGGTAATCAAAACATCGAAAAAAAAGCGCAAAAAATCTAACGTAAGGCAAACGAACGATGTTAAATGTAAAAATAAAAAAAACAAAAAAACAAAAAAGGAAACAAAAAAGCGAACGTTAAAAAAAAACACGTGAAAAATGGCTTAAATAAGCCTGTTTCGATATTAAAATTTAAAAAATCGGTGGGTACGCAGGTGTTTTGTGTGTGTGTGTGGTCGGTCGGAGGTGTTAAACCTAAGAATAAGCGAAGTAAAAAAAGAAAAAGGAACGTTACGTGAAAAATGGCTTAAATAACACTGGTTCTATATTTAAATCTAAAAAATCGAAAAAAAAAAAAAGACATCTCACACCACGATTCGAACCCAAAACGTTTAGATAATAAACCAACGCTATAACCAACTGAGCTAACACGACGTACATGAAATTTAGTCAGTTCTTTAAACTAAATCAGGTCATGACGTCATCTGATATCTCGTGGAACCGGTCGTCGTCATGAGAGGACGCTTTTTGTTGACCCCCCCCCGTAGAAAATTGTCGATATCGGGGTGAAAAAATTAAAGTTTTGGGCCAATTTTTCGATATTTTTCGGGCGAATGATGGAGCTTCAATACGATACCAAGTTTGTTAATTTTCGTTTTGTCTGTCGAAAGTTTTTACCGGATACACAAACACACATACATACAAACACACATTTTCGCTTTTATATATATAGACTAGCGGGGGGGGGTACCCGGCCTTTGTGATTTTGGGTAAATCAAAACTCCGAGGGATGGGGGTTAAAATAAAAAAAAAGTTTTGGTAGGTGAGTATGAGGATCGAACCCGAACCCCTGAGGCGAAGTTGGAAATTAAAGTGTGAAAAAAAAAAAGTGTACGACTTTAACCATTGATCCACCGCGAGATACTGACGGAAACACGTTTGAATTTATTTAATTACTCAGATTTGGCAGGTGCACGTTTTAATGACTTAATGAGGTCAACTTTGACTGCGGGATAGTATTTCATTTACTGCAGAAAGCTTTTTTGATTTTTGTTTCCCCAAGATGTTGGTGGGGGGGGGGCAGCTCCCCTTGTCCAATTTGAATAGCAATTGTTTGATATAAGGAAAATATTTCCACATTGATCAAATCTGATTGCTTTCGGACATTTCCGCCGATAGACGGAAAATACCGCCAGAATTAGTGTCGCTTTTATTATAGGAAAAAGACTAATCGACATGCGGCGAGCGACAAATGTTGAATATTTATCTTCCCGAAGTCAAGCAAATTAAATAAACAGGCGAGTTAACTCGGAGATATTATAATTTCTATGTGATATAAAAAGTTTTTAAGAAGTTGTGAGCCGACCGACTGCTTCTCTGAAAAAAGCCTTTCTTGGGCATACACAAAAAGCGAACATACATACACACATTTTCACTTTTATATGTATAGATTAATGATTAAATGATAATAAATTACTATTTCTCTGGGGGTGAATTGAGATTTCAAACTTTTTTTTAACTTATGAATCCGATGGGATTTGAATTCAGCATAACTGATTTTGTATAGTCTGCTATCAGCGTTGCCGCTATATCGGATACCAATACACATTGTAAACAAACCAACATGTTATGTTAAATAGCTTAATCACTCGAAATTTGAGAATTTTATGAAATTTTAACATTTTTCCATAAATTATAAAAATTTACAAGAAATACAAGTTTTCATTATATATATATTTTTCTTTCTTTTGGGGATCCTCTGATATGAGGTTTCATAATTGATGTATTCATTCTTCTGTAAACTTATCAGCTTTATAGTTGTTTAACAACATACCGGTTAATTCATCCTCTGGCCTTTTTCAGGTGATTAACTCTAGAAGTGTCAGCCATTTTTAGTTTCAGAACAATTTCAGATGGTTCGCTGTTACACACAAGTCCTGGGAGATGACTTGTTTGTAGTAGACAGTTCCACAGAACAAAATATTCTTACCATGTCGAAACCCGGGAAAGAACATGTGAAATTGCCCCAGAAAAGGTTTAATATTTATGAAGCAATTCTGGTTTCTGATTGATTTGTAGCAGAACGTGAATTAATTTGAGTCGTCAGTTCTTAGCAGCATTGTTTATAAATAGAATCGTCCGACTGTGTGGGATCATACCCCCTGGCACTTTTGCTAGGAGCAAAGTGTAGTATCTGTTCCGGCAGATGTTGCACTTTGTGACCATTGCCCTTGTGGCAATTGGTTATTGGTACATGTAGGGGAAACCCTATTTGTACCATCCCCTTCCCCTCCCTCCCCCTTCACCTCACATAAAGCCGACCTTGTGTCACATTTTGCTTACGTGGGGAAGCAAATAAATACCTACCCCATTAATGTGTCCAAAATATTGCAACATTAACCATGAAGAAATAGGACTTCTGAGCCTTGTAATTTATTCCCAATAATGACTGCCTTCCATAGTTGTCTCACCACGTTTTGGCCAACTAATCCTCTGGCCTGCTTGAGTAGGATTGAAATCGCTATCTTCAGGCAATGCTTACCTGGAACTGTAGAGACTCAAGGCCTCTATCCACTGCACCACAGGCTCCAACGGGAATAGATAGAGGCATTAAGTCAATGGTTCCATGTGAGCATTGTATGGAGATAGCGGTTTCAATCCTATCCAAGCAGTCAAGAGGATTAGTTGGCCAAAACGTGGTGAGAACAACAATTATGGAATGCAGGGGATAAGTTACAAGACTTAGAATTCTATTTCGTCATGATTAATCACCTGAAGAAGGGCAGAGGAGGAGTTTGCCGGAATGTGGTCAAATAATAACTATAAAGATGAGGATAAAAATCCGCTAAAGAATGGATACATAAGTTTGCATGTTTAACATTGTTAGGGTGCAATTTTATTTCATCTAACATGTTCGAACATGTTTTCCTCACATACACACATCCACATGTACGCACGCACATGCACGCACGCATATACACATCCTCATACACTCACATTCATGTGCACGCGCACACACACGCTAACGTACACACATGTACGCACACATACGCGCACAAGTACGCACACATGCAGAACGTCACTTCCCCTGAAAGGAATTCTAGACATGCGCAGTCAGAACACTCACCCTGATATAAAAGTCCACAACACTATTCAACTTCCTCTTTCTTCCCTTTTACCTGGTTTCATCAACCAGGCAAGTTCGACGTCCATAGCTCTTGGTTTGAAGACTTTTCCACGTGGACGACTGCTATCATGAACGCACAGTTTTGCTGAGGCAAACACTCCCTTTCTATTTTCCTTTCTACGTGCGGGACAGCCATTTCTCGTTCTCGACTTCATTTCTTTCTTTTCCACGCATGTAGTCGTCAACGCCTGAATGAACACGTGTTACACCTAAACCATTTTATTTTCAACAGAAAATAAACGACATGTTTATTTCATCCCGCAATTAAGTTATTGTTTCCTTCATTCCATTCGTTTCATTATTTTCTTTTGTAACGGAATTAGGATTTATATATCCTAGTCTCCTACAAACATGAAACATATCCTAAACATATCTAGCATCAGAAAAAATAATATGCAAGACTAAAACCAATTTTAATTAACACACTTGTTTATATTATATCCACCCAGCTGAAATATTCCAGCCTGTTGTTGCCGGATGAAGAGGAATGAATAATTTATTGTGTACAGCGGAGGTCATTTTATCTCACAGCCTTGCATTGAACATATATCCCAAACAAATTCATCATAAGAACGAATAATGGACGAAACTAAAACCAATTATAATTAACAAATTTATTTACAGTTGACAACATAAAACAGTATACGTAACATCATACAAAATCTAAATTATATTAGTTTCCTCGAGTGGCCCCTGGGCCTTGATAAGTGGTGACGCCTATGTAAAAAAAAAAAAATTATATTAGTTTCCAGGAAACAGGCGATTTGGACCAAATTACACAGCCTAACATCATAAGTGCATTTGTGAAGCCTTATTACCACAAAAGCCGAAAGGCCTAACACATAAAATCAACAGTAGGCACTTTTTTATGACAGGGATGTGTTCAAGAAGAACAATTGAACTATGATACTTGACTTTTTTTTTATTTTAAACTTTAATTCAAGCCATTATATATGAAAATATTTTTATAAAATTAACAAATTCCTGATGAACCACCCCCTTAAGTAATGACACTTTATCAAATCTCCAATACTAACTAAATTTGTTTGTGTTGGACTTGAAGACATCTAAGTTGAAGTCGGGAGGGAAACAGGCAAGCGGCAGAGAGTTCCACAGGCGTGCAGTTTTAAGAAAGAAGGTTTGTTCATGGAATCTACGTTTTGATTTAGGCACTGATAAAGAGTGGGGAAAATTATTGACAGTGGTTTCAGCTAGTCGGGTGTTTTTCGTGAAAGATTGGTGAGGGGGGACAAGAGAATGGAGCTCAAACGAGCACCTGCCATGGAAATAACGATGAAATAAAGACAGGCTCGCAATGTCTTTTCTGTAGGAGAGAGGTTGCAGGGTAGAGAAAAGAGCATCCCCCACCAAGCCACGAAGTCTATTTTGTACTCTGTCAAGGCAGGATAGGTTGTTTTTAGCAGCTCCTGCCCAGATATGGCAACAGTATTCCATCCTTAGACGTACTTGGCTTTTATATAGATAGAGAATTGCATCATTAGTGAGATATCTTCTGGAGCGGTAAAACGATCCCACCATTTTCCCAGCGTCCTTGACCACAGACTTGATGTATGTGTTCCATTTCAGATCAGGAGTAAAGGTCAAACCCAGAAGCTTGTCAAAACATGGGGCCTCCCCTAGACGAGAGCCATCCATCAATTGATGCCAGATGGGGATCAGAGCGTTGATGATGTAAAGATAGGAGCTTGGTCTTAAATGCATTAAAAGTAACCAGCCACCTCTTCCCCCACTGTACCATGCGCTCAAGATCTGAGGAGAGAATCAGAGAGAACATTGTCATTTATGGCCTTTGATGTGTTGCCAAAGATAGTCGTGTCATCAGCATAGATGTCAACAAATGATTTTAGTATGTGTTTTGGGAGATCATTGATGTAGATCAAGAAGAGAGTTGGACCCAGGATGAACCCCTGAGGGACTCCAGCATTAATACTGTGTGGGCCTCTGATTTCTGCCCATCAACCACTACTCTTATGAGCCTATCAGATATAAATGATTTAATGATTGAGAAAACATTTCCAGTTATACCATAGCTGAAAATCTTGTGAAGTAGACCTTTATACAATACCTTATCGAAGGCCTTTGAAATGCAGCCATTGTCGAGAGATTTGCTAATCCTATGAGATATAACTGTTAGCACATCTGCTGTAGATCTAGCAAAACGGAAACCATATTGCATGTCACTAAGAAGGTTATTTCTGCTGAAGTGGTTGACTACTTCTCTATTTAATATGGATTCCAGCAGTTTATTCATGACACACAGGAGACTTATTAGTCTGTACTGAGAGGGAGATGACTTATCACCTGAATTCTTTTATACAAGGAATACTGATGAGGTTTTCCAGGGTATTGGGAAGCACTTCTCCTTAAGGCAACGCTTAAGCAGTTTTGTAAGTATGGGGGCAAGTTCTGGTTGAAACTTTTTCAACACTATAATTGGAATACTGTCAGGACCAGTTGCTTTACTGGAATCAAGGTTCTTGATTAGCTTGGAGACCTCACGCACAGATATTTGTATGTTACCTAGCATGTTATTTGTTATAGGAGGAAATACGAGGAGTTAGTGGCCATCGTCACATAGGGTAGTATTTGCTGCAAAGTTCTTAGCAAATAGTTTGGCCTTGTCGGATGCTGACGAGATGACCTCTGATCCATTGATAATGGTTGGGATAGAATGCATGCTTCTGTTCAGGATCCTATTTGCTATTTGCCAGAACTGGTGGGAACCAAGCTGCTGCTCAGCTACTTTGGATTTAACGGATTGAGCATATAGCTCTCTTCCATTTTTTATTACACTTTAAATTTCAATTGCGATTTTGCTTGGAAGCAAACTCATTTTGGTACAGCAGTGACCGTATGGTTAGTATTAAAATGAAGCACTGAATTCCGATTAAGACGACAACTAAAATACCCAGAGCCTGGGCAATCACATTTTTAGTTAATTCTTAATATCAAACCATCCTGTAACGCGTTATTCCATTCCTAAGCCAACATAAAAATAAAGTGGGGGGGGAGTGTCTAAATTCAAAGGAAAAATATTAAACCATATACTAACTCCATCCAACAAACCTATTGCAAATATAGCTGCCTCCACTGCATGAACTTTTACTCACCCTCTCCTCCAGTCACGAAATAGCGATGTCCCTATATCATTTTGAGGAGTGTAATTTATCAGTAGATATATAACATTTGCATACTAACCCAGTCATATTAACTACCCACACAGGGTCACAGAAATACCTGGATTAGGGCCCAGGCGCAGGGCAAACCCTCTCGGTGCTGATGGACCTGTAGATCTTCCCAGGTCATCTGTCTAGGAGAAGGAAAACTCTGAAGTTAAACCTAAGGGGAGGCTGGCCTCTCCAGTCTTGGATGACAACCTTCCTAGAGCTGGTGACACAAACAAATTACCGGTCTGCAAACCTAAACTGCTTAAGGAGTAGATAGGCACTGCCTATCGCCTGGCTTCCCTACTCCTTCTTTGCCTATTAGCCAGGCATAGAGGTCGAATCACAGGGATTCGACAGAAACACTCAATGGTTGATCTTGTTTCCTGACTAGGGCAATACACGCCGTTTTCTCCTCTCCCGACACATCCCAACCCTCTAAACTGGGTGCTTTGGAGTGCATGAATGCCAAAATGCTAGTACAGGAAGATTTGGTTGACCATCGTCTAATGGGTTGAGGGTACCAGATTGACAGTTCTTGGCTGCTGTTCCTGACTGGTGGTACAGGAGTCCTTAATCTTTGGTAGCACTTAAAACGGCTGCTCCATCAACAATTGAATAATATCGGGATGTTTGCAGTGCCATGTCGCGCATGGAATAGAGACCCTGCACTCATCCCCGGTGAGCTTTCCTGAGGGCACAATCCAAGTAGATGGAAGGTCAGCTGATGGTCTACTAGTATTCTGCATAGCCACTTGTTCTGCACCCCTACCTAAACTGAATCTCTAAAAAAAAATAAAAAACAATGATGAAAGAAAAATCTAAAATTACACTTAAACCAGGACAAAACTGAAACAAAACGAAATTGTCTCCTCCCTTGAGGCTTGCATTTACGAACATCCGTGAGCTTAGAACTAATTTAAATGATGTTGAAGCATTTCTCCTAACACCTCGGATATCTTAGCACTAAGTGAGACGAACGTATTCTCCTCCTTCCGCTCTAACTACTTTAATATGCCCGGATATCTCCCACTCTCCATAAGGACTCTGCCAGACATATGCACGGGCTTGAAGTCTATTTTCAAAATACCCTCCCCTTAACTAGAGAAACAAAACTAGAATCTGACAATCAAGCCTTTATGTGCTTTAGACTTAACATGCAACATAACATTAGTTACTTTAATTTTCTCTACCGCTCTCCCTTAACCCAGGACTGTCCCTTAATAAACAAAGTCTCTGACAGCATAGATACAGAAATTTCCCTCGACACTAATGCACAAGTGCATGTATGTGGTGACTTCAATGTCCACCACAATAACTGGCTTGGATTTCTACTTACACAGACGCAGCTGATAGCACAACACAGCTTCTCTATATCTCATTCCCTATCACAGATGGTTATGTTTCCAACCAGTTTCCGTGACCAGCATGAACAACACACATCACTATTACATCTGTTTCTGACCACAGTCCCTGATGATTGCGTTACAAATGCCCACAACCCACTTGGAAATGCTGATCATGTAGTGATAACAGTTGAAATCGCACTAAACTCTAGAGCCAAAACGGATGAGCCATTACTCAAAACAACGAGATATTATAAAAAGGCTGACTTGGAAGCTATCAAGGATCTCATCAGAGACGCCCCATGGTGAAATATTTTCTCACTTCCTGCTGAACAGTGCGCACGAGACCACTGAGTGGTTCAAAACAGCAATTGAAGCACATATTCCCACGTGGAAATTTTATAGCAAGCCCTACTCTCCCCAATGGTTTACTTCTACATGTGTAGCTGTCATCGCGCAAAGGCAGCATGCGTACCGCAGATTTAACCGACATAAGTCCAGCTCAAACAGACAGAAGTATATAGAATCCAGAAATATCTGTAAGAAAGAAATAGCGACAGCTAAGAGAGAATTTACTGAAACTACCATAAAACACATCAAAGCACAGAAATTAGAAATCCGTGACTTCTGGAAAATCTACAACAGTGTAGTAAATAATGGGCAATCAACAATTCCCCCACTATCCAATAATCATGAGGTTGTTTGCTCAGCACCCGAGAAGGCTAACATGCTTGCCAGTCGGTTTGCCTTCAACTCCACATTGGACCCTGCAAACCACCCCTTCCCTGACTTTCCTTTGTGGACAGACGCCACATTAGACGATCTGGAAATCACCCCATCTCAGATGCATGCCATCATAAAAAATCTTGATACTTCAAAAGCATGTGGACCTGATCTTTCCCGGCTGTGCTATTAAAAAAGTGCTCCGCCGAAATAGTGCCGGTTCTCTCCAAACTTTACAACAAATGCCTTAAGGAATCTTGCTTTCCTGCCTGCTGGAAAACTGCTTCTGTAGTACTAGTTTTCAAGAATTCTGGTGAAAGACCTGACCCAGGAAATTACCTCCCCATTAGCCTCTTCCCACTTTTCACCAAAATATTTGAGTCCATAATTAACCAAGCTCTAGTTCAACACCTTACAGATGCTAAACTTCTGACTGACCAACAATGCAGATTTAGGCAAGTCCGTTCCACGGCAGACATTCTAACTGTAATCTCTGAGTGTATATATCATTCACTTGACAAAGCAGGGGAGGGTAGAGCGGTAGCTCTAGATGTATTTAAGGTTTTTGACTGGGTATGGCATGAAGGTCTTCTCAGGAAAATCAGATCATACGGTACCACTGAAAGAATCTTTAACATAATTAAATCTTTCTTAGATAAGAGAAAAATCCAGGTTGTCATCAATGGTCGTTATTCCTAATATTCACATATGACCTCCCTAACAAAATTGTCTGTGAGATGGGTATATATGCTGATAACACCACTCTCTATAACCGACACGACAGGAAAACAAATGAACATATATCTAGAGAAATTGCAAAAACACTACAGGATGACCTCCGATCTGTAGTAGAATGGGGACGAAAATGGATGGTCACATTCAATGTTGCTAAGACTAAACGTGATTCCTTCAATAACTACAAGAAACCTATACAACCAATAGCAATGGCCAAATACTCTTTATATGAAAGTACATCTTTAAAACTCCTCGGCCTAACGTTCATAGGAAACATGAGTTGGAACAATTACATTGTGAGCATTGCCAGAAATGCTGCAAAAACGGTAGGTTCTCTCTACCGTGCTAGAAAACTACTAACGCCCGAAAGTATCCTGTACCTCTATAAGGCCACCATTCGCCCATGAATGGGGTATTGTTGTCATATTTGGGCTGGTGCATCTGCTACTAGTCTCTCACTCGTAGACAGGGTTTAAAAGAGAGTCGCCAACTTAATAGGTCCTGAACTGTCATCTAAGCTTCAGCCTCTGTCCCATCGACGTAATGTAGCATCCTTCTGCCTGTTCTACAAGTATTTCCATAGTGAATGCTCTGACGAACGGCAAGCACTTGTGCCCCCTCGACGTAAGTACCCCCGACAAACCCGACAAGCAGCAAAACTCCACCCCTTCACAGTTGAGATCCCTAGATGTAAGAGAGCTTTCTACTCCAGTAGTTTCTTCCCCAGAACCGCTGGAGTTTGGAATTCCCTTCCAAATTCCTGCTTCCCCAGCTGTACTGACATGCATAAATTCTAGTGTAACATGAACCGACATCTTGCTGCCCAACTCCCCACATAGTACCCCTGTAGCTTATGTCCCTGATAGCAGCCTCCTACAGCAAAGTGGCAATGTGCCTTGTTAGGGGTGAAATTGCAATAAAAATAAAAAAATTTTTTAAAGTGGACGACTACGATCTGTGCAGTAAATCCACACGAATATACGTGGCTATGAGTTAAAAAAATCCCAAATATTACAGATTTGTCAGCGCCGACCACAAATTCATTCACAGTGCTGAAACTAGAGTTGCCAATATTATTCCCAGGTGAATAGCAAGAGTTACCATTCTCAACTGCGATAGCAAAGTCGCATGAGATTAAAAGTGTTATTTCAACAGCATGCCATTTGCAATCTGGAAGATGGCGCATGCAAACCTGCATCATTATATCTACATTAAAGAAATCCATTGATTAAAGTGTGAGAAGGCCCTCAGCATCTTTAACACAACCTGCTTTCAACATATCAAAGAAGTGAGGAAATCGCAAACACTCGAGATGACCTACTTCATATGCTACCTTTTGCAAAATCTAAGATTTACCATGAACAAAGTAAAAGTTTCTTTAATATTGTTTGTATTTTTTTACCTACTGCTTATTAATTTTTTTTTATTACAAAGTGATTCGTAAATATTAACTTAAGCATTTTACTTCCTAAATTAAATAAAATTTCCGCATATATAAATATTTATTTAAGTAATAATTGGAGCTAAAGAAATCACACACTCTATCCATTATAAATTAAATGTCTAACCAAAAGCATCTTTTACCAGGCCACAACTTTTTTCAGAGCAACCTGAATAGCAAAAAATATTACGTAGGAATGGCCTCCCTAGATTTTAAAAGCAGATATTATGATCAAAAAAGAACATTAAAAAACGAGAAACCCCGAATACAAACAGTATTAACGAACCACTACTATAAGTGCAAGGAAGTGGATGATCGCCGATCGTAGAGTGGAAAATAGTATGGTAAGCCAGTGCGTAGAAACGTAGACGACCCGTGTAGACTATGTTTGAATGAGAAATTAGCTATAATAAACACTAAAGAATACACAAATTTATGAAACTAAGGGGTGAAATAACAAACGCATGTACACACAAAAACTTTACCTTAGGATAACAACGCACAACAATCATGAATAATAGTAACAATAGCAAAAATTATATTGATAATTATAATTCATAAATAAACAAATACATTAGAATACAATAAAGCGTTAGGGAGTAACAAATTACAACTAGGTCAGTTCTCAACACAAAGGAAAAAGAAACTCATATTTGCCAAAAAAACAAAGAAATATGAGAATTAGAATCAAGTGAACTTTCGTTTGATAAATGCACGCACAAATAACGAAGAACCTGATTGGCTGACGAGCAAACTCAATACCACAGGAATATAAAAAATCGTTAACCAACATCGATTCCATGCAATAGACTGATGAATTCCCACAAGAATGAAACATGCAAAATTCTGTGTAGCATAATTGGCATGTATATTTTTTAAAGTTACCAATATATATATATATATATATATATATATATATATATATATATATATATATATATATATATATATACTAGCAAAAGTAGCCGTCGTTGACTGGGTTCAAAAACAGCCTACAGAAAATGGACTCTAATTTATGAAAGTATGATAGGTTATGAAAAGGAAGGGTTGTAAAGAGATAGCTTCGAATTTGGAGGTATCAAAACCAAAGCAAAATATGATGAAAGTAAAAATAAAATAGATAAACCCCATAATTTATTATACCATGCCTGTTCACACTGAAACACTTATCACAATATTCTGTGGATCTATATTTAAAAAAAAAAACCCTTGTTAAACTTTGTGACATATTTCCATTCTATCGAGGTCAGGCGCAAACGAACACCCTATAATTTTATTATACCATATTTCTTCAAAACTGAAACATAATTATCAAAGTATACTTACGCAGATAGATATGAAAAGTCTTTATTAAAGTTTGTGCCTATTTCCATTCTACGGAGGCCAGGCGCGAACGCAGACCCTACAATTTTATTATACCATCCCTATTTTAGTTAAAACATACTTATCAAAGTATTATTATGTACATCTATATCAAAAACACTTGTAAACGTTTTTTTTTTAATTTTAAAGTTTTTATTTCCATACTTTGTGGACCAGGCGCGTACGCAGACCCCACAATTTTAATGAATCATCATTATGCCAGATCAAACATACCCATTCCTGTGTCTCAATACATCTTCTATCCTTATATGTGATCAGCGTTCTATAATAGTCAACCATATAAGAGCCTATTCGTGACCAGACACACACAGAGACGTTCAGCCTTATATTATAGATATATATATGAGAGAGAGAGAGAGAGAGAGAGAGAGAGAGAGAGATTTTTTAGCTTGTTTACGTAGAATAAATGAATGATATAGGCCAAACTTCAAATAAATGTGATATTGTAGTGACTAATCCCTATTAATCACTAACGGTGCATAAAACAGATGTCATAATAGTTAGTTTTCTCCACCTCACCATGACAAAAATCCATATAAAACAGATCGGCCGAGTAGTTTCTAAGAAAATGTGTTACAGACAAAGAAAAATATAATATAAATGATGACAATTATAAAAGTAATATTTCAACGTGATGGAAATAAAGAAAAAAACGAAATTATTTGTATAGTAATCAATGTTTCGTTTTTATTTTGAAGACTTCCGCGGCATGATTGATTTGAAGATAGAAAATAAAATAAATAAATACAAGTACAGTATTTGAAAACATTTGGTGCGTTTATGGCGTAAAATAATGTGATTTTTTTCTTTCAGTAATGGGCAAAAAATAAAAGAAAAATACATACCTTTTTTTTCTTTATCAAATGAACTAATTATACAATGGATCGGCAAGTAATTTTTATTTCAACAGATGCAATCGCTTACCTGTAAATAAAAATAAAAAAGCAATATTACAATTCAATATTTAACTAAATTGATTCAATTAAAAAACACGAGTTTAATAAAATGCTTTTAAATTTTCATAGATTGTTTACTAGACTTTTAAGCTTAAAAACGGACAAAGTTATAAAAAGTTTATTTTAGATTTGTAGCGTGGTTATTACATTTTAACACGAATCCGACGTTGAGTATAAAAAGTCTCACAAAGAAATAAAGAAAATTAGACACAGTTGTTTTTTCTGTTGAAAGCAAAGGTATTTATTACCGGTCGTTTCAACACCATGCCGATGATACGCATTTTCATCATTATCACGAGTAGTATTATTATTAAATTATTATTACTGTTTAATTATTTTCATTAATTATTATCACAATTAGTATTATTAATATTAAATAGTAATACAATTATTATTATTTATTAAAATAATATTACATTATCATTATTGACTTATTATTATTTTTACATTATTAAATTATTATTATTATTATTATTATTATTAAATTATTATTATGTATGAGTAGTATTATTTTTATTCAGAAGTAAACGGTAATGATAGGAACTTTTCAATATTTTCCTGATATAGTTACAAATTCTGTTCTAAATTCCAGATTCCAATAAAAATTGTCGATTCCGATTCTAAAATCGCCTAAAGTATGATTATTTTTATGTGGGGTGGGGGCGTTATTTCGCAGACAGTCATCATCTACTTTTAATGTATTGTATAAAAGATTTTGATGAAAGGATTTCAACATTTTCATGTATACTTTTCACTAGTGCCATTTTTATCCGGATTATTTTTCATGGTTCCATTTTAGTGCATCCTTTTTTTTCCCCCTGCTGTTATTTTGACCTAAATTATTATCTATAATTTTAGTTTTACTGGTAGTTTAAAACAAATAACTGTTCATCATTAGTACCAGCAATGAAAAATCAAGTTAAAAAAAATATATACCCAATTAAAAGAATCGTTTTTGGCATCGAAAAATATGCTCAAATTTCGTCCATCCACATAATTTTTTATTTTTCCAATTTCGATTCATTGCCCTAACACTAGTAACTAAGTTTATTATCTTGCCATCACAAAATTTAAACCTTCTTCTTTTGGTCCTTTCCGTAAGTACCCAATGTCGGCGCTTGTTTAAATCACGGGTTAGATAATCTAAACTCAATTTTCGCTAATTGTCTTTGAGAACTGTTTTCATTGATAAAAATCGAAATATTGAATTTTAAGTATCTTGCCATCACACGATTTAAATCACTTTCTTTTGGAAACCTCCTTTTGTTGGTCTTTCCCGTAAGTACCCAATGTCGGCGCTTGTTACATAAGGTTTAGATAATCTGAACACAATTTTTAGATAATCTAAACTCAATTTTCGCTAATTGTCTTCGAAAACTGTTTGATAAAAATCCAAATATTGGATTTCAAGTAAAACCAATGATATCTACTGAATTGTCATGTCGGAGTAATTAAAATATCTAAAAATTACGAAAAACGATGCGGTCCAAAATTAATTATTAATGAAAACAATTTTCGAAGATAATTAGTGAAAACTGAGTTTACTTATCTCCCCTAGATAAGACCAGTGACTCAAACTAGTTGCTCGATGTCTTTCTGGAAAGATTTTGACTAGGAAAATATCAGAGAAACCACTGCCAACAATAGAATCTTCGAATTTATCCGATATAATGATGATAGTACATTAATAAATGTAATAATAGAGTCTGGGCTTCCGAAAGACGAATACCGATTCTGAATTAGTAATAGACTAGCGGGGCGGAGGGGGGGTAAATATGCTTTAATATATTTTCATTTGTCCTGATTTCAGATATATTATTATGGAGACGTGATTTCAAAAGTTAAAACAAAAGTGTTTGGGTGTCAGCAGCTAGAATCGAAACCGAACGCAAAACTGCAGCATTGCGCGAGCCTTTCTAGTCTCACACAAAAACACGCGTTCACATCTCAAGCTATATTACTTGTCATATACATACGCGCACACATACGCACACATGGACAACGTCACTTCCCCTTTAAAAGGAAATCCACACATACGCAAAAGACCACCGGAAACAACTATAAAAGCAAGAGCAATAACCAGCTTCTTTCTTTTTCCGACTCGTTTTCCGAGCCGAGTGGTCGGCACACCAGCCGCCGCCGTTTCGGCAGGCGCGCGCCTCACGCACTTGCTACTATGTGGGGCAAAAAGCTAACAAACAGTACGTACACTTTATGCGCTTTCTCTCTCCATGAACTGGATTGACATTCTCACGCTTTCTCTCTATATATATATACAACTTGTGCCTGAGAATACCTTCGCATAGTTGACTGCAAACATGGCGCACAGCCTTACTATCTTTGTCTTTGTCTACACGCTGGACTATCATTCCCATTTCCACTACATTACTCACTTCTCTTCCCACGCGCGAACAAACGATAGTGACCCGAACGTGAGATGAACACATATTTCCTTTTCTTTCTACAACAGCAGTCCCACAACAAACGATGGTTACACCCGAACGCGGACATGAACACGTGTTATACCTAAAACATTTATTTTTCAACAGTAAATAAACGACACGCAGCAATTGAGTTTTTGTTTCCTTCATTCCATTCGTTTCATTATGTTCTTTTGTAACGGGATTAGGATATATATATATCCTAGTTCTCTACAGCATTCAAGGCTAGTGACGTCACCACTGTACCAAAGTGGCACGCAGATGGCCTGATTAAAATTTATCTAAGATGAATTTACAATATATATAACGATTTTTTTTCAATTTTGACCCATTCTTGACCCCTTAAAATCTATTTTAACCGACTAAAGACCCATAAAAGAACGGTCAATAAAAATCCAATCATTTGAGGCCCCTAGCGCTGCTCTGCGACTTTTAGTTTCGGAAGAAATAGCGTTTGAAAAACATGGAGACAGACAGACAGACAGAGTTAGTTTTATAAATTAGATACTGAAATTTATTTTAAAATCTTAAGAAAAATGACTCATGTGTATTTTTTCTATTCGAGAAGAATTTTTTTTTTATTTATTATTTTATTTATTTATTTATTTATTTTTTTTTTTGGAAGACCTCCCAGCCTCTGGAACAGGAAGAAATAATTTAAGAAGTTAAAGTTTTTTTCTGTTTTTTTTTTTTAACAATTTTTCTGAGAATGTTAATGTTTCGCGTAATCCCAATTTCTACTATTACATTAAAGGAACTTTGTGTGTCCAAGAGTTCGTTCCTTATAGACTTGAAAACGGCTAAGTCGATTTTTATAAAATTCACAAAAAGATATTTTATGTGCCTGGCAGTGTTCTTATATAGGTTTTGTGTCGGAATATATTCAATAATATCGATGATTGAAATAAGAGGAAACAGGCGATTTTGACCACAGTTAACACCTTATACAGCCATACATCACAAGTGCATTTGAAAAGTTTTATTACCACACAAGCTGAAAGGCCTCACCTATAAAATCAATAGTAGGTTCTTTGATATGACACAACCGCGTTCGAAATGATTGCTTCTGTTTAGAGCACAACTGAAGCATGATATTTGACTTTTGCTTTTTAAACTTTAATGCAAGCCATTATATAAAGTAATTTCATAAAATCAACAGTAGGTTCTCTGCAGTGCAATGCAGACTACAATGTATTGTGAACTTAGTCACTCTTAGAGGCATGTAACACTTCCTCCATGTACATCACAATGGGTCCCCAATTAGATCAGGCAATCAATCGATTTGATTGCAAAATAAACTTTTTTCATCGATTTTGATGACAATAAAAATATGGGAGTGTGAAACATTCGTTGACCACCATTCAATGCCGAGCAACGTCCGGTCACCCTGCTAGTTTATTGATAAAAACAAAACAAACACGCTAAAATTAACACAATAACACAAAATAAAACATTAATTGCGTGAACATTTATTTAAATAAAATATTTTTTAAAGTTCTACAAAATAATTAGTTTTGAAATAAATAATATAAAAAAAAAATTCGTGAAATTAATGAAGTAGCCATTTTATGAAACTGAAAAAAAATTTTTTCAAACAAACATTTTAATGAACAAAAAAAAAGAAGAAAATTCTAAAATGAATGCAATCTGTCAATGAAAATATAAATGTATGGTTAAAAGATTTTTACAAAATTAAACTCTTGTAAGATATAAAAATAAGCATTTTTTAAATAAATATAAATAGTTTTGAACGGTTATGATTGGAAAATGTGTGGCGTATTTTTTAAACGAACTTTTCTTTCGCAAAATGTAAACTTAAAATAAATAAAAAAGAATCACTAATATTGAGATGTCGCAGAGAAACGTGCTTGCTGCCATAGTTTTCTTCTTGTAATCTTGCATGCACTACGTATAAGCGTTTGGCCGCCCTTATTTTTTTTTTTAAATATTCGATAGTCGTTCGTGTACGTTCGTTTGTTCTCCCCTATTTTGTTCTTTAGTGCTCACATTCCATGCGAGATGTTTCTGACAAAAGAGGAAGAATTGCCGTTTTCTAGATCGGTTGCTGCTTTGAGTGGGTGTTACGTGGAGATTTCCAATCCTCTTATAGTATTCATTATCATTCATCTGTCAATCTATTCATTTCATCAACCGAGATCATTGGCTGCTTTTGGCGCTCGAGAAGTACTGACTCTTCTTTTTTTATTACAAGGGGTCACCACTTATCAAGGCTCATCGGCCACTCAAGGATAAGAGCTAATGAGTATCGGTAGAGTATGAAACAACACCATAATGGTGCAGCTTGGATATAGTTTAATTATTTAAGCCAGCTCAACAATGACATATTTACATTAGACTTGAAAACGACCATGCTATAATCAGCTGGGAAGTAGCATAACAGTATTGTGTTCTCAGACGGACAGTTCTAGAAAAGAGTTTTCTCATGGAATTTCCGTTTAGTTTTAGGCAGAGATAGAGAGCAAGAGAAATTGTTGATAGTTGTTGTAGTTAGACAAGTATTTGTTGCGAATGTTTTGAGACTATAGATTGAAGGACCCGTGGTGCAGTGGTTAAAGTACTTGGAAAAAATCACTTGTGAAAGTAATATTCTTCTGAAGATCGAAGGTTCAATTCTCAGTGTGGGCGACCGAAAAAATACAATTACAATTTACTTAGGACTTCTATCCAGTCATGGCTGACGAAAGGAGAGCATGCTATCCCTGTGAAGTAAGTAATGGGTTCCGTTCAAATTCCGAGTTCGACAGAAAGATTCGCGAGTTCGAGAAGATTCACCTAAAGAAGGTCGGAGGTCACATCGACCGAAACATTTTGAAAATGATTCATGATGAGAACAGTAGTCCGATGAATCCAACTAATACGAATAACAAACCCTCATCACTAAAATTCAAAAACGTAATGAAAATGATGCTCGCTAATTCTGAAATGATAAAATAAGCATACCGCTGAGAAATAGGATATTATTATAAAAACACAACGCGACAACCAATGACAAAAAGAAGAAAAGTGAATAATAAGTTTTATTTTTTTAAACTTTTTTTTTACGCTCGCATCACATTTTAAAATTCTTACAATATATTTTAAACTATCAGATGTGTTGTGGTCCTGTAAGGGCCCGAAAGAAAGATATAATTCTATAATTAGGGAAAGAAGAATGTATTGAACAGAAAAAAACAAATACAACACATAAAGAGTTTGGATATACGTCAGCCCGACTGCCAAATGTGCAAAACTTGTGTACTAAAATATTTGTTCAGAAAATATGTTATACAAAAATATAACACCAAATGTGGCACGAGGCTAGAAAATGGGTGTTAATGTGTACCTATATAACATAAATTTAGCTTAACTAGTCCCTATCATCACAATACCAATATCACTCCATAAATAACCAACTTAAAACGCAAAATGACGATATATACATGGCATGGTGAGTAAGGAATACACATTTTATATGCAAAAACGAGTAAAAAATATGTACATTGCCAAAACTGTGTTAATATAAGAAAATGTACCAGATAAGTACGTTTGCCAGTCGAAAAAAAGGTGCAGCTTCACAAAAAAACAAAAAAAAAAACTAAATTTATTAAACATCTTTTTTGAAAATTCGAAAGTGGGTCTACATCTCTGACAAAACAGTAAATAATTGGGATCGGCGATGGGGATTATCGAAGAAACACTGGTATATAAAAAATAAACACTATAACTTGTGTGCTCATGCCGAGAGACATATTCTTTGGGTCTTTATATTTAGTAGGAGAGTTTATTATTATCCGTAGGGTGGACACCACAACTAGATGTATGGTGGGTGCATCATGGAACTTATCAGTCCTGTTTTAAACAAAGAAAATTCTTGCTTAAATGTTCTTCGATGGCATATCAGGTGAGGCTGAGTCAATTGGAATTGAGAACTAAATCAGATTGATTGCTTTGCAGACTTCCGTCTTTTAATCAGCTTCCAAGAAAAAAAAATAGCTGAACCAAATTAGTCAAAGGAAAAATTTTAAAAATTAAACAAAAAACAAAAAAAAAAAAACAAGAAAACTTCTGGAATTGGAAAGTAATAGAAATTATACCGAGTTTTCAATATCTTTTGTCTTCCTTCAGATTATTGTCTTCCTATAGAATTCCTTGCCCTCCACCGTGCCATCTTCTTTTCCACAACTCTGCATCTTCGCCTACCCCTCACCGCCGCCACCACACCATCCGGATTCCTATTCTCCAGGTCGCCCTTACTGACTACCCCCTTTCTCTCTTTCGTATCCTCTCCCTTCTCTCCCCGATAAAAAGAAGCTGGAAGATGACACTACGGTCTTTCTTACCAATGCAGCCCTCACCCTGAAAGCTGCTTCTTGTCGGTGTTACCGGTTTGTCATTTAAGCATAATTTATATCTGGTTGCATCTATGAACCATTCCTTTCTTCACACTATCAGCATATAAATAAATAAATAACAAGAGAACAAAACCTTCCTACCTCAGGCCTTCTACCACTATTGCCAGGAATTGGAACAAAGGCCTTATACACAAGTCTCGTTTCCACTCTTTCGGAGATGGAATATTTGGGTATGTTTATGGATTCTATTGTCAAACATATTAAAAACTTCTTTTTTTTATGTTATTCGTTATTGAATTAGAAAAGATAACGGCCTTGATGGATAGCGAGATGAAGATAATTTAGATCCGCGCTTCACAAAAAAAATGCTCTTTATTTTTCAGTCCCTTCTTAGATCCGAGGTCAAACTCCCAGCAGCATCCATTCCCAAAACGTACCAAAATTGTTTAACAGATGACACTGTCGTTCTGATGTTTAATGCCCCATTCGATTGAAATGTCTTTCTAGATCAGCTGTTGGTTTCTTGGTTTCCTGCTATACTATTATGAGAGAGAGAGAGGGGGGGGGAGAAAGAGAGGGGGAAATATAAATATATCTTGTATAAATATATATTTACTTAGCTCTACATACGTACGGAGCACTGTCGAAGTAAATATTCAATTTAACATTATATAGTAAAAATTCAATTTAACATTATAAATTCTTAATGCTTTAATATTTTAAGTTATAAATTTATTGTATTTTTTACTAGAACATCTTGTCTTTTTATTTTCCAGTTTTAACAACTAGTCCTTTTATTTTTCTAAGCTTAATCTTAACCCTATTACTTTCCATGCTCGCATTTTTCTATGTAATCCATGATTTTTCCAGGCTTTGCTTTTCATTTTTGTATTCAATATCATACGCATTGTCAACAATCCATAAGAAAATTGTTACTAACTTCTTCAATTGACTAAATAAGAAATCCAATAAAAGACGCAATTAAGTAAATAAAGAGAAAGAAGGGACCAAAAAAAAAAAAAAAAAAAAAAAGAGAGAAACAGAATTAACGAGCGACGTCGTAAGCAAAAGATTATCAGCCCTAGCATGGCAAAGAGCATCACTTTTGTTAACGCTCTCTATATAACCACAGTAAGATGGCATGAGAGTCGTGAATGTTCTGTAAACGCTAGTTGTCTGCCTCTTTGTTTATATTTTACACTCATTGCCCATCCTTAAATATTCTCAAAGGGGGCTTGAGAATTAGAATTAAATAATAATTATTCTTTTATATATATTAATATATATATATATATATATATATATATATATATATATATAAATCTCCCTATGTAAGATTAGTGTAAGAGTAGAGTGTTTGATAAAGAAAATTTAAGAAATAAAAGTGTAAGAGACCAGAATAACCTCGGTACCGTCGATTTCAAATTCAAAGAAAGAGGACCAATATCCTGTTGCCTATGTTGGACTTGCTCCAGCCTCTGTTTATATCTCTCTCCACGGAAATTATGAATATAAATCGAAGCTGAATAGAATCTGACATAGTCGATCAGATATTGGTCTCTTTGTTTTGGATTTGAAGCAGACGGTACTGATGTTATTCTGATCTTCTGTAAGATCTGCATAAAAAAAAACTGGTTTATTTAGCATATCATTTTGTTTGATACAAAACTTTCAAAGATTTTTAATATCCGGTATTCAAATTGCGATGAAGTTTGATGTCTCTACTATTGCAGTCCTGAACGTAGACCCACCTTATTTGTTGGGGATCCATTACTGACTACTAGCAAATGTGTCCGGCAATACCGATATTAAAAGTAACGTTAAATTTCTTTTAAAAAAACGAAGCAAAAAAAAAAAAAGAAAAAAGAAAAAGAAAAAAAAGCGAACTAAACTGAGACATTTGCATGCGAGTATTATGTTTTTTTAAACAGTTCACTTCTTGTAAGTAAAAAAAAACAATACTCAAGCTGAGATCGAAACCAAAACCTAAAGACAGTGAGTCAAGTACGATAACCATTAGACCAGCGTGACATGACCATAAAGCTGTTTTCAAACCTACTTATTTTTAACATAATTAATCTGTAATGTGAACCATTCACGCATGTGCATTCGTGAAACAGCAAACAACCCTCATGTACTAATTTTCCAGTTTTGACTTCTTTAGAAGCCTGTTCTTCCGGATGAAAACCGATTAAAAAGTTGTCCACATGCCTGATAAACCTATACACGAAATTTCAAGTAAAAAAATTCGTTGAGTATATAGGTTGAGAAGTGTCCTCACACACATTCTCACTTTTATAGATATATAGATTAATGAAATATTTTCTACACGTGATCAATATCTATGACATTTTGAAATGAGATAAACTTTGCAACGTATTTATTATGTTCGAAAAACATTGTGCTTTATTTAATAACTAGCCTGGTTGCCCGACGTAGCCCGGGTGTTTGGAAGTTTGTATTGAGCCAAAAAAAAAAAAGTGGTAGTAGGCAGGCAGGTCGAACCTATACCACAAAGGAGGAAAAGAACGTGAAAAAAAACGTGACGTCTTTGCCGTGGCGCCCATCGCCAAACCGGAAGTGGCGAAGGTTTAAATTCAGGCTAGTCAATCGAAAAGAGGGGATGACTTTTGAAAATATCGGCGAAAAAAGCGACCCCCTCCCTGTAGGAAAGTGCCCATTTGAGGGTTAAGAAATTAATGTTTTTAGCCATTTTTTTGATATTTGTCATTCGAAGGGTCGAGTTTCAAAACGATACCGATCTCGTGAAAATCCGTCCCCTCTGTCAAACGTTTTAGACATACAAACATACATACATACATTTAAACAGACAGGTGAGATTTATATTATAGATTGTGACTTGACAGACACAATCTCTATTTATATAAGAAGTAGAAATAAATAAACATATCACTAACCTACGTATAGAAATCACTCGTAAAACCAATCATTATTAAGTTTGACTCACAGATTATAGGTGTAATGCTGGATGATGTGAGCTATATTTACTTTTATGCAAATGAAGCAAAGAGTGGATGAATGCCTTTTTTCTAAATTCAATTACATCTGATTTTCGTCAAAATTTTAATGAGAGGTATAAAACATCAATTATTAGGTTGGTGCAAAAATAATATCGTTTTTTTGACGTTCACCTATATAAAAACGACATTTTTTTTGCACCAACCTAATAATAAATATCCAACAAATTCCAGTTTCTTTGGAATATTTAAGTTTTTTTAAAAAAAAAGATTTTAGGTGACATAATACGTACACAACCACCCATTTACAAATTGGAAATATTCCATGTTTATGTATTTTATTTTTATTTCTTGGAATCCTTTGAGATGAGATTATTAGATTGGTTTATTTATTGTTTTGCGGACTGTTATCCTCATCTTTTTTATTGTTGTTGTTTTGACCATGGTTTTGGCTAACTAATACTCTAGCCTGCTTTGGATAGGATTGAAACCACTATCTCCAGACAATGATCATCTGAAACCACATGTTATCCTCATCTTCATAGTTATTATTTTCACCACATTTCATGTTTCATCATGTTTCGGCTAACTAATCCTCTGGCCTTCTTCAGGTGATTAACTGTGACGGGATAGGAATGCTAAACCTTGTAACTTATCCCCAGTAATTACTGCCTTCCATAGTTGTTGTTGTCTCACCATGTTTTGGCCAACTAATCCTCAGGCCTGCTTTGTGTAGGATTGAAACCGTTATCTTCAGACAATACTCATCTGGAACCATAGAGACTCAACGCCTGCACAGTTGATAAAAGCATTGAGTCTTTATGATTCCAATTTTTATGCTTCAAATTCTTTATATCTCCAAACATTGCTGTTTCGATTGGTCTTTTTTTTTTTTGTAGCGGAAAATTGTTTTTATTTTGGCTTTGTAGAACATGATTGAGTTTTGTGAAGTGAAAGATAAACAATAACATCAACGGTGACCCATTTTAAGTCAGGAAGTCGGTATCATAAAAAATCGGTATGAGAATTGTAGACATAATATTTGATATTATTTTATCTTGATTTTAATCTTTGTAATAGGACATAAAAGTCGTGCAAAGCGGTTCAGTTTTTTTTTTTTTTTTTGGTGGTGGTGGGTATTTTTATCCATTCAAGACGGGCATTTTTCCTGTTCAAATATAAAACAAGATAAATACGCCTTCTCTTCATACCGTTGACCTTGGACACCTTTTTTCCAACTAGCATCCCTGATTTCCAGAATTTCGGCTCGTATGGCAAATCAATAAATATAATGTACCAAACAAAAGATGTTTTTGAAAAGGAAGGGTAAAAGTTAACGGAGAGCAAGGAGGGGGTGGAGGAAAACGGTTAAGAACTGGTGAAGAGAGGAAGAAGTAAGAAAGGGTTAGGGTTAGGCTTAAGGTTCATCTTGAGGTGAAAGATATTTGGTACTTCTGGAGGACCGAAATCGGAGAAACATTAAAATTGGGAAGAAAAAAAAAAGGAAACCCCCCCCCCAAAAAAAAGCCCCCCCAAAAAAACACAGAAACAGAAAAAAGAAAGAAAGCGAAAAGAAAAAAGGAAAAGAAAATAAGTATTTAATTCTTTCGTGTCTTTTATTGTTATGGGCAGATATCAAGAAATAATAAGATTTCCTCGTTGCTACATTTTTCCGGAGATGTCCTCCTCCTTATTGAAAGCGCCAAGGAATGAGTGATTCATTGGTTCCAATATTTGGCCTGGATCCTGAAAAACGGGTCAATAATTATTCCTTGGTAATTGGTGATATTCGTGAAAACCATTGATAAAGAAAAGTGCTTGGCTAATGAATTTAGGGCTGTACCAATCAGGACTCTGTCAGTGAAAAGGTCACTGGGACTTGTCACCAAGCCAGTAACAAATACGATAATGAGATTGACAATAAAACCAACATACTCATACAGTACAAATCAATAGGAAGCGATCTTAAGTGTTTTCTTTAGTAAGATTTGTTCAGCTTAAGTAATGGCTTATCTTCTTCATCTATACAAATAAAGTGAAGTGTCTGTCAGATTTTCTTCTGTTTGTTAACTGTAAATTCAGAAACTATAGAATGCATTTTTAAGCATACAGGCAATGATACTCGTGGGGGTGGGGGGTTATAAGGTATGACCCCATGTAAAGAAGTGACCTGTGCTATAATGCAAAAAGTAACAAAGACCACGATTCGGGAAAATACTAAGCTACAATACATGAAATGTTTTAGCTTATGGCACAAGAAATGCGGCAGGTTTATCCATCATGAAGCACGTCAGGCTATAGTTCAAGATGTGGTCCACAAAGCACGATAAGCTACGATCCATCAAGCACGATAGGCTACGGTCCATCAAGCACGATAGGCTACGGTCCATCAAGCACGATAGGCTACGGTCCACGAAGCACGATAGGTTACGGTTCACAAAGCACGATAGGCTATGGTCCATAGAGTGTGGTAGTTTATTTTTGTTGTTTAAATTTTAAAAGTTTTGCATATTTTCTATGTATTGCTTGTAAGTGTAAATAAATCCTGTTCATTTTTTTTTCTACGATTAAGTTTTTTTTTTTTTTAGTTTTTCTTTTTATCTTTGCTTTTGATGTCAGAACATTGGCCTTCGGGACAAGATCAAAGTGTAGTATCTGTTCTTCCGATGCTGCTCTTCAATTTCTTGTTCTCTGTCAGTGGAGGAGAAATCCTTCACGACTGAGACAATTTTTTTTTTTGTTCCTTTTCTCCACGTTAAAAAACGACCCTGGTCCTGTGGGGGGGGGGCATTGTAAATAGAAACAATCAAGAGATGAGCATCCTATGGTCTTTTTCTGACCGTTCACACATGTTAATATGACACATATCAGACGCATTAAAGAGTAACAGACGTCCTAGGCCTTCCAAATGTCAGTGCATTTACAACTGATCCTGTATGTATTGTATACATTAAACTCTCACATTTTGCTGGTGAAGGATTGGTAAATGATTCTTGAATATAAATTCACAACTGAACAAATTTGGTTCTTGTCCAGAATTCCCCCTAAATTAAAAAAAAAAATGAAATAAAATAAAGAAAAATCTTTATGATGTATGTACCCATGCCGGAATAAAAATATAATATTCTAAAAATCACGTAAATTGATCAAGCAGTTTTATTGTTAAATAAGAAAATCAATTTCTATGAGTAACGCAAGAAGAACTGTTATTTCCACTATTTTAAAAACAATCTAAAAAAGGCAAACACAAAAAGGAAAACTCAATAATTCAAACTTGCAAGATTTATAGTGTAATTCATACAAATTCCATTATTTGCTTAAAACTGATTTTTTTCATATAAAAATAGAATTACTTCATATTTACATAATTTTGGAATATGATATTTTCATGGGCATGTACACTATCCAGAGTTTTTAATAAAGCTGGAATTCTTGGCAAGAATAATAACTTAATACCCACTTTCATACCTACATCTTTCATACATCTTCAGTGAATATAGGTTTGTTTCATAACGGCCTTTTCACTATAGGCTTTAATGACACAAAATATATATGATAATATTCCTCAGTATTTCGATGGATTTATGCTTGAAAAAAGAATCCATTCTTTTAATTGGCTGTAATAAGTCTGACTTAGTCAGATTTGGACCTTAGAATTCACCCTCGTCCATTCATCCCCAAAATTCTCAATAACTACTGATTACATTTTTCTGATATTTTGCATGAAGTTACAACTACCCAAGGGAGGAATTATAACGTTTTCAGATTTTTTATAAAAATTCTGGTTGCGTCACAAGGGGATCAAAAGGGATCAAAATGGCCCAAAATAGCATGTTTCGGGACATAGAATTTTTTCCGACCATTAAGCACTTGTACCCCCTCGATGTGAATACTCCTGACAAACCTTACAAGTAGCTAAATCCCACCCCTTTACTGTAGAGATCCCTAGGTGTAAGAAGGCCTTCTACTCCAATAGTTTCTTCACCAGAACTGCTAGACTTTGGAACTCCCTTCCGGGATTCTGCTTTCCCAACTATACTGACATGCAGAAGTTCAAGTGCAATGTGAATAGACATCTTGCTACTCATCTCCCTTCATAATACCCCTGCAACTTATGTCCTCATAGTGACCCCTTACTTCAAAGTGGCACTGTGCCTTGTTTTGGGCGAAAATTGAATATATATATATATATATATATATATATATATTCAGACACGTTTGATTGAACACGACAGAGTTATTTTTTCCCGATCTTGTTGGATATATTTTCTATTTGCCTAGCGGTCTTTTTAATTTCAGCATGCACATTATGTATAGAATGGTGCCCAGAAGTCGTTGGTCGGCCATATTTTTTTCTCAAGCGCTTTCTATTGGGCATCCGATTATCGTCAGGAGCAAGTGTTGTTGTATTTTTTTCCTTTTCTTTTCCTTTGAGGCTTGGTGTATTTATACACTTTTTTTAATTGGCTAACCTATCATTTAGCTGACAATAGTGCCATAAAACAACACCTAATATCCCACAATAAATAAAAAAAAAACCTACAGTCGTTTGACATTAGACATATCTTAACTATAAATACAAAAATTCGATATCTTAACAACTGCACACAACGACTAAAATTACCAGAACCCATACTTATAAAAAACTACAGCCTTTTTTTAAACCGGATCTCATTTAACACCGAGACAAATATACTAACAGTATTTAATAAGTAACATGAAAATAAGTTAATAAACTATAAAATAGGAAAATCGAAACTAAAAATAAAATAAAAATTATTCGCCCCAACCCTCCAGCACCCACATTTATAACCAATTAGAAAAAATATCCAACAAGATTGGAAAAAGGAATAACTCTGTCGTGTTAAATCAAACGTGTCTAAATAACGACTTACAGCCAAAAAATACAAATTATATATATATATATATATATATATATATATATATATATATATATATATATATATATATATATATATATATATATGTAAATTTTTGGTACAGCAGAATGGAAGGAGAAATTTCAGAGGAAACATAATTTAATTTAAATACCAAAAAAAAAAACAAAGAAATGGGCAGGTGAAATTAAAATTTTCCCTAAGGCCTTATCGTCTGACCCTCTAAGAGGAAACGTCAGAATGATAGATTAAAAACTAAGAAAACGAATGAGGGAAGAGGGGAATTTTGGTTACAGTTGGAAGAACAGTGGAGAAAAAAAAAAAAAAAAAAATCTCACTGTTCAGGTGGTTTTAAATCAATGAATATCTCCAACTGATGTCTAAGAATCTTTTGTCTACACAGGCTAGGTCGAGAGTTGTTAATAACTAACGCCTCAATGATATTGAGATGATAGTTCGACCTAGCACTGTATAAAACAGAAAACCACCCATCGGAATATTGATCGGCACACCTATTTATACTCAACAGGTGATCGCCGATGGCAGACTCATGAGCCTGGGAGTGCCCGGATGCTCTCGAAACCTGGTGTAGTCGAATATCCCGAGGGATATGTTGGGATATTCTCATTTCTAATCTTTGGGACGTTTTGCCAACGTAGTCAGCTCCACACTGACAAACGAATTTATAAACAACAGAGTTCTTTTGAATGGTTGGCAAAACATCTTTACGAAAAGAAGAGAAAAAGGTTCGAGTTGTGTAAACTACTCTAAGCATAGTAGCTGGAAAACATCGTTGAGTAGCAGAAGAAATCCTTTTAACAATATGAAGGCCATCAGGACCCAACCATGGTAATTTTAGATAAATGGGACAACGTGATGGACCAATATGTTTACCGCTATTAAATGTAGTAATTTTACGTTCAATAGTAGATTTTATTATATTAATGGGATATCCATTATTAAGAAAAATAGTTGTAATTTCACTAAGTTCCGTATCAAGACGGTTTTGTGAACAAATCATAAGTGCACGATGCGTAAGAGCGCTAATGAGGTTTATTTTTATAGACTGAGGGGCAAAAGAAAACCAATTAAGATAGAGCCCTGTAAATGTAGGTTTTCTATAAACAGAGGTCTCAAACGTAGTACCAACTTTAGAAACACGAACGTCGAGGAATGGGAGAGAGCTACAGTCTTCAACCTCCATAGTAAATTGTAAAGATGGATGCAGGTTGCAAAGAAGACGAAGAAACTGTTCAGCTTCGCTCCGAGAGGGAAAGCATGCAAAAGTATCATCAACGTAGCGTGTGTAGAATGCTGGCTTAATAATTTTGGAAAATAATTCGTTTTCCAAAAATCCAACGAAAATGTTGGCTAACGAAGGACCAAGAGGGCTACCCATTGATATCCCATCAATTTGACGGTACATAATGTTGTTGAAACTAAAGGAGACTGATTTAGTAGCAAGTTCCATTAGTTCAACAAAAATTCGTTCAGGAAATTGTGGAGATTTTAAGGGGCCACGGTATAGATAGTCAGCACAAATACCAATGGTTTCATCCAAAGGTATATTAGTATAAAGACTATTAATATCAAAGGAAGCCAAGAACTCGGTATTTTTAGATAAAGGTAATTTTTGTATCTGAGATACGAATTGAAAAGAATCAGAGATACAATGGACCGAATAAAAAGAAAGCACAGGTTTAAGAAGGTCAACTAGCCATTTACCAAGTTCGTGTTGTGCAGAACCCAACATAGATAAAATGGGTCGCAAAGGAATGTTGGGTTTATGGACCTTGGGTAAACCGTACATTCTAGGCCTTTGAGAACCGATGGGTCGGATTCTATCATAGATCTCCTTAGAAATAAATCCACTTTTATGAAGTTGAAGAAATCTTTTCTGGATTTTTATTTCCATACGAAAAGTATCATCATGGCATAAATCACCCAAACGGAGAAACTTACTTTTATCGTCCAAGATTTGTAACATTTTGGAGATATAATCCGTTTTGTTAAGTATAACAACGCCCGATCCTTTATCCGGGCGAGAAAGGTAAATGTCGGGATTAGACCTAATTAATTTTGCAGATTCAAAATGATTTTTCTGCCAAATAAAATCACTAGATTTAGTATTTATGGCAGAAAACCTCCGACCTAATTCGCCCAACTGAATTTTTTTTTTTTTTTTTTTTTCTCTCCACTGTTCTTCCAACTGTAACCAAAATTCCCCTCTTCCCTCATTCGTTTTCTTAGTTTTTAATCTATCATTCTGACGTTTCCTCTTAGAGGGTCAGACGATAAGGCCTTAGGGAAAATTTTAATTTCACCTGCCCATTTCTTTGTTTTTTTTTTGGTATTTAAATTAAATTATGTTTCCTCTGAAATTTCTCCTTCCATTCTGCTGTACCAAAAATTTACTTACATATTTTCGAGGTCGGTACAACTCACAATTTATCAAAACGTTAAACAAAGTTATACGTATTAAAAATAAGTTAATCGTTTTGAAGTGTAGGATGGAATTTCTTAAATCTTGCCGCCTAAATCATGTTGCTCCCGGTTATATTTGCCATCGTATTTCTAAAATTAAATGTAGAAATACATTGGCAGTTCAACGTGTTTTCCTACAAGATGAAATCCTGTTTAATTCTGATACATATAATTCGTTACGTAGTAAACACCTTTTTCTTTGGGCCATGGTTTGGAAAGAACTATCTTTCTTTGATAAACTCCGTTTTTCTAGGTTTTTATCCATCGGCGATAATTTTACCCGTATTAAATGTACTTCTTCTTATAATAAATATTTAAAAAATTTAATTACTAAGAAGTTTGGGATTATAACAAATTTGGATAAACATATATTTAATTATTCTTCTCATGTTTTGTCCACTACAGAAGAATTTGTTTTATCTGCTGGCTTACAATTTTGCATTCCTCCCCCTTCTGTTGATAAAATCTCAGTATTTAGTGAAATTGAATTATTGTATACTCAATTAAAACACCATTCGCCTATCTCTACTGATGAATTAACTAGTGTTAAAATTCAGTTGGGCGAATTAGGTCGGAGGTTTTCTGCCATAAATACTAAATCTAGTGATTTTATTTGGCAGAAAAATCATTTTGAATCTGCAAAATTAATTAGGTCTAATCCCGACATTTACCTTTCTCGCCCGGATAAAGGATCGGGCGTTGTTATACTTAACAAAACGGATTATATCTCCAAAATGTTACAAATCTTGGACGATAAAAGTAAGTTTCTCCGTTTGGGTGATTTATGCCATGATGATACTTTTCGTATGGAAATAAAAATCCAGAAAAGATTTCTTCAACTTCATAAAAGTGGATTTATTTCTAAGGAGATCTATGATAGAATCCGACCCATCGGTTCTCAAAGGCCTAGAATGTACGGTTTACCCAAGGTCCATAAACCCAACATTCCTTTGCGACCCATTTTATCTATGTTGGGTTCTGCACAACACGAACTTGGTAAATGGCTAGTTGACCTTCTTAAACCTGTGCTTTCTTTTTATTCGGTCCATTGTATCTCTGATTCTTTTCAATTCGTATCTCAGATACAAAAATTACCTTTATCTAAAAATACCGAGTTCTTGGCTTCCTTTGATATTAATAGTCTTTATACTAATATACCTTTGGATGAAACCATTGGTATTTGTGCTGACTATCTATACCGTGGCCCCTTAAAATCTCCACAATTTCCTGAACGAATTTTTGTTGAACTAATGGAAATTGCTACTAAATCAGTCTCCTTTAGTTTCAACAACATTATGTACCGTCAAATTGATGGGATATCAATGGGTAGCCCTCTTGGTCCTTCGTTAGCCAACATTTTCGTTGGATTTTTGGAAAACGAATTATTTTCCAAAATTATTAAGCCAGCATTCTACACACGCTACGTTGATGATACTTTTGCATGCTTTCCCTCTCGGAGCGAAGCTGAACAGTTTCTTCGTCTTCTTTGCAACCTGCATCCATCTTTACAATTTACTATGGAGGTTGAAGACTGTAGCTCTCTCCCATTCCTCGACGTTCGTGTTTCTAAAGTTGGTACTACGTTTGAGACCTCTGTTTATAGAAAACCTACATTTACAGGGCTCTATCTTAATTGGTTTTCTTTTGCCCCTCAGTCTATAAAAATAAACCTCATTAGCGCTCTTACGCATCGTGCACTTATGATTTGTTCACAAAACCGTCTTGATACGGAACTTAGTGAAATTACAACTATTTTTCTTAATAATGGATATCCCATTAATATAATAAAATCTACTATTGAACGTAAAATTACTACATTTAATAGCGGTAAACATATGGGTCCATCACGTTGTCCCATTTATCTAAAATTACCATGGTTGGGTCCTGATGGCCTTCATATTGTTAAAAGGATTTCTTCTGCTACTCAACGATGTTTTCCAGCTACTATGCTTAGAGTAGTTTACACAACTCGAACCTTTTTCTCTTCTTTTCGTAAAGATGTTTTGCCAACCATTCAAAAGAACTCTGTTGTTTATAAATTCGTTTGTCAGTGTGGAGCTGACTACGTTGGCAAAACGTCCCAAAGATTAGAAATGAGAATATCCCAACATATCCCTCGGGATATTCGACTACACCAGGTTTCGAGAGCATCCGGGCACTCCCAGGCTCATGAGTCTGCCATCGGCGATCACCTGTTGAGTATAAATAGGTGTGCCGATCAATATTCCGATGGGTGGTTTTCTGTTTTATACAGTGCTAGGTCGAACTATCATCTCAATATCATTGAGGCGTTAGTTATTAACAACTCTCGACCTAGCCTGTGTAGACAAAAGATTCTTAGACATCAGTTGGAGATATTCATTGATTTAAAACCACCTGAACAGTGAGATTTTTTTTTTTTTTTTTTTTCTCTCCACTGTTCTTCCAACTGTAACCAAAATTCCCCTCTTCCCTCATTCGTTTTCTTAGTTTTTAATCTATCATTCTGACGTTTCCTCTTAGAGGGTCAGACGATAAGGCCTTAGGGAAAATTTTAATTTCACCTGCCCATTTCTTTGTTTTTTTTTTGGTATTTAAATTAAATTATGTTTCCTCTGAAATTTCTCCTTCCATTCTGCTGTACCAAAAATTTACTTACATATTTTCGAGGTCGGTACAACTCACAATTTATCAAAACGTTAAACAAAGTTATACGTATTAAAAATAAGTTAATCGTTTTGAAGTGTAGGATGGAATTTCTTAAATCTTGCCGCCTAAATCATGTTGCTCCCGGTTATATTTGCCATCGTATTTCTAAAATTAAATGTAGAAATACATTGGCAGTTCAACGTGTTTTCCTACAAGATGAAATCCTGTTTAATTCTGATACATATAATTCGTTACGTAGTAAACACCTTTTTCTTTGGGCCATGGTTTGGAAAGAACTATCTTTCTTTGATAAACTCCGTTTTTCTAGGTTTTTATCCATCGGCGATAATTTTACCCGTATTAAATGTACTTCTTCTTATAATAAATATTTAAAAAATTTAATTACTAAGAAGTTTGGGATTATAACAAATTTGGATAAACATATATTTAATTATTCTTCTCATGTTTTGTCCACTACAGAAGAATTTGTTTTATCTGCTGGCTTACAATTTTGCATTCCTCCCCCTTCTGTTGATAAAATCTCAGTATTTAGTGAAATTGAATTATTGTATACTCAATTAAAACACCATTCGCCTATCTCTACTGATGAATTAACTAGTGTTAAAATTCAGTTGGGCGAATTAGGTCGGAGGTTTTCTGCCATAAATACTAAATCTAGTGATTTTATTTGGCAGAAAAATCATTTTGAATCTGCAAAATTAATTAGGTCTAATCCCGACATTTACCTTTCTCGCCCGGATAAAGGATCGGGCGTTGTTATACTTAACAAAACGGATTATATCTCCAAAATGTTACAAATCTTGGACGATAAAAGTAAGTTTCTCCGTTTGGGTGATTTATGCCATGATGATACTTTTCGTATGGAAATAAAAATCCAGAAAAGATTTCTTCAACTTCATAAAAGTGGATTTATTTCTAAGGAGATCTATGATAGAATCCGACCCATCGGTTCTCAAAGGCCTAGAATGTACGGTTTACCCAAGGTCCATAAACCCAACATTCCTTTGCGACCCATTTTATCTATGTTGGGTTCTGCACAACACGAACTTGGTAAATGGCTAGTTGACCTTCTTAAACCTGTGCTTTCTTTTTATTCGGTCCATTGTATCTCTGATTCTTTTCAATTCGTATCTCAGATACAAAAATTACCTTTATCTAAAAATACCGAGTTCTTGGCTTCCTTTGATATTAATAGTCTTTATACTAATATACCTTTGGATGAAACCATTGGTATTTGTGCTGACTATCTATACCGTGGCCCCTTAAAATCTCCACAATTTCCTGAACGAATTTTTGTTGAACTAATGGAACTTGCTACTAAATCAGTCTCCTTTAGTTTCAACAACATTATGTACCGTCAAATTGATGGGATATCAATGGGTAGCCCTCTTGGTCCTTCGTTAGCCAACATTTTCGTTGGATTTTTGGAAAACGAATTATTTTCCAAAATTATTAAGCCAGCATTCTACACACGCTACGTTGATGATACTTTTGCATGCTTTCCCTCTCGGAGCGAAGCTGAACAGTTTCTTCGTCTTCTTTGCAACCTGCATCCATCTTTACAATTTACTATGGAGGTTGAAGACTGTAGCTCTCTCCCATTCCTCGACGTTCGTGTTTCTAAAGTTGGTACTACGTTTGAGACCTCTGTTTATAGAAAACCTACATTTACAGGGCTCTATCTTAATTGGTTTTCTTTTGCCCCTCAGTCTATAAAAATAAACCTCATTAGCGCTCTTACGCATCGTGCACTTATGATTTGTTCACCAAACCGTCTTGATACGGAACTTAGTGAAATTACAACTATTTTTCTTAATAATGGATATCCCATTAATATAATAAAATCTACTATTGAACGTAAAATTACTACATTTAATAGCGGTAAACATATTGGTCCATCACGTTGTCCCATTTATCTAAAATTACCATGGTTGGGTCCTGATGGCCTTCATATTGTTAAAAGGATTTCTTCTGCTACTCAACGATGTTTTCCAGCTACTATGCTTAGAGTAGTTTACACAACTCGAACCTTTTTCTCTTCTTTTCGTAAAGATGTTTTGCCAACCATTCAAAAGAACTCTGTTGTTTATAAATTCGTTTGTCAGTGTGGAGCTGACTACGTTGGCAAAACGTCCCAAAGATTAGAAATGAGAATATCCCAACATATCCCTCGGGATATTCGACTACACCAGGTTTCGAGAGCATCCGGGCACTCCCAGGCTCATGAGTCTGCCATCGGCGATCACCTGTTGAGTATAAATAGGTGTGCCGATCAATATTCCGATGGGTGGTTTTCTGTTTTATACAGTGCTAGGTCGAACTATCATCTCAATATCATTGAGGCGTTAGTTATTAACAACTCTCGACCTAGCCTGTGTAGACAAAAGATTCTTAGACATCAGTTGGAGATATTCATTGATTTAAAACCACCTGAACAGTGAGATTTTTTTTTTTTTTTTTTTTTCTCTCCACTGTTCTTCCAACTGTAACCAAAATTCCCCTCTTCCCTCATTCGTTTTCTTAGTTTTTAATCTATCATTCTGACGTTTCCTCTTAGAGGGTCAGACGATAAGGCCTTAGGGAAAATTTTAATTTCACCTGCCCATTTCTTTGTTTTTTTTTTGGTATTTAAATTAAATTATGTTTCCTCTGAAATATATATATATATATATATTGCCAAGCAGAGGCCTTAGTCACATAATTTAAGATGCACTGAATATCATAACTCTTAATCCTGTTACGTTTTTCCATCAAGTGGATCACATATTTGATTTATGGAAACATAAAATACATCCATCTTCATTTATGAAAATCAATCAGGGAAATAACATTCATAGCTTAAAGGAAAAATAAGGCTTCAACAAATAAAGCTTACTTCCGTTTTTAAAAGCAATGTCAGCTGATACGAGGGGCGTGCAATAAGTAATGCCCCTGGCCTACTTCCCATAGGAGTAGAGCAACGAAACTTGGCACAGTTATTAGTCGTTCTCTACATAGGAACCACCCAGAGTTATGCACTTCTCCCATCGTTTGATGCAGCTCTGGAGACCGTTTTTGTAGATCACCCCAGGTTGGTCCTCCAACCACGATATGACTTCAGAAATCAAGGCTGCATCATCTGGGAAATGTTTTCCTTTCAAAAACAACTTCATGGCTGGGAAGAGGTGAAAGTCAGAGGGTGAAAGGTCAGGAGAGTAAGGAGGATGGAGGAGAATTTCCTAACCACACGCCTGTGCTTCTGATCTGGCGGCATGCGAGTTGTGGACCGGAGCATTGTCCTGCAGGAGGAGGGTACCTTTGCTGATCTTGTCCCGCCTTCTGATTTTGATAGCTTCCCTTAATTTCCTCAAAAGTGAAGCATAAGAAGCTCCTGTAATTGTGGTACCCGTTGCCAGGAAATCTGTCATCGCTACTCCGTCCTAGTCCCAGAAGACTGTGAGCATGACCTTGCCAGCGGAGGGCTGCACCCTTACCTTCTTTGGAGGTGGTAAGTCCAAGTGCTTCCACTGCATTTTCTGGGCTTTGGTCTCTGGATCAGTGATGAACCCAGGTTTCATCCTGTGTAATCAGTCTTTTGAAAAACTTTGACTCATCTTCTTCGCACATCTCCAAATTCATCCCCGAGCACTCAACGCGTTCTCGCTTCTGGAATGGTGTGAGCAACCTGGGAATCCATCTGGCAGACACCTTATGCATATGCAAATGGTCATGAATGATAGTTTCCTCAGACCCTTTACTAATCTTGACATCTTGGGCTATTTGGCGAATAGTAATGTGCCGATCTTTCAAAATGGCAGCCTCAACTTGACAGACAGATACCTCATCAATGGCAGTAGGGGGGGGCGACCAGGTCTGGGAGCTGTTTCCACAGACTTCCGGCCATGTTTAATTCACGATGCCAGCGTTTTACAAGGTCATATGATGGGTCATTATCACCATAAGTTTCTTTCATTTCATCAAAAGTCTCCTGTGGTGTGCGTCCTTTCAAATACAAAAACCGGATCACTGCTCTTCAACATATTCCATTTCACACCTGACTCTGTTCAAACACCTGTAAAACAGAAACCACAATTACTTCAGAGCTGTAATTTGCCACATCATCCGTAGAAATATAAATCATTGCACATGCAAAATTTTAGCTAGATCAGACAACTGGGAGTGGGTCAGGGGCATTACTTATTGCACTCCCCTCGTATTAATTAAAATTAAATTAAATATAAACTAAATAAAATAACTTAAATCAACTTTAAATAATATTTATAAAAGAACAATTAAAACAATTCTATACTAATAACCATTAATAACAGAGCTAATTATTAAAAATAGATTTTCTTTTTACATAAAGGAGGTAACGTCTTTAATGTAGATTTCCTTTTTTGATAAATTGTATATGTAGAAATCATGTTGGCATAAAGTGTATAAAATGTCAGTATTAAAATTAATTTGTGAACCGATGTACCATTTTGTATACATTAATCAGATTGTGAATAAATGAACAGGAATACGACTTTATCATAAAAGCTATATGATGGCCAGAGATCAACAGGAAAAGACGCGTGCTAAACTTGGCCAGACAGAGACGAAGTACCAGGTGTTTGGCCCGACAAAATCTTGTTAAGCACATTGGAGTGAGAGAAGACTTTTAAACAATAGACAAAGTGTTATTCTGGAAAGTACATGTAAATAAATGACTGCTGTTTCACTGAAAAAAAAAAACCGAGTCAAAGTTTTTCCGTGTCTTTGTTTACTTACGACGATCTTCTCTTGATGAATTCTCATAAAAACGGTGTCCTCCATTATTTCTATTTACTAATTGCTAAGTTAGAAAATCATAAACAAATAACCTGCTGCTCCGTTTTTAATTCCAACTGAAATATTAAGTGGTTATTATTATTATTATTATTATTATTATTATTATTATTACCATTGGAGTTCCTATGCACGTGCCTTCCCACGAAGGCAGAGTTAAACACATGGACGGTTTTCAAACAGGGGAAACTTTAGCTCTTCCCAAAAGTGGCACTGAATTGAAACTAAAATAAAACTTGCCTGATTCTAGAAGAATTTATCTTAGAGTGACTACAGACAGAAACGATAAAGCGTAGTACCAAAACAGATACTACACTTTGCTTCCTTAAATTAAAGCGAACATGGTTTAAATCAGCCATGAATATCCAGCATAATCACGTTGGCACACTGGTTCTTATTAGATCACTAAAGTTAAGTAACGATAAGCCTGGTCAGTACCAGATGGGGCACAACTAAAAGCATAACTTGTCCACAAGGTTTAACACAGGACTACCTAGGTGCTACACAGTAGAGATCACGATGAGATTAAAACCCTTTCATTGTAGGTTCTATTCTCATATATTATTGTCTTCATTACATTTGTCAATGTGTAAATAAAAACGTGTGTAATACACTTGGGTGTACTTTCTCCTTAGAGTCCGCAACAGCGTTGAGTTTCTCCTTCGCAGAGAGAAAAAAGTAGTGGAAATAAATGCACCAAATTAAATAAAGAACGATATTTCTCTCTTTCTCTCTCATTGGTTTAATTTTTTGTAAATAATAGTTGTGTCATAGTTGATTGATTCACTAATACTAAAAATTAGTAACAAATACAAATAGTTCACAAGTACACAAATACACATTTATTACGAACTAGCATTTCAGTCCGCCTTTTCTTGGGCCCTATGTACTGTTCATAACTTTATGTGCATATATATATATATATATATATATATATATATATTAAAAAGTTCGACTCAAGTCTAGGTAACCTACATCTAAAATTCCAAGTGTTTAGATCTATAATTGGCTGGGGAGTTTGGTAGAGTCTGCAAAGGTCAACTCTTTTAACTTGGACCTCTTACCAGCCAAATTTCCACCCAAGAACTGATTAAAAAGCTTGCACCATGTCTGAATACCCTTTATGTAAAATTTCAGTTTTAGACAAAAAATTGACCGAGTAATTTGGTAGAGACCGCAGAGGTCAATTTTTTTTTAAACTGTGACCTCAATTTGGACCCCTTAACATTTATTGTTTCGGGCTCAAATCTAATTAAAAAGTTAGATCCATGTCCAAGTAACCTACATCTAAAATTTCAAGTTTGGTAGAGTTTTCAAAAATCAAATCGTTGAAGTTTGACCATTTGACAGTCAAATTTCTGGCTGAAAACCGATTAACAAGATGTTCCCAAATCTCAATACGCCTTATGTCAAATCCAGAGTTTGTAGACTGAAAATTGACAGAGTAGTTTGGTAAGGAAATGTACACACACATACACACACAGAGACAATTTCACTTTTATAGATATGTAGATTTACAACCATAAGGAATAAAGTAGCATTACAATATAGAACAACAATAATTCGGTACTCACTGTACAAGTGGTTAGTGTCCTACTCAGTCTAAAGTGGGCATAGTTCCTACGAGGGATAAAAACGTACCTTCTCTTGTCAAGGGCGGGACTCGCCGTTTTGTGTGTTCCTCGAGGGAAGTAACTCTCCGGTGTATATCTTAATCGGTGTTCTTTGCCCATATCCCCCTACAAATTAATCCTAAAACAACATCAATTGAAGTCACATATTCGGGGATGTGAGCCAAAGTCTCTTGGGGTTTTCAATTTTCTCCAGGCAACGCCGGGACACGGGTGCCACTAGTAAAAACTAAAAATAACTGATGCAAAACAACTATAAAAAAAAGTAAAAACTAGTGATGGTACGATTCCAATATTTTTCCTGATTCCGATACATTTTAGTATTACTGCTTATTTAAAATTAGTAAATACATACTATTTTAACATTAACTCTAGTACAGGTAATTGAGCACTCCGTGTTTATTCCTCTTTAACTATATTTCGAATGTAAGCTGAGATTTCTCACGAGCAAGTCATCGCTTAGCAAGGCCCAAAGGCCACTCGAGGATAAGGGTTAACGAGTGAACAGAGTCATGAACGATATTAGTGAAAATTGGGCAGAAACTGGTTATTTACAAGGGCGTCTCAACAAGAACTTGTTTATGTTGTACTTGAAAACGACCATGTTATAATCAGCTGGGAAGCAGCCTCATGGTATTGCGTTCCACATGCAGGCAGTTCGGGGGGGGGAAGCTTTGCTAATGGAATTATGGATTTATTATGAAATCTGTCCAACATTTGGCAATTTGGAACGAAATCACCATGGAATTTCTCTGGAGCAAGAAAACTATCATCATCATCGCGTTGTATAAATCTAGGTCAAAAACAAAACATGTCATAAAAAATTAGGCCATATAGAAACCTTGACATCAGGTTTAATCTAAGATCTCGTCAACTATTTAAGGAGAGCAAAGAGTAGGAAAAAAGTTGTATCTTAATACGTTTATGGGTTCTTTAATCAAGACTTTAAGAGATGAAGAGCAGTGATATGTTTCAATAATCCAGTGACATGTGTAATTAGAAAAAAGAGAAGAATCCCTTTCAGCATGAAGATAGATTAAAAGACGAAGAAGCTCTCTGGGGAGGGGGGAGAGAGAACAACAACAACAACAAAACGGAATCATGCCAAAGGCAAAGATCGTAATCAACAATGAAAGCAGTGTCAACCATTTCTTGGTTGTGATGTAAAAAAGAAAAGACGGACATAATGTTAACCACGTGATCCACTTTCAGGGTGAGTTTGGCCCGTTTAATGCAATTAACTGCCTCATACTCTACCGATGACTCATCACTGATAAAAAAAAAGCCGGAATAGAAATAAGCAATACAAACTAAACATATATAACTTACGATTATAAACGTTGAAACATTGGTTCTCACCAGCTGACAAACGTTAAGCAACATTGAGCTCAGTCAGTACTTAGATTAGGGACCGTTTAAAATATCAAGATTTCTAAGTTTGGAAGTGAAATATAATATTCTTAAGAAATATACAAAATATTATCTCCTCCAGCTAATGAGCTATAATTTATAATAGTATAAAGGTCAGTTGTCAGTGTGTATGTATTGTTGTATATTAGACGACAATATTACAATACGTCGATAGTAAAAAGAAAATAGTAAAAAAAAAAAAAAAATAGTAAAAAAAAAAAAAAAAAAAAAATAGTAAAAAAAAAAAAAAAAAAAAATACAAGCCAAACACCCACAAAGTTGATATTTTCTGACCGGCGTTGCCCCAGATGAATAATACCTTTTTTTTATTTTTATTATTCCTTCTCTGACCTTAAACTGGTACAGATTTTGTCGGGAAGTGTCTGTTCTTAAGCCACTAGTTAAAGAGAATCAATTCTGATTCTTTATTCAAGAAGTTATTTACCTTACGCTGAGTCATTTTTCGAGTAATCGATGTGTGTGTGTTTGCATATGTTCAGAGAAAGGCATGGGCTGGGCGAAGAAGAAAGAGGGGTTAGAAAAGAGGAAAAACGGGGGATTGAGAGAGATAGATGTAATATGTTACACTTTTGCCCCGGGCAACGCCGGGTAGTCCTGAGATTTATATATATATATATATATATATATATATATATATATATATATATATATATATGTGTGTGTGTGTGTGAACGTGTGTGTGCGTGTGCGTCTGTGTACATTTCCCTACGCAATAACTGTCAATTTTTAGTCTACAGACTCGAAATTTGATATACAGGGTACTGAGATTTGGAAAAATCGATGTTATCGGCTTTGGGCCAGAAATTTGGCGATTAAGGGGTCAAAGTTCAACGATTTGACCTTTAAGAACTCTACCAAACTTCTGACAACTTTGGGTCTACGCACTTGAAATTTTAGATATAGGTTCCTTGGACATGGATCTAAATAACTTCATTTGAGCCCAAAACAATACATTTTATGGGGTCATAATAGGAATCAAAGTTTTAAAAAAAATTGACTTCTGCGGTCTCTTACAAATTACTCAGACAATTTCTGGTATAAATATTTGAAATTTACATAAAGGGTATTCAGAGATAGGGCAAGCTTTTTTATCAGTTTGGATCGAAAATTTTGTTACCAACATATAAATGTATGTATGTATGTATGTTTGCATGTCTGCCTGAAACTTTCAATAGAGGCGACGGATTTTACCAAGATCAGTATCGTTTTAAAGTTCGACCTTTCATACGACAAATATCGAAAAATTGGCTAAAAACATTAATATCTTCCCCTTCAACTAGGCACTTTTCTACAGGGGGGTCACTTTTTTCGCCGATATTTTTTAAAGTTATCCTCTCCTTTAGATTGTCTAGCCTTAATTTAAAAAAAAATGTCGCTTCCGGATCGTAACAGCATAAACATTAGGTTTCACCCCGTTCTTTTCCTCCTTTGTGGTACGGGTTCGAGCCTGCCTTCCTACTACCACTTTTTTTTTTTGCTCAACATACACATCCAAACACCCGGGCAACGCCGGACTGAAATGCTAGTATATATATATATATATATATATATATATATATATATATATATATATATATATATATATATATATAATAGAGAGAGTTTAGAAATATACAAAGTATGACTTGCATCAATAAGTATATAAGTTCAAAAAATTCAACATCAATGTTTCAGTGTACGATCGTTTCTGATATATTTTTTTTCGTTATTAAGTTTCTTTAATCAGAACAGATAAGAAAGAAAGTCAAACATTTCGTCTCAATTGTATAAATAAAAATTAGAGTTCCCAACAGATCGCATACACCTCAAATGCAAAGTTTTAACCATGTAACAAAAATAATGAAAAATAGTAATTAATTTTCTTGTTTTAAAATGGTTGGAACTTCTGCATTTGATGCCTCTTGGGTCGGTTTCGGACCCTTCTATCACTACTGTTGGCGAAATGTGAGATATTTTCTTTCGTATTTTTGCCGATGAAGTTACTTAATAATAAATTATCTAATTAAATTGGTAACTGCTCATTTTTTTCGCAAAGGCATCACCACTTATCAAGGCCAAGAATCCACTCGAGGATAAGGGTTAAAGAGTGTACAGTAGACAATAAAGTATTCGTTAGTAATCGAAATTCGGTAAATTTGTTAACTTATATTGAACGGCTCATCAAAAACTTGTTTACATTAGACTTGAAGACAACCATATTGTAGTCAGCTGGAAAACAGGAAAACGGAAGACAATTCCACAGGCGTGCAGTTCTAAGAAATAAACTTTGTTCATGGAATCAACGTTTAGGTTTAGGCACAGATAAAGAGTGGAGGAAATTATTGATAGTGTTTTCTGCTAGACGAATGTTTCTTGTGAAAGTTTGGCGAGGGGGGGGGCATAGATTGAAGCTCACTCGAGCACTTGCCATGAAAATAACGATAAAGCAGAGACAAACTCGCAAGATCTCTTCTGGGAGTATTTAAACATTTTTCAGTGTTCAATTGTAAAAATTGTGCAAACATTATCAATAAACACCCAACCACCAATATATATATATAGGATTTTGTTCATTAGTGTACTGGTTATAAAGTTTTCCGGCATAGGTGTCTCATAAGTGTCATAGATCTTTAGTAAACATTTTCAGTTGTACGATATAAAATGTATTGTAAATTTTAATTCTAATAAATGGGACTAAGTTTCCTCTCATATTTGTTGCCTATAGTAAAACTAATGATATGTATGAACTTTTTATTTCAAACTGGGGTGTCCCTGTTATACATACTCATATACATAAATATACATGTATACATAGGAGTTGTGTATATGTGTGTGCATATAGATGCACGTATGTCTGCATATACATTGTTTATATATATGTGTATGTGCGTATGTGTTTGTATGTGGATGTGTAAAAATGTACATATGTATGTGTTTGTATGTATGCGTTGGCGTATATATTAACCCTTAACTACCTAAAAACAACTCATCGTCAACTGAAATGAACGAGTCGACGTATGGCATTCTAAATGAAACCTTTTACTTGTCAAACACAGATGACACTTACACAACCCCCCCTCTCTCTCTCTCTCATCTACTTCATTTACCTGACTAAACAACCAAAAGTCAAAATTTTAAAACCTACAAATTGAAATTCCTCCCCCTCCTCTTCTTACTCCCCTTATTTTACTATCCTCTCCCCCCTCCCCTCGATATATCCATATATCTCCACCCACGCCTACCTGAATCTGCTACCCACCGCACACATACTACAATCTAATGTATTTTAATCTTCAAAACTTAAATATTGTCAATACCCGTCTCCCTCCCCCTTATTATCTCTTACTCCCCTTTTTCTCGTATTTCCCCTAAAACACTTCTTCCAAATACTAACAACAATTTCTGTAAGGTCTGACGAGGCTGTTGGATCGTAAGCATGGTCCAACATCCGAAACATATGTAACCAAACAGATAAAACGGTAATATAAAAATAAAACACACACACACACATATATATATATATATATATATATATATATATATATATATATATATATATATATAGAGAGAGAGAGAGAGAGAGAGAGAGAGAGAGAGAGTACTCTTTCGGTGTATCATATTTCATCATTTTATCTACACTACTGAACTTGAATAATACCGTCGACACGACTCGTTATGGTCCAGAACATTTCCGGCACGGTACCGAACAATTCTGTCGACACGATCTGGCACGGTGCCGAACAGTTCTATCGACATAACCCTTCATGATCCCGAACATGTCTATCGACACGACACAGCACGACCCTGAACAACTCCACCGAAACGACCCAGCACAATGCGAACAATTCTGTCGATACGACCCGATACAGTCGCAGAATAATCCTGCCAACACGATCCCGAACGACTTCATCATCACGATCCAGAACACCTCCGTCAATACAACCCGACACGATTCGATATGATGCGAACAATTCCGTCACTACCACCCGACACACTCCCAGAACAACCTTGGCAGTAACTCTCTGAACGACTCTGGCGTCATCTCCTTGTAGCCCTTAAACGATCTCATTTTCGCCGGAAGTGGGCCCGACTTAAACACTAAAAAATAATTCTTCAGCACTTCCGAGCATGTCCGTCACACGATCAATGTTCTAAAAATATTAATCCGAATTTAATAATAAATCATCAAACTGAACCTAGCTAAAGCTGAAAACATTTGTCTATGACATTTTTACATGTAAACATGTCTGGGTTCAAAATCGTCAACATTACACATAAAACTTCAGCTAACACTTCTGTGGAGGGGTGTACTCCAAACTGGAATTCTAGATGTGTAATATTATCTTCTTTTTATTGAAACTATGGAGGTAACCACTACTTTGTTTTGTCTTCATTTAACTAAGTACCTATTTACAATGCCTCCCCACGGGACAGAGTTTAAGTAACTCTGCTTGGAAGTATTTAAACATTGTTGTATTTATCAATAAAAACTTAACCCCCAAGTTGCTGTATTCTATTTTTAAAATGTTCGTTTCATTTATTTATGTGTTTATTGCCAAATTTTGGATATATTCATCAGTATTAAATATTAAAAGGGGGGGGGAGCGAGCTTATTTAAAGCTTAAACCATTGATATATAACATTTTGGATTGGTTTCAAACTCCTATGAATACTGTTTACTTCTGAGAGAGTGCGTTATTTTCATGACAAGTGCTCGAGTGAGCTTCAATCTATGGTGCTCCCTCGCCAAACTTTCACAAGAAACATTCTTCTAGCTGAAAACACTATCAATAATTCCCCACACTCTTTATCTGTGCCTAAACCTAAACGTAGATTGCATGAACAAAGCTTCTTTCTTAGAACTGCACACCTGTGGAACTGTCTTCCGTTTTCCAGCTGACTACAATATGGTTGTCTTCAAGTCCAATGTAAACAAGTTATTGATAAGCCGTTCCGCTTAAGTTAACAAATTTACTGAATTTCCATTACTTACAATTACTATATTGTCCAATTGACTACTGTACACTCTTTAACCCTTATCCTCGAGTGGCCCCTGAGCCTTGATAAGTGGTGATGACTATGTAAAAAAAAGTACTCTTTCGTGGAATTCTAGATTTGTTTTAAGTTTTTCTTTTTCAGATGTACTAGCGAGGGGTACCCGGCGTTGTCCGGGTGTTTGGAGGTGTGTGTGGAAACTCTGGGGGTGAGGGGGGGTTGAATAATGTGTTGGTAGGTAAGTATGAGTATCGAACCCGAACCCTTGAGGCAAAGTTGTAAATTAAAGTGTGAAAAAAAACGTGCAACATTAACGATTGCCCCACCGCGAGATGCTAACGGAAACACGTTTGAATTTATTTAATTACTTGGATTTGGCAGGTGCCCATTTTAATGAGCAGATGTTATAGGAAAAAGACTAACCCACATGCGGCGAGCAACAAATGTTGAATATTTATCTTCCCGAAATCGAGCAAATTAAATAGACAGGCGAGCTTCGTTGTTAACTCTGAGATATTACGATTTATATGCGATATAAAAAGTTGTGAACCGACCGATCGCTTCTCTGAAAAAAGCCTTTTGTAGACATACAGAAAAAGCGAACACACATACAAACATTTTCGCTTTTATATTTATAGATAACATAAGCATTCAGAGTCAATGAACGAAAAGCTTTCAAATGCACTGGTGGTGTCTTTTGGATAAGAAATAAGTTTAATGAATATGTCAACACGTGATAACTCCACAGCGGTATTTTAAAAAATATTTTGGTGCTAAATTGTCCTTATTATAATTTTTTTATTGGTGGTGTCTATTGAATAAGAAGAAAAAAGCTTAATATCTTTAAACGGAAATTACAGTAATGTATTCCATTTTTATTTGATTCGTAAATATGGGAGGGGAATTTATCTTCAAATATCTTTAATTTTGAATTAGAGCTATGGACTTATACCAAGTAAATATTAATAAGTCCTTTACACCCCGTTTTGTTAATGGCGAGTAGACAACGCATTGTGGATGCGTTATCGGTAGTTCTCGTTACTCTCGCTTCTCCTTATTTGTCCCCCAGTTCTCATTTCCAATGAGTGATTTTTCTGACAAAGGGTGAAGAAAAAGCTGCTTTGTGAATAGTGGCTTGAGATGTCGGGAATCTTCTGTTTCTATGTCTATACTTGTGGCCATGTCACTAGTAAGGGTGCTGGAGGTAAACGTTTCATCTAGCTGACGTTATCCACCAGATAGTCAGGGACCCGAACCTTGGATTAACCACTAAGGAGGCTGTCCTATCAGCAGGTGCAAAGTACTGGGGCTGTTGTATTGCCATCTGGTGAATGGATTCTGAACCATGCAGTAGTTTCTGGTAGGGCCTCTCAATACCATACTAGTGGGTAATTGTTACGGCTTTACCTTATCATGTGCTACAAAAAAAACTTTCCTGTCTTTTTCTCTAACCTGCTCTAACCAAGTCTGTCGACATATTCCACAAATCCCAAATCCTCAACATGAATTATTTCCAGAAAAAAAAACACAAATAAACCTAGAACTCCATCCTCCAATGCAGACCCCTACTACCATGTCTCCTTCTCAAACATCGGGGGTCTACATTCCTACCTTCCAGAGGTTGAAACCCAATTACAGGTGACGAAACTAGGCATATTCTTCCTAAGCGAAACTGGCATAGGGCTGACCACTTCCCTAGACGAGTTCATAATTAAAGGATACTCTAACTTACCATCAAAATCTGACCCCCAAGATCGCCATGGGCATGGAATATGTGCCTACATTAAAGATGGCTGTCCGTGTGGTTGGGATATCTCCAGTGAAGACCCTGATTTATCTGATATGTGCTCCGGGTTGCACTTGCTTACACCACTGCATTTATATTTGCCTTCTTTCACCCCTACAACAGCGGAGTTACTCTCTTTAAGAGCATATCTGAGAAAATTTACCACATCATGTCTGCTCATCCTTCGGTTAACATCCACATTTGTGGTGACTTCAATGTCCACAATGTGGAGTCGCTGAACCACTCGAACAAGACAGATAATGAGGGGAGGTTGTGTCATGATTTCGCCATTGCCTATGACCTCACCCAGATTGTTCACGAACCCACCCGTGTGCCCGATACTTTCGGTCAGTATGCTAGCCTTCTAGACATTTTTCTCACAACTTGCCCTGAGCTATGTTCATGTTCCGTTCTGTCTCCTCTGGGATCTTTTGACCACTCTATTGTATCAGTTAAGATAAAAACGAAATGCAATGTCTTCACACGTACCTCTCCACCGTACTGTATATGGATACTTTACAGCTGACTGGAATATTTATATCTGATCTACCCCTACATTCCACATTTAAAATGGATGTGTACTCAATAATATCAGACCTGACTGAATAGTTAATTGTAGGCACAGACCGATTCATACCACCAAAAAAATTCCAACAAAAATCTAACAGCCAGCCATGGTTTTCCCCAGAATGTGCTGCTGCGATCGCGCACAGAAATCACTTTTTCCATAGCTACCAACATAATAGATGCACTGTGACTAGAGCTGCTTTCAGGACTGCCAGCAACCACTGTAAAAGAGTAATAAAATAATGCAAGAGAGCTACATGCTCAGTCCGTTAAATCCAAAGTAGCTGAGCAGCGGCTTGGTTCCCACAAGTTTTGGTAAATAGCAAACAGGATTCTGAACAGAAGCGTGCGTTCTATCCCAACCATCATCAATGGAGCTGAGGTCATCTCGTCAGCATAAGACAAGGCCAAACTATTTGCCAAGATCTTTGCAGCTAATTCTACCCTATGTGATGAAGGCCATCAACTCCCCATATTTCCTCCTATAACAGACAACACGCTATGCAACATACAAATATCTGTGCGTAAGGTCGCTAAGTTAACCAAGAACCTTGATTCCAGTAAAGCAATTGGCCCTGACGGCATTCCAATTATAGTACTGAAAAGCTTCAATCAGAACTTGCTCCCATACTTACAAAACTGTTTAAGGAGAAGTGCTTTCCAATACCCTGGAAAACATCATCAGTATGCCCTGTATTTAAGAATTCAGGTGATAAGTCATCTCCCTTTCAGTACAGACCAATAAATCTCCTGTGTGTCATGAGTAAGTTGCTGGAATCCATATTAAATATAGAAGTAGTAAACCACCTCAGCATAAATAACCTTCTTAGTGACATGCAATATGGCTTCCATTCTGCCAGATCTACAGTTATATCTCATAGGATTAGTGAATCTCTTGACAAAAGCTTCCTCTCTAGGGAAATTACTCTTGACATATCAAAAACCTTTGATAAGGTATGGCATAAGGGTCTACTTTACAAGCTTTCCAGCTACAGTAAAACTGGAAATGTTTTCTCAATTATTAAATCATTTCTCTCAGGTAGGCCCATAAGAGTAGTGGTTAATGGGCAGAAATCAGAGGCCCTCAGTATTAATGCTGGAGTCCCTCAGGGGTCCATCTTCGGCCCCACACTCTTCCTGATCTACATCAATGATCTCCCAAAACACATACTTAAATCATTCGTTGACATCCATGCTGATGACACGACCATCTATGGCAACACATCAAAGACTGTAAATGACAAAGTTCTCTGATTCTTTCTCTGATCTCGAGTGCGTGGTACAGTGGGCGAAAGAGGTGGCTGGTTACTTTTAATGCATCTAAAATTAAGCTCCTATCAACGCTCTGATCCGCACCTGGCATCAATTGAAATGGATGGCACTCGACTAGGAAAAGCTTCATGTTTTGATAAGCTTCTGGGATTGGCCTTTACTCTTGACCTGAAATGGAACACGTACATCAAGTCTATTGCTAAGGTCGCTGGAAAAATGGTAGGCTCCTTCTACCGCTCCAGAAGATATCTCGCTGCTCATGCAATTCTCTATCTATATAAAAGCTAAGTACGTCCAAGGATGGAGTACTGTTGCCACATCTGGGCAGGAGCTGCTAAAAACAGCCTATCCTGCCTTGACAGAGTACAATATAGGCTACGGGGCTTAGTGGGGGATGCCATTTTCTCTTCCCTGCAACCTCTCTCCCACAGGAGAGATGTTGCGAGCCTGTCTTTGTTTTATCGTTACTTCCATGGCAAGTGCTCGTTTGAGCTCCAATCCCTGGTCTCCCACTCGCTAATCTTTCACGAAAAACACCCGTCTAGCTGAAACCATTATCAAAAATTTTCCCCACACTTTATCTGTGTCAAAACCAAAACGTGGATTCCATGAACAAAGCTTCTTTCTTAGAAGTTAACGCCTGTGGAATTCTGTTCTGTTTGCCTGTTTCCCACCTGACTACAACTTGGATGTGTTCAAGTCCAACATAAACAAATTCCTGATGAACCGCTCCCTTAAGTAAGACACTTTATCAAATCTGAACACTAACGTACTGTACATTTATGGCGGTTACCATAAATTTTAACGACGTTTGAAAAAGTGTCACCATTTCGGTCGGTCCCCTTTTTGGGGCACCTCCGACATTAGAGAGAGAACAAGAGTGCTGAAAAAAAGTGTTGCGGAAAAGAAAACATCGGTTAAAATTAAGTGCGACGAGACTTTAGGATTGATGATGTTTTATAAAAGTTTCCAAGATATAGGGTACAAAGAGGATGGTACATTTCTTTGATAAAAGTCTTTACTCAGGGAAACTGGTCCATCGCATGATTATGCTTCTATCATTCCTGCATGTCTAAGATAGATTTCTTCTTTGTATCTCCCTTCAGGACAGTCCTCTATTCCGATTGGCTGAAACCTCTGGTGACGTTGAGAGAAGAAAGGAAGGGAAAAGTTGAAAGGTAGGGAGAAAAAGAGAAATAAGGGAAGCATATTGTAGCAGCATCATAGTAGTAGTTCACTACAGATGTGCTGTGATAGGTGTGAAAAACATTGAATAATTCGACCCCCTGTCTTTCCAAGCTCATAACTACTCGAAAAATGGAATTCAAACCCTAATTTTTTTTTTTTCAATTAAAAGTGCAAGGACCAAAGTTTCATTTAAAAATAAAAAATTAAAAAAAAAAAAAAAACGTGATAAAAAAAAGAAAAAGATTTTAAACTTCGGACTTTACAGGAAAACTTCTATAAAACATTTCTTTTTTGTTTTGTTTTAAATTTGAATATATTATTTATAGATCTTTTATCTTCAATTGGTGATATATAAAACTTATTTACTTTTTAATAGACATTTCAAAATGGGGGGGCGTGAATTTAAAATAAAACGTTTGTCTAAAATAATATATTCAATTTATTGGAAAGAGCATAAAATTTCAGATTGACCCTGAAAATATCGTAAAAATAGAATCAATAGAAAAATTTGGATAGATTTTTAAAGTTTAAAAATTGAAAAATACTGAATTTGTAAAATTCAATTAATTTCATTACTATTTTTTAATAAAAAAAATAATATTTCTATTACTTTTTATACAACTTTAATAGTTTATTTTGGAAGTATACTCCATAAAGAAAATAAACAACCCACTTTAAAAAGAGAAATTACGAGTTTTTTTTATATTTTATACGCAGTTTCGTGATAGGGGTGTCAAAGACTACTACAAAAATTCTGATACACTTGGTGCTGTGATCCTTGCTTTTTATTATGTGTAGAGATGTGAGAAGCAATTCGTGTCTTAGTGTGTAAAAATATGTGCCCGAGCTTGAGTTAGTATGTAATTATTTTTTCGATGTGTAATATTATAATTTTTTATATCAAAACTTTACACGAAAAAATAAACACGATGTTTTTTCTGTCGTTCAACTAAACTATACCTAAGAGTATACTTAAACATTTTTAGGTTCATTGTTTAATGTAATCGAATAAACGTAATCAATAAACACTTAGCCTCAGGTTTCTGTATATTTTAGTCTTTATATATTAGGGTGAGTCACGGGAAACGCATGAGTTTAAGGAAAACAAAACTCTGCGAATATTTCAACAAAAAATTATAGTGTACATAAAAACATTTACTCAAGAAGAGCAACGAGCGTTCTAAAATCATCAGTTTCCCGTGACTCACGCTATATATATATATATATATATATATATATATATGGAGGGGGGGGCGGAACGGTCTCCAAACTACTGTCTATTTTTAGTCTACAGACGTGGAACCTGATAAATAGGAGATTCTGTACGTGTGTCACAATTTTTGGGGAATTTTTGACACACCTAACAAAAAACTGAATAAAATATTAAAAAAAAAAACATTTCTCTTATTAAAGTGGGTTGTTTATTTTCTTTATGGAATATACTTCCAAAGTAAACTATTAAAGTCGTTTAAAAAATAATAGAAATATTATTTTTATTTTTTATAAAACAGTATTTACAAAGTGTCTGCACGCATTCATGCAGCCGTTTTGTTTACGTAATGAAATCAATTGAATTTTACGAGTTAATTTTTTTTCAATTTTTTCATTTTAAAAATCTATGGAAAATTTTCTATTGGTTCAATTTTTACGATATTTTCAGGTTCTATGTGAAATTTTATGCTCTTTCCAATAAACGGAATATAATATTCTAGACAAGTTTTTTTTAAAATTCTGCCCCGCCCCCCATTTTGAAATGTCTATTAAAATGAAAATAATTAATTTTCTCACCTCAAATTTATATATCACAAATTGAAGGTAAAAGATCAATAAATAAATAAAAAGCTAATATAAAACAAAAAAGATCATCTGGTGTCGTCAGGGATCTCGTCATACATACAGCGCCTAGCCTTCCCAAATGGTCACCCATCTGGTACTGGCCAGGCTAAACGAAAATTTACCTGTAAAGTCCAAAGTTTAAAACCATCTTTTTTTTTTTTAAACCATGTTGAATTTTTCAAGTGAAATCTTATAATCTTGTTATATTGCACAAAAAGTCTCGCTTAATTACGACAATTATTTCTATTTCATTCAATATTTTTTTTTAGATATTTAAAAAAAAATTCACTCCATAAAGAAGAAATAAAATATATTAAATCAAAAACTCATGTATTTCTTTAAGAGAATAAAAAAATCAAAAATCGCTCACCTGTTTTTTTTTTTTATCTGCAAAAAACTGATAAGTGAAATGGGACTATTTTTCACCTACGGCGGCCCATATTTACTAACCTTTATTTACAGCCAGCACTAGAAAGGGGCATTAATTCTGTCGCTTACAGGTCACCATAGTTCATAACTAAGAAAGGGATACGGTTATCTCCACTTTTTTCCATTTGTGACGAGCTGAAGTCGCGATATTTTTTAATACTCGCTTAAAAAAGTATTTTATTTAAAAAGGACATGGAATATAAAGTATAAATATGGAGAAATTCTTAATAATGAAGAATGGAAGTACCCATTGAATAGTATTTTTTATGGGTAAGTGATTTTTTGTAATTTATATATACATATATTTTATCGAAGAAAGTAAAAATTCGTTGATTCTTTAAAGAAAACCGATTAAAAAAAAAAAAAAAAATATTGACTAATTTGCAATTAAACCTGTTATTATTTTTTTTTAATTTGGTCTTTGCTCCTTTAATTGAAAAAAAAAATAAATTAGGGGTTGAATTACATTTTTCAAGTAGTTATAAGCTCCGGAAGATAGGAGGTCGAATTATTCACATTTTTCACGCATTTTTAATGGCGTTTTCTGACACTGCTAGAAATTCTGAACTGCACAACAAATTCGATTTGGGGTTTAACCAGTAAAAATAGCCGCTAAGAGATTAAAGTTGAAAATTAGTACTTAGCAGGTGTAAGTCGACCAAATGTGTTGTTTCTATGCATGCGCAAATATACATGTTTTCATTAAACAACGTTATCTTTTAGTTTTTATATTCATATGGACTTAACTCACATTGTAACAAATGTCGCAGATCTATAGGTCTTGCTTTCGATTCTAGCTGATGGCACCCAAGTCATATTTTATCTTAATTTTAACTTTTGACTATATATTGGGTACAATATAATAATAGAAAATTGGCTCTATAATAATTACGAAATCTGCATGAATTAAAATATATTTAAGCCTATTTTACGACCGGGCAATGCCGGACGGCCTGATTATATATATATATATATATATATATATATATATATATATTATTCAGAAAGTTTGAATGAGATAAGTCATCGGTACCGTCGGTTTCAAACTTATTAAGGAACCGTTTTAGGTCCCCATATCAAGCTCTCTTCAACAGATACTCATCTGTTTATAACCGGAAGTGGAAACATACGCATGCATTTCAAGATCTCGTGCAAATATATATATATATACTAGCAGGGGTGCCCGGCGTTGCTCGGGTGTTTGGAGGTGTATGCTGTGCAAAAAAAGCAAAAAAACAAAAAAAATGGTTAATTTTTTAAAACTTTGACCCCTATTATGACCCCTTAAAATTTATAGTTTCGGGCTCAAATCACTTTATTAAGTTAGATCCAGGTTCAAGGAACCTATATCTAAAATTTCAAGTGTCTAGACCCAAAATTGTCGGAGGAGTTTGGTAGAGTTCTTAAAGGTCAAATACTTGAAATTTGACCCCTTAACAGCCAAATTTCTGGCTGACACCCGTCACATCGATTTTCCCAAATCTCAGTACCCGGTATTTCAAATTTCGAGTCTATAGACTAAAAATTGACAGAGTTATTGCGCAGGGAAATGTACACAGACAGACAGACACACAGACACACACACAGACACGTTCACTTTTATAGATATATAGATATATATCTCACACACACGCACACACACACACGCACACACACACACACATTATTTAAGAGAACAGAAAGCTTCTGCTTGAGTACACCTATTTTATTTTATTCCACTTTTCTTATTATCTCTTTTGTGTTGGAGTCAAATTTGTTGATAAATGTCCCGTAAGTATTACTAATGCCTTCATCAGTTCAGACCAGCATCCTTAGTGAGAGTAAGATGAATACGGGTGAGAGAGAAGAACAGTGGAAACTTATTTCAACAATTCTGACTCCAACACCAAAAGGTAAGTCGAAAAAGAAAAAAAAAAAAGGTATAAACAAACAGAAGTTTTCTGTTCTTTTTAACAAGGTTTGCTTGAATGAAAAAATGCTGCTCAAATACGCAAACGTATATTTATATGTTTTCACGAATATATTTGTTTATTCTATAGCTGCCAGCCTTTTCTCTACATCCGTTCCTTCCCTTTGTTTCACATCTTCAATTGCCAGAATTTGTTTCTTGTCTCTTTTCTCCAGCGTTTCATTGTTTAGGCGAACACAAAACTAGGTAATGTAATTACTGTGGGGTAAGTGAGGCAAGTATTTAGATAGGTGGGCAGATGAGAGGCGGCCGGAAGACAGACTTATATATTGCCTTCGCGATTAGTCTTACATGATGACTTTGAGATTTGTCAGAAGATTGGAGTCGGGGACTGCGAATCAATGGAGATAGGTAGACTTGTTGCGGAGAGGAGGCGTGATCAAGAGGCTTGAAGTATCGATTCGCTGATCGATTATTAAATGATGAATTAGAAAGGAAGAAGAGGAAATGCTGATGAGTATGAGCGTAAAAATAAAATAAATAAAAACAAGGATGTTTTAAAAAAGTTTAAGATAAAACTGGGGCAGGAAAATTGCCATCGGCAAGGGTTAACTCTTCGATATCGAAAAAAAAAACAAACAAAAAAACTAAAACGTGCGTGAGGTTGGGACGGATAGTAGAAAGAATAAAAAAAAAGATGGAGAAAAGAAGAGAGGGATGCTGTAAAAGAAATAAAAATAAAATCGAAAGACGAAAGGGGGAGATGGAGGTGTGCTGTAAAAAAAAAAAGTTTTAAAAAAGTAAAAACAAAAGGCGAGAGAGACAGACGATAATTTATTACATAAGGGAAAATATCTCTCTGTATAGAAAAAAATGGAAATGGCACTAGCCCTATGCGGGTTTTACCGGCTTCACCAAAAGGAGGAAGTTCCATGGGAGTGTGAGATTCACAAGCAGCCCCCAGTCGCATGTATATTCCGGTAAGCGGAGATGACGACGTTAGGTTTTTTACAACTCTTGCAGGGAGGTATCGTCGTCTTCCTGGAATTCCCAAATTGGTTACCGATTTTAGCAATGACCAGACTCAACGTTGGTTAACTTCGATGATCTAACGAGAACCGGTGTGTCAACGTGATTATGCAGTACATCTGCCTGTATGTCTAACTAAAACTTGAAAACTACGCACACACACACACACAAACCCATAAAGTCTATTTTTTTAATTGGCATAACCCCTGGTGTATAATATTTAAAATTTAAAGAAAAAGATTCATTCTTTGAGATCAGATGGCTATTTATATTATTTAATGGTATCAAGACGTATGCGCATCTTTTAATGTTATCGTGTAGTCTGCTTTTTTTTATACAATAAATAAAAGGACGTAACTGATTTTTTTTTTCATAAAGTTTATAATATATATATATATATATATATATATATATATATATATATATATATATATATATACATACATACATACATACAGGGTGTCCGCAAAGTCTGGCTACATTATGTGGACTTTGTGGACACCCAGTAGATTATGTAGTCAGACTTTGTGGACACCTTGTAGATTATGCAGGCAGACTTTGTGGGCACCGTGTAGATTATGCAGGCAGACTTTGTGGGCACCACGTAGATCATGCAGCCAGACTTTGTGGACACCCCGTGTGTGTGTATATATATATATATATATATATATATATATATATATATATATGCACACACATACACACACACGTGTGTGTGTGTGTGTGTGTGTGTGTGTGTGTGTGTGTGTGTGTGTGTGTGTGTGTAGTGCGACTGAATTATCGAAATATGACCACTGTTGGAAAGGAAAAGGGTCAGAAAAGGTCTTGCACCAGCACACTTTTTCCTCTCAAGGGCTCTGTAGGCATTCCAGAAAGACTATCTAGCTGAAAACATAAAACCGACATTTGGGTAATTTTTCAATTTTTTTTATGGGTTTAAAACACTTATTAATTGATGCAAAATTCACAAGATGTTTCCATTGTTTTGTCAAACCTCTGTATCTACGCTGACACTTCTCCAAAATTTTTGACGGCAATAATTGCCATTGATTGTCAATTCCCGTTTTTCGATTTGACAAAGTCACATTTAAATGCAAATTCAGCTAAATGGCTTCGAATTTACATTTTCTGAAAACCAATTTCCATTGTAACTCAACATTCCAGAGGTGGTTAATTTAGTACCGATAAATAATCCAATACATGATTACCCGACATTACCTGGCTGACAAATTTATGTCAGACAAATAAAGGTTATGATGTTTTGCAAGTTTGTTCTTATGCAAATAGACACATTTATGTAAACATTATTAAAGAGAACAGCAAGTTTCTGTTTGATTATACTTTTTTTTTTCATTTTTTGTGTTGGAGTCGAACTTGTTGATATAGGTTTCATAAGTATTACTCGTAATGTTTTCACTAGTTCGGACCGGCATCATCAACGAGAGTAAGAGGAACACACGTGAGAGAGACGGGTTATGAAACGTTTTAGTAATAGCAGATATAAATCTCACCTGTCTGTTTAAATGCTTGTATGTATGTAGGTTTGTATGTCTGCCTAAAACTTTCGATAAAGGCGACGGATTTTCACGAGATCGATATCGTTTTGAAGCTCAATCCTTCGGACGACAAATAACGAATAATCGGCAAAAAAAAAAAAACATTAATTCCTTCGCCCTCGAATGAGCACATTTCTACAAGGAGCGGTCGCTTTTTGTGCCGATATTTTCGAAAGTCATCCCCTCTTTTCGATTGACTAGCCTTCATTTGAACTTTCGCCACTTCCAGACGTCACGTTTTTTTTTTTTTTTTTTTTTTTTCACGTTCTTTTCCTCCTTTACGGTACGGGTTCCAGCCTGCTTGCATTCTAGAACTATTTTTTTTCTTTTTTTTTGCTCAACACACACCTCCAAACACCCAGGTAACGCCGAGCACTCAGGCTAGTAGCAGATAAGTATCAGGTGGCGAATCAGGTTGTGGGGTCAGTAACTGGTTTCGTCGGGGGGGGGGGCGTTACGATAAGCATTTTATGATGTTTACACTTGTATTAAAACTAACTGCGTTTGTTGTGAGTTTAAGTGTTTTTATATATGTGCCTTTTAGTATTTTAGTTTGTTTACGTTTGTTTTAGTGTGTATTATTTCTGTGTTTTGAGTTAAGATTTACTCGCTTTGGAAGAGGGACAGTTATGCTTGATTTGGATTGGTTAGTTGTTTGTGTTTTACGGCATATCAACCCTTTTCGGGTTATTTAATGCATAATCCAAAGATTTTGAAGGAAAATTTTTTAATAGAATATATCTGTTGTTTTCATGTCGGTTTTTATTTAACAGGTACTACCACTCCGGGTCAGAGTGGACCTGGGAGCAATGGCAATTAAAGGGTGGCACCACACTCCCCAAAGCCCGCAAGCTGGGGCCTCATCACTCGGTATAGTTTAAGGCCATATCCAGGACCAGCTTGCTTTGGAAGATTGCGGTCGAGTCAACAGTATGCGTAGTTAATCGGCGGGATATCGCCATGGTTGTGTAACCAACGTAATTATTGAAAAAATATAAAAAGGTATAATGAAACAAAAGCTTTCTTTTCTCTTTAATCATGTTTGTTTGAATAATAGAAAAAATGCTGCGCAAATACATACAATTCAAATAGAAACGCGTTATTGGTTGAGAAAAGAGGAATAGGCAGAGTACACATTAGTAAGGCAGTAGTTTTAACAACGTTTGTTATTATTATTGTTATTGTTTACTAAAATCGTGATCACTTATCAAGGCAAGATGCCATTCAAGGATAAAGATTAATGAGATGGAATTATTGTCAGAACCATGTTTGAATATTTGTGGAGACGATTCAGGACAGGAATCTGTTAACATTAGGTGTGAAGATGACCAGGTTGTTCTCTGCAGGGAAGCAGTCCCGTTGCAATGTGTTCTACAGATAAGAAGTCCTTGTAAAGAAGCTCTGTTTGTGGAAATTCTGCCTGATGCTAAGCACACTAAAGACAAAAGGAAAGTGACAGGACTCAAGTTCGAAGCTTGCGTAAGTTGGAAAGATTTTTCTTAATTTAAAGAAATTAACTAAAAAAAAAAAAAAAAAAAAAGCAAGGATAACCAGAAATTAACAAAAAATAAAAAACTGCATAAATATTTTTAATATTTTTAAATAGCTAAATGAGATTTTTTCATAATCTTGAAATAAATAGACAAAGGTTTGAAAAAGGATGAGTTTCTGTTTTTCTCTTTTTTTTTTTCTTAGTTTATTCAAGTTGGGGCTTGGACATACTATCAGACGCTAAACATTCACCCACTATCTTATATATTACAACTTTTTAAGATTCTTACCAGCCCCTTTAAGTGCTATTGTTTGAATCTCCCTTGCACTTGGTTCACCGGGTATATTTGCCAGGTAGTTTTGGAAATTCTTTCTCTTGAATCCAGTTGTTCCTATAATCACTGGAATGATATAGATCTTTTTAAGATTCCAGTTTCTTCTCAACAGATAGGTATCATTATAACGATTGATATATGTAAGAGACAACCAATGTAATTTGTTGTCATATGCTAATGCATGAATTAATGACCAATATGTGTCCCATTTTATTGTTTCCTCTTGAAGCCAGCTTCCATGATGTTTAGGGATGCTGAATAAAAGATGAAGAAACTATACCTATTTTATATCTGGAGAAGTCATCGTGTATAGTTAGCTATCCTGTTTGGTTTGGTTCTTTTTAGTGTTGGGACGATTAATCGGGATTGGGAATGAGAAAACTCGAAACTTTTTCGGGTATCAGAATCGAAAAAATTTGTGCCTCTTTTCCGATGCCAAAAACGATTCTTTTAATTATCTTTTCTTTTTTATTTAATTTTAGTTTAAGCAAACTCTTTCACTGCTGGTATTAATAATGAAAGAATAAATATTTATTGATTTTAAACTTTCAGTGAAAATAAAATTTATAGATCACCTCCTCACAAGTGTTGTTACGTATAAGAAAATACATGCACATTTAACATGTGGTTCTGTAGTATTGGGAATCCCTGCTTAATTGCTATATAGGTAGTTTTAGAAATAGAAAGTTATGTAACTATATTTTCATTTCCCATCAGCGAGTAGGCAGGGTCACAAAAGGTTAGATTTGACGGGTATCAACCTAGAGAGTATGCACTGAAAATCAGTGGTGACACGGGAATTGCGGTTGAGACACGGGAATTGTGGTCGAGACACGGGAATTGTGGTCGAGGCCGTGGTGACACGGGAATTGTGGTTGAGCAAAATTAGTGGTGATACGGGAATTGTGATCGAGGTGACATGGGAATTGTTGACGACCACATGGGCTGAGAGTAGGTTTTGTACAGCAGAGAATGCAGACGGGATATTTCGGCTCTCCGACAATCAGGGTTCGAGATGATAGGCTTGCCTTGAAATAAAAGATTGAAGCTTCAAATCCATCTTGTTGTTTATCGATGCATCTGTCTGCAGTGACCCCTTCCCAACGAGATGGCAGATTGGCGACCAGAAGATATCATCCGCTGGCCAAGGCAACCAGGTAATGTACGCATTATACATTTGCACGTACACGTCTTGAAGACTTTCAAGGCAAGAAACGGTGTAAGGATAACACACACACAACAGTGAACTGCACATAATATACGTCAAAGCATACATACACACACCTATATATGTAAGAACACAGACACTTAAAAGTACTCGTAAAAGTAAAAAGAAAACAAAGTAAAAAATTAACGCTTAAATAAATAAATAAGAAAGGACGCAAAAGCCCTAATTTAGCAGTTCTACGGTAATCGGAACAAAATAACCATTTCATAGTTAAATATTAAGGAATTTATAAAGAACCGAAATCAGGAATTTAGTATAAAACTGATACTTTTACTGGAATCGTCTCATCGCTAATTCTTTTGTTTTACGGCATATCAACCTTTTTTTTTTGGAGGGGGGGGGTCATTTCATTCTGAATCCAATCACTTTCGAAATAAGGTTTTATGCTTCAAATTCTTTATATTTTCAAATATTTATTCATGGTGTTTGGTTTAATTGTTTTGTTTAGGAAAATTTTTGTTTCTGGTTTTGGCTTTGCTGAACATGATTGAGTTTCGCAAAGAGAAAAGAAAAAAGGCAATAACATCAATGTTCAAGTATAATGTGAACAGACATCTTGCTGCTCAACTCCCTACATAGTATCCCAGCAACTTCTGTCCGTGATAGTAGCCCCCTACATTAAAGTGGAACTGTGCCTTGTTTGGGGTGAAAATGTAATAAAAAATTTTAATAAAGATTAAAAAAATATGTTTGATTCATTTTAGCTAAGGAAGTAGATATCTTCAGACAGCCTAATCTGATAGCACCAGCTAAATGCCGGAAAAGAAATTTACTGAATATTATGGGTGAATGAATGACTGTCCCTCCACGCCAGGAACCACAGATGACTGATGTAGTCTACGCATGCGCCACATATTACATAAATCACGTGATATATGAATTAGTCATATACAGGTCCCATCCACTGAGTTGGTACTTACGAGTAAAGGTGGTTTCACATTGGTGCTGTACAGACATCCCTGATCGTTATACATTTTTAATAACATAAGTTAGCTACCATGATGTGAATATTACAATAACCTTTCCTTTATCTTGGACCTTTAGCCACCACTTTCCTTGGCCCTAATATAAGTTATTACTAGTAGTTGTTCACTCGCAAAAACAGGTGATGTTCCTAGAGTGAGAGTGACACGAGTATCCCCAAATTTTCAGAAGCGCTACGCTTCTCTCGATCACTATTGTTATCGCAACAGAAGTTTACCATTGATCTATTCCTGAAAATGGCCATTGGCTCTCACAAAAATTTTAGGAAAAAGAACAGCATCTGGATTCTAGTAGAAAATATTTTTATCATTACTTGTACTCACTAGGAGTTCTCACAGAAGTCATCATCATCATCAAAGATTATTTACTGATAATAATCGGTGGTGTTCCCTGCACTCTGCATGACAATAAGTCTCCCCAGGTTGCTACTAATCTCCACCTCTTTAACTTTTTCAAATTATATTATTGCAACACCCGTTTACCATTAATTTCTCGCTACCTAGAATCATTGTTCTTCATGGGAATTTGGGCGGCAGCAATAAGCCTTTTTAAAGTGCCAGTACTATTTGCGCTCATCTAGTGAATGTCTGGTTCGTGCTCTTCTTCCTTAGTTCTTGCATCCTCTTCGGCCCTTCATGACTATTTTGCATGGTATCAGCGAAGGCTGATGCCTATTTGTTGCAGAGGAAGGAACAGTTAATAGGATTTCTGGGTTTCATATGGCATTCCTTCCATCTTTTTATTTTACTTCCGTTGCAGTTTCCACGTGTCTTGTTAGCGTTTAATTCATCATCATCATTATGATGATCATATCATATGATGATGATGATCATCATATATGATCATTACTATTACTACAGGGTGTTCCAAAAGTCTTGGGCACATTTTGACATTGAATATCTCAAGAACTATTAAGGATATAAAAACGCATCTGTAATCTTGTAATTTGTAATCTCAAATTTTTCATGGAATTTTAAAAGATGTTCAATGTGAGCACTATTGGTCACACAACACACATCAAGCCGAACAGTCCAATTCTTGCTAAATGCATCCCATTATTGTGTTGTCAATGGTTGCAACAGCTTCTATTATTCGAGCCTTCAGCTCATCCATGTCTCTTGGACTGGGAGGCACATAGACCAGCCCTTTCACAAATACTCACACAAAAAAAAAAAGAAAAAAAAATTGCAGAGTATGAAATAGGGAGATCTAGGAAGCACGTTGAAGCACCCTAAACCCCTTTTTTAGTTAAGTGAACGCCATTACTGGATCTGAGAAGAAACGAAAAAAAAATAGTCTTAAAAAAATCAATGTATTTAATTTTAAAATGGCGCCAGTTTCATCTTATTACCATTCATAGTTTAAGCAGTTGAAATGTGCTCAAGACTTTTGGAATATCCTGTATTATTATTTCTTTTCTTTTTTTTTTAATTTGAAACATTCTCAATGGAAATAATCGTCAAGTTGTTGAATGTTAAAACTTAATTTTTGTACTACTTGGATTCTTAGGACTTCTGTTCCTGGCTTGAATTTTATTGTACAAAATATCAGCCGATGTAAACTCCGGCCTTCTTCACGCGTATCTCGTCAAACTCGGGAATTTGCACACAATTTTAAACGGAATCGTTTATTTAATCCATGGAGATAGCATACTCTCGTTCTGTCAGCCATTGCATTTAAAAATCCTAAGTAATTCGCAATTGTATTTTGAGTGTCACCCCGCACTGAAGATTGAACCTTCAACCTCCAGAAGAGTGTAACTTGCAACTGAATTTCGCCTAATACTTTATTCATGACAGCACATGAACGGAGGTTACGTCGGTGGAAACTTTGTGACAGCACTAAAGTTGAGAAAAGTAGTTCGAAGAATCAAAATAATGCGAATAATCAATCCTCATCTCAAAAATTTGAAAACCCTAATAAGTTTTTATTAATCAAGTAGATTAAACAGAGATGAAGGGGCTTCAATGTAAAACCCACTTTAGCTCAATCAGCTTAGACGGCTTCACTTTGGAAATATGTCTAGTCTGGATAGGGTTAATAAAAACTCAAATTTTCAAGTTTGTTTATTTTAGATAAACACAACACTAGGGTCAAGCAAGCAAAATAATTAACTCTCTCTCGTTATATTCCAGTAATTATATCCGAAGGTATGTATTTCACAAACCTCGCCTTGGCCAATTCAAAAAGGTTGAATGATTACAAGTTAAAACATCAACAGGCGACCCTTAACCTTTTGACCTTAACCTTTTTACCCAATAAAAGTGGTACGATATGACCTTAATATAACCTACCAGCTTCACAAAGTTGGTGACCATCTCATCAAAACAAATAAACAGTGAAAGAGATCAGGGGGTTAGAATAGGGCAAGTGAAACCTAATGTTATAGAGGTGATGATGGAGGTGGAGTCAATGAAGTAAGCCTATCTGATTGCATTAATTAAAAACTGTGAGACTGTTTTCACAAAATATATACGATTATTTCTTTCTTTAATGTATTGAATAATAATAATAATAATAATAATAATAATAATAATAATAATAATAATAATAACAACTAGCAGGACCTGTGGAAACTCCACAGGGGACTCATTCATATGTAATATATTGATGTTGGCATTCTATAGATGTTCAGTGTAAATGGAGACGCTCTGATATTATTGTAGCATTTTTTGTTAAAACTGCAAAAGTATTTATCTAAGCTAGCACGAACGCCTGGTAAAGCCCGGTCGTAAAGTACGCTTAAATATGATATTTTAATTCTTGCAGACTTCGTATATATTATTATAGAGTTAATGTTCTATCGATTTTTATGTACTATAAAGTTGCGATTTCAAAAATCGGAAACATTTCCATATGACTTGAGTGCATTAGTTTGGATCGAAACCGAAATAAAGTTATGAATATATATATATATATATATATATATATATATATATATATATATTACACATACACACATACTAACATGGGTAACCGGCATATATATATAGAAATAAATGAAATAATACACTAACTGACCTTTTGTAGATATTAATCAAATTGTGAACAAACAGACAGGAATACGAATATATATATATATATATATATATATATATATATATATATATATATATATATAAACTTGAGTTACCATAATCGAAACCGAAACTGATGAAAAATTCTTGATAAAATTATTTATGACAAGAAATAGAACATAACAATAAAACGATCCGGATGTAAACGTGACAACAAAAGAACACATATTTCTTCTTCTTCTTCTTCTATTATTATTATTATTATTATTATTATAAGAAGAAGAAGAAGAAGAAGAAGAAGAAGAAGATAATGATGATGATCACGATCATGAACATTTAAACCGAGACATTGTTTTATGAATGTGTTAGCGAGTTTTGTCTTTTTAATTTAATTTTATTTTGTTTGTCTTGGTAAGATAACCATCCGGTGTATTGTATATTAGACTAGATGCTTGGTAGTAAAGTACGTTTAAATATGATATTTTAATTTATTCAGATGTTGTATTTATCATTATGGAGTCAATCCTCTATCGATTATCATATACTTGCCCGGCGTTTCCCGGGTGTTTGGAGGTGTGTGTTGAGCCAAAAAAAAAAAAAAAAAAAAAAAAGTGGTAGTAGGGAGGTCGGCTCGAACCCGGAAAAAAAGTGACGTCTATCGCCAAACCGGAAGTGGCGAAGGTTTAAATTAAAGCTAATCAATCGAAAAGGGGGGATGACTTTCGAAAATATCGGCACAAAAAGCGACCCCTCCTTGTAGAAAAGTGCTCAGATGAGAGTGATGGAATTAATGTTTTTAACCAATTTTCCGGTATTTGTTATCCGCTTCAAAACGATACCAATCTCGTGAAAGTTCGTCGCTTCTGTCGAAAGCTTTAGGCAAACATACGTACATACATACATTTAAACAGACAGGTGAGATTTTATATTATACCCAATCCCAATATGTCGTAGTAATCTAAAAAGTATATATATATATATGAGTTTAATAAATTAGATTTGAAATAGACGAATTAAATATATATATATATATATATATATATATATATAAATGCCCAGCTGTTTCGCTGTATCACAGCTCTTCAATGCGGTTAGACTAGCAACTACTTCAAGCTAGGATTGTTGCACTATTCTAACTAGGTGAAATAACAATGATCAACAGTATCCAAAGACTGCAAGCTCCATTTATTTACACAAACAGCATTGAATTTTTACGCTCTTGGAAGTTTATTTCACCCAGCAAAATGCTCAACCCAAGAAAGGGAGTATTTATAGTCATCCGCAGACAATATATATCATCAGCGTCGCTTAATACGTTAATGGCAGTTCCCAATATGTTCAATCCAAGATAGGGAGCATTATAGTCATCCACATACAATACTGTTTCACAGCTCATCAGTGCGGCTAGACAGGCATATATGTATATATATATATATATATATATATTTCTTTTTACTATAATAATTAAATACCTACAGACACTAGTGTTTCATCCTTTCGGGAATCTTCAGTGCAGAGTGCCACGATTAATACCAGTCGAACAATTTGAACCCCGCAACACCAGACATCTCTGGCTCGATTAGCGGAGACCTAATCTATTCGGCTACCATTAACCGCGTGAAATAACGTCGAATTTAAACATTTTAATTTCAAATGTTCATTTACGTCAGTCAGACAGTGATCTAATCGTTATACGATGATCTATGCATAAGAGCTAAATTGACCGACTTTAATTCAACTGAAAGTGCCCAACAATAAGAAACGAATTTCTTAAAGGGGCTGTCATAATTATTTTTACTATAATAATTAAATACCTACAGACACTAGTGTTTCATCCTTTCGGGAATCTTCAGTGCAGGGTCTCACGATTAATACCAGTCGAACGATTTGAACCCCGCAACACGAAACATCATATATATAATACACATCAAATGCGCTTAAAAGCCAAATTACAATGCAATTTTACGAAAAAAAATATTTTACTTGCTTGAAATTTATGATTTAAATATATTTCGGAGTCAAACTCCATCCTCAGTATGTTGTTTCTTTTCCTTCTTCTATCTTGCCATGTTGTAATGTTGAAGAAAGAAATGTCGGTAATAAAGATCAGTGCATTGTTTTTCAGTGGTTGGATTTTGAAACGTCGGGCACGGTGCGTTGGCAACGCGAGATTAACGTCAAGGGTGTGAGTTCCATATATATTTACACCAAACATGGCATACATAGGTTGGGCAAAATAATGGAAACATCTTGTGAATTTTGCACCAATTAATAGGGGTTTTAAAAAGTACCAAAATGTTGGTTTCGTGTTTTCAGCAAGAAGTCTTTCTGACGTCATCTCAGGAATGTCTACAGAACCTTCGAGAGGGAAAAATGCTGCTAGATGGTTTCTTCTCCATCATTTCCAACATTGTTCATTTCTAGATAATTCAGTTCCCAATATTATGTGCTCTGAGTAATAAAGAATATAGTGCTTATTCAGAATTACACTTGATTAAAAACACAAAAATGTAGAAAAATATTTATGATGAAACTACTTGTCACAAAACGATGATGTCATATTCCAAAAATCGTGTAAATTGAGCAAGTAATTTTTTTTGATAATAAAATCAAATTTTACGACTTGTAGCGATTGAAAAGTTTTAATTATGTTGGTTAAAAAATACAGCGAAGCTGAAAATGAATAACATTTATAAGACATTATTTTTCATAAATAAAGATTCTTTGAATTTGCATTTTTTTAAAATTTCCTAATGTCTTGGTCAGATTGTGTTAAAATTACAGAAAGATATCAAAAATAAAGAATCTATTTAAGTTCAAAACCCTTCAGACTTTTTTATACACCCTGTATATAATGCACACGCGCATACAAGTACATGCACATATATATAATACACACATATATATACATTCGCATATAAACCATACACACATAAATCATATACACATACACACATAAATCATATACACATACACCCATAAACCATACACACATACACACATAAATCATACACACATACACACACAAATCATACACACATACACACACAAATCATATACACATACACACATAAATCATATACACATACACACATAAATCATATACACATACACACATAAATCATACACACATACACACATAAATCATACACACATAAATCATATACACATAAATCATATACACATACACACATAAATCATACACACATACACACACAAATCATATACACATACACACACAAATCATATACACATACACACACAAATCATACACACATACACACACAAATCATACACACATACACACACAAATCATACACACATACACACACAAATCATACACACATACACACACAAATCATACACACATACACACACAAATCATACACACATACACACACAAATCATATACACATACACACACAAATCATATACACATAAATCATACACACATAAATCATATACACATACACACACAAATCATACACACATACACACACAAATCATACACACATAAATCATATACACACATAAATCATATGCACATACACACATAAATCATATACACATACACACACAAATCATACACACATACACACACAAATCATACACACATACACACACAAATCATACACACATACACACATAAATCACATACACACATAAATCATACACACATACACACACAAATCATACACACATACACACACAAATCATATACACACATACACACACAAATCATATACACACATAAATCATATACACATACACACATAAATCATATACACATACACACATAAATCATATACACATAGGTGTATACTTCATGCACACATCTTACGCACATACACAGACACACACAACAATGAAATAGAAAAAAGCTTATTCATCAATCACAGATTATAGCATGACCTTAATTCCACAAGCAAATCTTGAATCAATCAGCCATTGATATTAAGTGAGGATCAGAGACAGTTGATCTATGAGCTGTGGAGAATGGGAGGAAGCTGAGGCTGGGGGAGGGGGTTAGATCTTCAAATAAATCTACAGCAGAAATTTGGTGTTTCTTTATTGGCACTTAAATTTCTTTTACTGCGACTGATTACCAATCGACCACCGACAGAATGGGTACCATCTTTTGACCGAAGGTTACATCAAGTCATAGTTATGTTATAGATCAAAGAAAGCCCTTAAAAAATGGCAAAAACAACGGCCAGATCAGAAAGAGATTTGTATCTTTATCTGTGATGAATAACAAATTCAAGCATAAGCCTCAAACATAACTCCATCGCATAAAAATTGAGACTTGCTTTTATTTGCTTAGGGTTTATATATCTTTATGTTGTATCAAATTATTCGATTCATATTGATACCAAAAACAAATGGTTATGTTTATTGTTTGTAGAATAAGGTAGAATTAGTTCCACAAGCTGAACAATTTTACACCACTGATACATCTTTTTATAAGGATGAAAATAAAATTATAATAAACTGTATGTCTGGAATCCTTGTTCTATTTTTAATCAAAATCCATGACAACATTCAAAGTAAGGAAAAGAAATTCCCTTTTAATATTTTTTTTTTTACAAAATTGAAAAAGAATATAAAATACATATATAATAAAACACAAAGCATTTCATAAATATGTGTAAGCGTGTATGTATATATATATATATATATATATATATATATATATATATATATATATATACACACACACATTCCTGATCAACTATTTAAGACCATTTGAAAATCTTTAAAAAGAAACCTTTTTAAGGATAGATTTTAAATTTCTCCCACTTAAAGTTACCAATATTACAACCTAAAAGTGCTCGTCTGAGCTCCATTCTCTGGTCCCCCTCGCCAATCTTTTTCAAAAAACACCCGACTAGCTGAAACCACGTCAATAATTTCCCCCACTCCTTATCTGTGCCTAAATCAAAACGTAGATTCCATGAACAAAGCTTCTTTCTTAGAACTGCACGCCTGTGGAACTCTGTTCCGCTTGCCTGTTTTCCTCCTGACTTCAACCTGGATGTCTTCAAGTCCAACACAAACAAATTCCTGATGAACCGCCCCCCAAGTAATGATACCTCATCAATTCTCCAATACTATTGCTACACTATCCCATTGATTACTGTACACACAATAACCCTTATCCCCGAGTGGCCATTGGGCCTTGATTGTAAGAAAAAAAATGAAAATTCAGAAATTTACTATTTTATTAAATGAGTCATTTTACACTTGATCAAAATTATAAGACCAGGAGTATAAATTGTTTTTAGTTCAGTTACAGATGAGCAATCACTGTGTAAAGGGTCACTATGCACAAATCAAGCAAACTTACCGGAGTTGAGCACGCTTGAATTATACATTTCCATAGCAAGATTTATCACGGTGTGCGATCACAGTTAAGGTAAATAACAGTAAAACTGTGATTTGCAACTTTTTAAAGAACAGTTAGAATTCTGGAAAAGCAAAATCCTTTGGTAACCCTCCAGGCAAATTCTCCTGCATTGAGTAGGACAATAAGATGGATTGTTGTGAAAGACGGTACTTTCTGCTAGTCAAATTAAGCAGATGCTGATTGCAGTCCAGTAACCATCAGACGACACTTACAACAAAAAGGCATGGTAAATAAAAAGCATAAACAAATTCCTTGCGTGCTTCCATGTCACAAGGTTGACGACTTAAGGTTTGATCATGAATGCCAGACATGAGACGTTGAGAAGTAAAAGAAAGTCCTTTTTTCTGACAAGAAAAAAATCAATCTAGATGGGCTGATGGCTCCAAACGATACTGGCATAACGAAAACATGCCTCCTGAAATTTTCTCCAAGTATAGTGATGGAGGGATGCTAATAGTATTCTGTGCCTTTTCTTACAGGGGAACGATGATGCTCCAGGTAGTGCAGGGTGGTCAGACAGCAGCTGGTTATGTTAGCATGCTACGAAAAGCATCGTTGAGGACAGAAGGCCATTGTTTGTGTGAGGATGGATGGTTATTCCAACAGGATAATGCTGAACAATGGACCTTGACCTTTCCGCAAGAAAATGGGGTCCATCGCTTCGGACATTCCGCATGCTCACAGAACTTGAGCCCAAGTGAAAATGTGTTTGAGGATGGATGACAACAGATGTTTATCAAAATGGTAAACAATATTCAACAACAACAAAAAAAAATGAACTTTGTAAAGCCATCTTCAGAAGCTGAAGCAATATCCCCGCACCTTAATGGAAACCCTTATTTCTAGCATGCCCCCAAAATTTTTGAAGTCATCAAAACCAATGAAGGTAAAACTACTAATTAAATTTGGTTGTTGAATGTTTTCATACACGTTTTGTACAATTTTGTAGAATTTATATCCTTGGTCTTATAATTTTGATCTAATGTAAAGTGTTTCAGTTTACGAAAAAGTAAATTTCGGAATTAAATGTTTGGAATGTCGCTTTTTTTCCGTCATAAACTTTTAGTTTCCAGTATTGGTAACTTTAAGTGTAAGGAGTTTAAAATCTATCCTTAAAAAATGGTTTCTTTTTAAAGATTTCTAAGTAGTCTTAAATTTTGGATCAGGAGTCTGTGTGCATTATATATATATATATATATATATATATATATATAATAAATTCCACAGCCAAACAACGTCGCAGCTCACAAGAGCCATGACAGTCAAAGAACCGGAAGTCCAAGACTCGAGTTTCGCCCTCATTTGGGCTCATCAGTTAGACACATCCGAACTCAGGATTCGAAACCCGAGCCTCTTGCATGCAAGGCAAGCACTCTACCAACTGAGCAAACGCCCTGCACACAAGAATTCCATTAACCAACACAGATCAAGCAAACCGCGCCAAATCCGACTGTGAAATGAACCTACCTCGTATCAACAAGGGACGCGGTCATCCAACCAGCTAATAACCCCAAGCCGACGTCTCACAAGTAGGAGTTTCAACTCGAAAGGACGATGCCATCCAGCAATACTAACCAAGCGAGCAACTTATGATAGGATTTTCAGAATGTGAGAGAATGTATATAATAAATTCCTTTACTTTTGGAATGACCTTCGTGTTTCAGAATTAAAGGTTTACATCATAAGGGGTTTAAAAGGGTAAGGAACATAATATAATACATATATTAGTGTTGTGTCGATTAATCGAAATCAGAATCAAGGAATAAAAAAAATATCGAAACTTTGGGGTATCAAAAAAATGTGTCTATTTTCCGATGCCAAAAACGATTCTTTTCATTGGCTTTTTATAAAGAAAAATAATCTACCACTGATAGTAATACTAAAATAATGAATATCTATTGCTTTTAAACTATTAGTAAAACTAAAATCGATAGATCATGCCCCACGTTTGTATTTTTATGTTTGATAAACTATTTGCACATTTAACATGTGTTTTTACGTAAAAAAATAACTTTATAGTTAAATATTTAGAGATTTATAAAGAATTGGAATCGATAATTGTATCGGAATCGGAAAAAATATTGGAATCGTCTCATCCCTAATATATATATATATATATATATATATATATATATATATATATATATATATACACACTTTTATTTTGTTAATGAATTTTTGAGATGAGAATTGGTTATTCATATTATTTGGATTCATCAAACTACTGTTCTCATTTTGGGTATCATTTCTACAATGCTTCGGTCAATGTAACCTCCGACCTTCTTCAGATGTATCGTGTTAAATTGTATACTAGAACTACTTAGTAATTAATTGTCCAAGTATAGAATCTAACACGATATGGTAAATAATAGATAATGTATACAGTAATAAATAAAACACATATATACTAATAATAATTAGTGATATTTGCAACTAGAAATAAAATAGATTTAGGCTTTCCAAAATCCGTACTAGAACTTCCGCATGATCTGCGGCACAGTGGTTAGAGTACTTGGAAAAATCAATTGTAAAAGTAATATTCTCCTAAAGGTTGAAGGTTCAATTCTCAATGTAGGCGATCGAAATATACAAGTGGAATTGCTGACAGAACGAGAGCATATGAAATAAATAAAGCGTTCCTTTCTAAATTTTGTCCACATCTCCAAGTTTCACAAGATACACCTGAGGAAGTTTAAAGGTTACAGTGACCGAAACGTTATGAAAATGACATTCAAGATGAGAAGACCAGCCTGAAGAATCCAAATTATACGAATGTTTTTTTGCGTTTATTTTTTATGTTATATCAACTTTTTCCATTACTAATGATACCAAAAACAAACGGTTATGTTTATTGTTTGTGAAATAAGGTTTTAGGAACTCTTATGTTCCTTACCCTTTTAAACCCCTTATGATGTAAACCTTTAATTCTGAAACACGAAGGTCATTCCAAAAGTAACGCCTTTATTTTTTAATTCAGGGTACTAGTGCACTTATTGATCCGTGCTGAAATAATAACGTTATTATTTAAAAAGCCGTTCTTAACATGGGGAGGAGAGGAAGTTTTGTAACTATTCTATACTATAACCTTACAATTGAATAAAAAAAAAACATATAAAACTTTAATTAAACTTGGAAATACGATTTAAAAAATAGCGTGGATCAGTAAGTGCACTAGCACCGAATTCAGCAACTAAAACATCGAAGAGCTATGGAGACAGGAGTGGTACTATTAAAATGAGCGACCTTTTGTGCTCCAAAATTTATTTTTCTACATAGTCGCCACCATTCTCAATGCACTTCTGCCAACCTCTTTTGATACTTCGGTGATAAAAGTCCAGAGCCTCTGTCGCCGTTCTGAAATCGACCAACTGTGCTGACATCAACTGCGTCGACTTTGTACATATGTGACAGGCACCAATGAATGTTGAGCGATTTAATTTTTTCTGCATGGAGGAATTCAATGATGCATCTCTGCTTCTGATGCAAGCCCATAACATTGGTCGCTTTCTTTGAGCCTCACACCGTCAATATCTGCAACAACAACAACAAAAAAAAAATCATGATCCTACCATGTGAATCCAAAGATTCTATTGTTTGCATTAATTTCCCCGATATTGTTTTAGTCAGAATTCTTTCTAGAAATACATTGGAGATTACGGGAGGGATCACATGAAGGTTGCCAGCATCCTAAGTGAAAGTGATTTTTGTGGAACAAACTGGATTTGAACTTGGGACACCCAGATCATCAGTGTGTCGTTAACCACTTGACTATCATCGCCCCCCCCCCAACAGTCAGATGAGTGGTTCAGGTCATGAATACATAAGTTCAGTCATCATAAAAATGCAATTTGCAAGCCTCTCTGATCCGTTCTAGAAAAATATTAGGTTGATGCAAAAATAATGTCCTTTTTCATATATAGTGGAACATCAAAAAAACGACATTTTTGCACCAACCTAATACAAAAACAGGAGGCATTTTGGAATGCTGCTCCTATTATTTTGCGGATGAGAATTGATTTGGATTATTCTGACTACCGATCTCATCTTCAGTGTAATTCTACAAGGACTCATAGCGTAACTATTAAAATAAAATTCAGGTCTGAATGAGACACTTCTGAAGGTTCAATACTCAGTGCAGACAATACTAAAAATACAATTGCAAATTACTTAAGATTTCTACCCGTTCATGGCTGACAAAACTTGCGACATGAATGAAGGGAATTAATCTATATATATAAAAGCGAAAATGTATGTATGTATGTATGTATGTATGTATGTATGTATGTATGTATACATGTATGTGTGTTCGCTTTTTCTGTATGTCAACAAAAGGCTTTTTTCAGAGAAGCGGTTGCTCGGTTCACAACTTTTTAAAACTTTTTATATCACATATAAATCGTAATATCTCAGAGTTAACAACGAAGCTCGCCTATCTATTTAATTTGCTCGATTTCGGGAAGATAAATATTCAATATTTGTCGCTCGCCGCATGTGGGTTAGTCTTTTTCCTATAACATCTTGGGGGGGGGGGCGTTCAGCAGTAAATGAATACTATCCCGCAGTCAAACTTGACCTCATTAACTCATTAAAACGGGCACCTGCTAAATCCAAGTAATTAAATAAATTCAAACGTGTTTCCGTTAGCATCTCGTGGCGGGGCAATGGTTAACGTCGCACTTTTTTTTTCACACTTTAGTTTACAACTTTGCCTCAACGATTCGGGTTCGATCCTCATACTTACTTTTTTTACCCCCCCCCCCGACACACACACAACGCCAGGTACCCCTCGCTAGTAACTAATAAAAGCTCCAGTCCTGCGTAGATTAAACAATCCAAAATATTCGAACGACGAAAGTCGTGAACGTTACGTAAACGCTACTTGAGTGCGTCATTATTTATACTATATACCATCTTTTTAATATGTATATATTAATGCATTAATAATAATTAATGAACACAGACACACATTCACGACGATATAGAATAGAATTAAAAAATAATATGTCACAGCGCAGAATGATGTGTTAATAATGCACTGACTCAGAACTTAACTATTGTCGGTATTGACTCTCACAGAACACGGAACGACACGACTTCCAAGAACACATATTTATCACTGTGTGAATATTGGCCAAAACATTACTCAATATTTCTTTTTAATTTTGTAGATATGCTACATCCATGGATTCCAAAAAAAAGAATTCTGTTCAAAATTCTGAGCAGATTCCAGAGTTAATCAAAGATCAACAGCCATGATTTGTCCAGTGTTGCCTTGAATTGGTTGGAATAACTGACCATCGCCTCCGACAGCGTGTTTAACAGCCGAGCGACCCAAATGAGAAAGAAGCCTTTCAACAATTCCCAATTGGGAATTAATAAAACCTGTCAAATTAAGCGCAAATTGCAACATTTCAACTTCCTCTCATTGGATACTCTCTGGCTGTTTGCTGTTTACACATGCCGACTTGCCATTTATATAGGCACCGCCAAAACTGGGGGTGGGGACAGGTAAGTACTTTTTGACGGACCGTCTTTTTAAAAATCTACCAAAAATCAGGTAATTATCCGATCAATACGAAAATTTCAGCGATTATTAAGAGAAGAATGAACTTTATAAAAGTGTACTTATTTTTCATAAACAATATTTATATACATATATTTTTTTTTGCTTACAAAACCTCCCCTTGTTTTGAGGGAGTACAAATATCCTTAAAATAATCATCTGAAACTGAACACAACATATTGTGTTGTTGTAAGGGACAGAATTATAGATTAAAAAAAAATTTGTTTGCATACCTTATTTTGACGTCTGAATATCAGAACTTCGATTGTGTTTAATTATCCCGCTTTTGAGTTTTGAAGTGTGAAATTCGGTGAATATGTTAAATAAAATAATTAATTTAAGTTAAGCAAAACAAACAAAAATTTTTTTTTTAATATTTATTCGAAAAAAAGCCATTTTAAAATCTTTGATAAATAAATTAACAATTTCTTTTTAGCGAGCCGAATAATGCATGACCATTATTAAATAGAGCATGCGTTGAAAAATCGATACAAAAAAAAAATTCGATAAATATTGTGCCCTTTGTGTTAAAAATAGCATCATTTTTTTTTATCCCGTTTGAATACGTTTGCCGCCTTTCGACTACGGTGGACCAAACGCGCTGAAATAATTTTTTTTTATTCTGCTTTAAATTGCCCCCCCCCTCTCCATTTTGGGGAGCCTGGCCCCCACACACATACACATTAAAAACCAAACTCATACAAATGGTCACCCATCTGGTACTGGCCAGCCTCGGCGTTAATAATACATTTAAATTTTCGTCACTGAAAAATAAGTTTTTTTTCGCCTGTTTGGTCTTCCATAGTTTGCTTTTTATCAACTACAAACGTAAGCATTGTCGATCTAGACTCTAGATCGACGCGAAGTAACTGCCTGCCTATATGAATAAGTGAAATTATTTGAAATCCAGGTACTTATATTATAATATTTTTGCATATTCTCTTAGAAAATCATCCTAAATCTTAGACAACAAATAAATAAATTAATTATTTCAAAAACCTTTTTTTTTTTTCTTTTTTTTTAATATTTATGTACGTTTTTTGATCAAGACAAAAAATGTCAATTGTTAACTTTTTGGGAAAACTTAACATTTAAAATTTAATTAAGAATAGTAGAAAAAGTTTTACATTATTCTGTTTTTCATATGATAAAATTCAGGGTTTTATCTTTCTGGAAAAAAAAAAGTTACTCAGAAATAATGGATTTTGATAAATGTAATTTCGTTTTAAAAAATCAACAACAACTTGATTTTTTGGCCATTTTTGGCAGTGCCTACATTCATAGGTACTTAATTTCTCTCAATTCCGATGTTAATGCCTGGTAGTCTAAAGGTAGAATACCAGCACATGCGGTCAAGAGTGAATTTGTGACTAGGTTTAAATATCTTGACTGGCAGTAATTATCACTCCCTACATTGATGATTGCGTAAGCATGAAACATCCATGGATATAAAAGTAATTAAGATTTATGCAAAAATATTATCGATATCTATAATATAAAGCTGAATGTGTGTGTGTATGTGTGTCTGGTCACGAATAGGCTCCTATACGGTTGACTATTTAAAAAAAACTGATTACATATAATGATAGAAGATGTATTGAGACACAGGAATGGGTATGTTTGATCTGGCAGAACGGTGGTTCATTAAAATTGTGGGGGCTGCGTTCGCGCCTAGTCCACAAAGTATGGAAATAAAAAATTAAAAAATTAAAAAAAAGTTTACAAGTGTTTTTGATATAGATGTACATAAGAATACTTGATAAGTATGTTTTAACTTAAATAGGGATGGTATAAAATTGTGGGGTCTATGTTCGCGCCTGACCTCCATAGAATGGAAATAGGCACAAACTTTAATAAAGACTTTTCATATCTATCTGCGTAAGTATACTATGATAATTATGTTTCAGTTTGAAGAAATATGGTATAATAAAATTATGGTGTGTTCGTTTGCACCTGACCTCCATAGAATGGAAATATGTCACAAAGTTTAACAAGCTTTTTTAATATAGATCTACAGAATATTGTGATAAGTGTTTCAGTGTGAACAGGTATGGTATAGTAAGTTATGGGGATTATCTATTTTATTTTTACTTTCATCATATTTTGCTTTGGTTTTGATACCCCCAAATTCAACCCAAATTTACAGCCCTTCCTTTTCATAACCTTTCATACTTTCATAAATCAGAGTCGATTTTCTGTAGGCTGTTTTTGAACCCAGTCAACGACGTGTACCTTTGCTAGTATATATATAAAAATAACGATAATATTGTTACATAAATATATAATAAAATATATATAAAAATAACGATAATATTGTTACATAAATATTAACAATTATTTTATATATATACGTGCGTGTGTGTGTGTGTGTGTGTGTGTGCGTGCGTATGGAATGGTCTCTAGCAAATTACTGTCACTTTCTGGTCTACAATCTTGAAACTTGGTATATAGAGGATTTGAAACTTGATATGTAGAGGATTTGGACATGTGAAAAAAAACATTCGATTTGGTTTTTAGACAGTAAAATAACATAGAAGGGGGTAAAAATTGGAAAATTGGAACTTGGCACTTCTGAATCAACTTCAAGTATACATTTATATGTTAAACTATGTTAATTTTTTAAGTTTTGATATCCAGGTATCTTTATAGCACATTGTAGTGAATTCCAGTGAAGACCAATGGTTGGTGCAAATGAGAAATCAATTGTAAACGGTTGTTGCGATAATACAAATTCATTTGCAAAGGTTATTGAAAGAGGTGGAGATTAAAAAGAAATCTCCGGAGACTTGTTGTCACTCAAACTCCAGGGAACATCACAGGTTGTTTAAAAAGAGAAATCTTTGAGGATTGCTTGTGTGAGAACAGTGAGTGAATAATGATAATGATAATGATGATGATGATAATAATAATAATAATAATGATAATAAAATAATATTAAAAATGATAATAAAATAATAATGATAATGATAATAATAATAACGATAATAATGATTATAATAAAATAATAGTAACAATGATAATAAAATAATGATAAAAATATTGATAATGATAATAATGATGATAATAAAATAATAATGATAATGATAATAATAATGATGATGATAATAATAATAATAATAATGATTATAAAATAATAGTAACAATGATAATAAAATAATAATAATAAAAATATTGATAATGATAATAATAATGATGATAATAAAATAATAATAATCATGATGATGATAATGATAATAAAAATATTAATAATAATAATGATAATAATAATGATAATAAAATAGTAATAATGATGATGATAATAATTATAATAATGAGTATAATAACAACAACAACAACGATAATGATAAAAAGAAACATAAGAAAGAAAAGGAAAAACAAAAGAAAAAAATGAAAAAAGAAAGACAAGAAAAAAAAAAAAAGAAAGAGGAAAAAAGAAAGAGAAAGAAAACACCTTGGATGATGGATGGTTCCTAAGTGGAATCAAATCCCAAAGAGAATCTAACAATTAGAGTCTCATTATGCGAATGGTAACCAACATTCGATGAAGGCAGCAATTCCTGTGATTAATGAACTTCTTTAAAAGCAAAACTCATGCTTTCAATGTGAATCACAAATTGTGTGTCTTGCAAATGTTTGCTAAGAAATTCGAGGAGAGAAAGGAAAAGTTAAAAATGAGGTCAAAGGGTCAGTCGGGCTTGACATCCGAAAGCGCAAAGGGATAAAATGGGTGAAGTTAATTGCTGACACTTAATTATCGTGCAGGAAAATACAGGAAAACCGAAAACGTCGTTTGTATTTTTCATGGAGAAATTGGAAATTCAATCAAAGGTTCAACATAAAAGCATTAAAATGATTCCTATGTATAAATAAAAGATGTGTGTCTGTCCACACATTCGTCGTTGATGATTGATTTCTGGAGCAAAATTAATAGAACATTTATGGAAATCGATAAAGACATGGCATAAAGCTACTTAATGTAAGAATAATAAGAACAAAAGATGATTATTGCCAAGACGATAGATGCCGATTGATTTTAGTCTTCAAAAACCAAGATTAAATGTTAGAGGAATATAGTCAGTTCCAAGAGAGTTTCACGTGTATGTATTTATTGAAAGGAAGCTTCTAAGAGTAGGAAACTGTACTATAATGAAGTATGAAAACAACAAATTGATGGAGACCACTAGACCAACGAGTCAAATGAGCGGAAACAAAAGAAGCAGGGAACAAATCAGACAATTCTGAGAAGCATAATCATAATTATAGAAAAGTCTGAGATTAGCAACAGTGAGAGAAAGGGGGGGGTGCAGGTAGAGTTGATAAAATTCAAGGAACTCTTGTCATTACTAACCAACAGAGCGTTATCACTGTAGACTAAAGGAAGAGTCTATCGGGCATGTGTATATAGCCTGATGTTGTATGGACGTGAAATCTGATCAATGAGGGTTAAGGACATGTGTTGCATGATAGAAAAATAAGAAAATAATAAGACGAATTTGTAATGTGAGTCTCAAAGATAGACTTATACCTGATTATCACAAAGGAATAATTGATCTTGTGGCTCCTCGATATACATTCCTTTGACTAACCAGACAAGCAGCAAAATCCTGTCCCTTCACTGTTGAGGTACCCAGATGTCGGAAAGACCTTTTACTCTAATAGTTTCTTTCCACTGACTGCTAGACTTTGGAATTCCTTCCTTGTTTCCTGCTTCCCTGACTCTACTAATCTGCAGAAGTTTAAATGTAATGTGAACATGCATTTTACTGCTCAAATCCCCACAGGCTATGTTAGAAACGATCCCCAAATAGTAGCCTTTTCAGTTCCAAGTTGAAATATGCATTGTTTAGGGTGAAAAACAGTATAAGTATATTTTTTTTCAAATCTGCCACTTCGATACGGATTATTATTATTATTATTATTATTATTATTATTATTATTATTTGTAGTAATAGTAGTAGTATCGAAATTCTTCTACTAAATCTGATAGGATTTGAACTTAGCCCAGTTGATTCCATAGTCAGTACCAACATCTATTTGGCTAATCACACACCTCCTTGCAAATGTAGCCTTGACATTATTGAAGTTACAATCAATAATCTTTTCATGATAAAAAGAATCATTTTCTGCTCTAATGAAGGTTTTTTTTTCCGATTTGATTTTATTGATGTGGCCATTTGCAAAGTTCAAATTAACGAATCAATCCATCGCTTAGCACATTGAAAAAGAGATAAAAAAAAATACAAATATGGCGACGAGATCTCTATGTTTCTCTTCTCATAGGATATGACTGCACTTTTAAATAAATCTATTAATAGTTGAATCAGAGAGATTTCTTATCGGGTTACCTGTAGATTATGACCTGTATATTACTAAAATTATCATTGCAACTTTCCATTCCCATGAAACAACATAACTTTAATAAATTATTTACAGCGTATATAGCCGTGACAGACTAATAATATTGTACACCAAAACGTACGTAAATTGATTAGAAAGATTTATTTTAATAAAAGAGAACAAGATAAAAATTTATGGCTAAACAACGAGCGACGATCTCTCTATATATCTCATTTCATATGAATTGATTACATTTTTAAACGATTATATTGATAGTTGATTCAGATATTTTGGAGAGGGGGGTCTACCTCTAGATGAGGACCTGTATATTAATAAAATTATTATATTAATATCAGGACCACATGGTGCTTTCTACCTCGCTAGATTTTGTAATCAGTGTTCAAATGTCTGATCAGTTGAGCAAGAATTCAACAGATAGAAATCGAATGCTAGAGAGTTGGTATTTTAGCAGGCTTGGATTTTCTATTATGCTTAGATAGGCAAGTCCATTCTTCGAGTTCTGATCGGTCCATGAATGGATAATCAATTTGGAAAATTCTTGCTTGAATTAAGCGATATTTACATATTAATTATTGGAATCATTTTCCAAGTTCAAATTAACCAATCAAGTCATCGCTTAGCACATTAAAAAAGAAAATAAACATTTTGGAAAAAAAAAAGATTTTGGAAAAAAAGATGTTGGAAAAAAATGTTGGGGAAAAAAATGTGGGGAAAAAAAGATTTTGGAAAAAAAAGATTTTGGAAAAAAAAGATTTTGGAAAAAAAAAGGTTAAAAAAAATACAAACATATGACAAGATATACGTTTCTCTTATATGAATTGATTGCACTTTTAAATAAATCTATTAATAGTTGAATTAGAAAGATCTTTGGATTAGGGAAGGGATACCTCTAGATTATGACCTGGATATTAATCAAATTATTATATAAATATCGGGATCCTATGGAAAATCTACGGTGCTTTTTACTGTGTTGAATTTAGTTATCAGTGTTCAACTGTCTGATCAGTCGAACTAAAACTAAACTGAAAAATAAGCAAAAAAGCTGGTTTATAAAAAAGCTAGGATGTTTCATTATGCTCAGATGTGCAAGTCCATTCACTGTCCACAAGGGTCGTGGCACAGTGGTTAAAGTACTTGGAAAATCAATTCTATAACAAGCCATACGCGCATGGTCCCGCTCTGGTGCTGCATGTGAGATGACGCAACAAAAACTATGTCAAGAAATGAGGAATGTGAAAAGTGTAAAGGGGCAACATGCCTTCCCATTTTTACCAAGTTTTAAAAAAATCTAATGGATGGGGCGAAAGTTTGGGGGTAAAAAGTGTCATTTTTTGCAATTTTGGGGTATTTATGACCCCTTTTGAGCTCCTGGGAATGCTGACTCCCAGTGAAAATGGACCAACGGTGCAGTTTCACACCTTAAAACATGTATATTAGTATTCAGCACCATGGAAAACCACTATATAGACATACATATAAAGTTTTTGAGTAATATGAAAAAAGAGCTCCAAAAAGTCATGTTTTTTTTTTTTACTCTAAAAGTCCCAGAGAAACGCGAACCAGAATTTTGCCAAGGTCACCCATATGGAATTTAGATTAAGAACAATGACTTTCACATTTTGGCCAAGTTTCAGGAAAATCCAATGGATGGATCAAACGCTATGGGGTAAAAATTGTCATTTTGAGCCCCTGGGGATGTAATGGGAATTTTCGCAAAAAAAAAAAAATTTTCCTGTGCACATCTATTTAATAAAATACAATTTGTGGCAAAATTTTAGGAAAAATTAATGGACGGTTATCTGGCAATCGTCCAGAATAACGGACGCACGGATTGATGCACACACGGGCGACATTAAAAACATGGGTCTCTTTCCGATAAATCAGGGGACCAAAATGTGATATTCTTTGAAAAATACAATTGCAAATTACTTGGGACCTCTATCCAGTAATGGCTGATGGAACAAGAGCATGCTACTCCTATGAAGTAAAAGGGTTCCGCTCAAAATTCCATCCAAATTGCCGAGTTTGACAAGATACACCTGAAGAAGGTCAGAGATTACAGCGATCGAAACATTGCGAAAATCACACTCAAGATGAAAACCAAATGAATCCAAATAATACGAATATCCATTCACTGTGTTCTGATTGGTGGATGATCTATTAGGAACTTTTGACGTGTGCTCACATCTTTGAACAGGCTGAGATTGAGGGAAGCGAGAATGATAAAAAGTGTAGAATACTTGCAAAATTAGAATCAGTCAGGAAACCTAGACAAACTCCTCCAGATAAGATAAATATTGAATTTAGTAGTCAGTATTACTAGAAAATTAAGAAAGTTGGTTTATAAAAAGGCTGAACATGCTTAAATGGCCAATTCATTGTGTTCTGATTGGCTGCTAGATCCTGAGTGGAGAATCTATTTGGAAAATGATTGTTTGAATTAAGTAATACAGTAAAACTCCTTTAATTTGAACTTCCTCTAAAGTTGGACTTCCTCTCATCTGGACTTCCTCTCATTTGGACTTCTTACTTTAGTGACAACTATGTTTTGCCAGCAATGTCACTCCGAAGAGATATAATCATAAAGAAGCTACAGAACCAAGAAATTGCAGATTTTCATGATCACTTACGGAATACATTGGCAGCGCCCGAGAGCTCAATCGATGTAAATAACTGCAATGAGACTCATTCAATGAATAACTAAAAAAAAAAAATGTATTTTACATAAATGTATGATTTCTGTAGATGATAACTTAGGTAATAAATACCTAACAAATAAGAGAAGATTTAATTTATTTTCAATGTTTTTGTTATTGGTAATAATATTTAACAATTCTTACTTGCAATATATCGTAAACTCAACTTAATATATACTTGAAGTATCATATAGCAATGAATTTCATTTACTATTTCTTAATTCTTAGAAAATTAAAGTTAACTTCAGCACATTTTTTTTTTATCACGAAACTTGAACAGCATCCTCTAATTTGAACGAAGCGGATGTTCAAATTATAGGAGTTTTACTGTATTTACATATTAACTATTGGTAAGTGTCCATTTCGTTCTACATGCATCAATCTGTACAATTTACTGTTGAAAATAATATTCTTTTTAAATAACTCCTATCCTTACATCATCAACGCTCTGATCCCCATCTGGCATCAATTGTGATAGATGGCTCTCGTCTGGGAGAGGCCCCGTGTTTTGACAAGTTTCTGGGCTTGACCTTTACTCCTGATCTGAAATGGAACACGTGCATCAAGTCTGTTGCCAAGGTCGCTGGAAAGATGGTGGGATCCTTCTACCGCTCCAGAAGATATCTCACTACTGATGCAATTCTCTATCTATATAAAAGCCAAGTACGTCCAAGGATGGAATACTGTTGCCATATCTGGGCAGGAGCTGCTAAAAACAACCTATCCTGCCTTGACAGAGTACAATATAGACTTCGTGGCTTAGTGGGGGATGCCCTTTTCTCTACCTTGCAACCTCTCTCCCACAGAAGAGACGTTGCGAGCCTATCCTTGTTTTATCGTTATTTTCATGGCAGGTGCTCGTCTGAACTCCAATCTCTGGTCCCCCCTCGCCAATCTTTCACGAAAAACACCCGTCTAGCCGAATCCACTGTGAAAAATTTCCCCCACTCTTTATCTGTGCCTAAATCAAAACGTGGATTCCATGAACAAAGCTTCTTTCTTAGAACTGCATGCCTGTGGAACTCTGTTCCGTCTGCCTGCTTCCCACCTGACTACAACTTGGATGTGTTCAAGTTCAACGTTAACAAATTCCTAATGAACCACCCCCTTAAGTGAACACTTCATGAAATCTCCACACTAACGTAATGTACTTGCAATAACCCTTATCCCTGAGTGACTTCCGGGCCTTGATAAGTGGTGACCACTGTGTAAAAAAAAAAAAAAATAATAATAATAAATCTTTTTCAGGGTGAACACTATTCGGAATAAAATTACTTTTCTTCTGGGAAAATAATTGATTCGGAAACAATTTATTTTAAAAAATAGTAAAGTGAGGAATTTTGTTTTACTGTTTTCGAAATAAAATAAATGAAACATTTTGAAATGTATTTATTTAAAATTGTGTAACATGATTTGATTTTGGAACAATTTATTTTAAGATGAGTAAAATGAGAACATTTTTTACCTTAGCAAAATAAGATTATCACCATCTTTGTGAAGTGGACGATCTGATTTTTGTTTTTAATGTGCGTGAAATGTGATAACGTACATAATAATATGAAGCAGATAATTAAAACATATTCATAAATTCAGCAGAATTTGAATTTAAAATATATTTATGCTTACTAAATTGGCCTTTTATGCCGGAAATAATCAAGACAAGCAATGGTAAAAGTATGTTACAGAAATACACGTCATGATTCTGAGTTCATAGCTGTCACAAATCGCAGTATTTAATTCCTTCCTTCCACAGGAAGATGTGACACAAGGTTGGAAGATGTGGAAAGTCAAGTTAGTGCCTCTAAAGAAGGAACACTGTCTTTCTAAACATTGTCTGCATCGGCATACTCTGCCTCAGCAATAAACTTACTTCACTGGAAAAGGGAAGCAATGCCTAAGAAAGTGGGCCTCCTAGAACTAGCTAGAACGAATGCCTCAGCCCAAGAGAGAAAAGGTTACCAAAATGACACAGTTTGTGCTGGACTGATTGCAAAGATCGGAGCTAAGATTCTCATGAGTCAGCAATCTGAATCCAACGCCAAATTGATTGTATGAAACGCTGCTATGATATTTAGTTGTAACTGTTTTTATTGTCTCTGGCTAAGTCCATTTATTACCTGAAATAGGTTATTCGTTGCGAGAGGTGCTGAGAAAATGGTGGGATCATTCTACCGCTCCAATAGATATCTCACTGCTAATACAGTTCTCTACCTGTATAAGAGCCAAGTTAAGAGTGCAGTTACCACGTCGTTTGCAAGCCTGTCTCTGCTTTATCGTTATTTTCATGGCAAGTGCTCGTCTGAACTCCAGTCTATAATCCCACTTGTCCTGACTTTCACGAGAAACACTCGTCTAATTGAAACCACTATCAATAATTTCTCCCACTCTTTATCTGTGCCTAAACCTAAACGTAGATTCCTTTCTTAGAACTGCATGCCTGTGAAACTGTTCCACTTTTCTGCTTTCCAACTGACTACAATATAGTTGTCTTCAAGTCCAACGTGAACAAATTCTTGATAAGTTAAGTAATCCAATTTATCAAATTTCCACTACTAACATGACTACGATATGTTCTCCTTGACCACTGTACACTTATTAATCCTTATCCTCGAGTGGCCTTCGAGCCTTAATAGATAGTGACTCCTTTGAAAAAAAAAATAAATCAGCTTATTGCATAACATTATTTTCACTCCCTCTGGTTTTGTGGTTTTGCTAGTATATTTGGCAAACGAACACATACTACAATGCTCTTCACCAAAAGAACAAATAATGCCTAGGAGGATGGTAACATTACGAACGAAAGTATACGCAGTGTTAGGATGCATAGCAGTGGAGGTTGACGGCATGCGTTGCATGGAGAGAAATTAATGGAAAATAATACAATAGATGTGTAAATTGAGTCCTAAAAACAGGATTAGATCAGATACCGTCAGAGGAAGATGAAATATGGCCAGTATAGGGAGATGTGTGCAGAAATGGAGACTTTGTTGGTACAGTCACAGTGAAAGAATGGATGAAGGATTTTTGGTTAGTAGATGTAAAACAGTTGAGGTAGCAGATGTTATAAGATATGATAGAATATATCACATATCGATTTTCAGTATTTACTTCAACAGTGCTTCATAAGCTAGTAGAGCTAGGTAGTAAGTTATAAAAATATATCTGCTTAGTTACATATGTTTCGATTACTGAATTGTATTAACGATCCGACAAAAGTCGGTCGAAATTGTTGGATTGTTGATACAATTCAGTAATCAAAACATGTGTAACTAAACAGATAAAACGGTAATAAAAATATATCATTCAAACACTCATGGATAAGTGGCAGTTTTAGTCATTTAGAATTGCTTTAAAGCTTCAGCGCTCCCCCATTTTTCGACCAAATTTCAAACAATTATTACAGTTTATAGATCACCTTCTCAGCTATATTGTGTTGTTGTTTTTTGGGTTTTTTTTTTTCAATTTTCGTTCAATAAAATAAAAATTATGATGAATTTACTGGTGTTCAAAATCGTAAAAGAAAAACCTAAGGAGGTGAGCGACATTTTTTATGACTGGTTTCCATAGCAACCACGTTGCTTCAGCGACTACTGTTGCTATAAATTCACCGCTCTCGCGAAAAGAGAAGTAACAAGCTAAACAGAGAGAATGAAAGAATTAAAAGGAGATAATTGAAAGCAGACGAGTGCCGTACATTGTTATCACATGTGTATGTTATGTTTATGGGGGAAAAATAAGACTGAACTTAAACAAAGAACAATTACTGGAAGCCTGGGAAAATCATAGATTACAATAGAAAAATACGAGCATGAAAAGTAATATGGTTAAGCTTAAACATGGAAACGTAAAGGACTAGTTGTTAATACTGGAAAAGAAAAGGACAAGATATTCTAGTAAAAAATATAATAAATTTATAACTTTAAAATATTGCAGCATTAAGATTTTTTTTTAAAATTCAATTTATAACATTATATAATCAATTCTTAATGCTGCAATATTTTAAGTTATAAATTTTTTTTAATTTTTTACTAGAATATTTTGTCCTTTTCTTTTCTAGTTTTAGCAATTCGTCCTTTACTTTTCCATGTTTAAGCTTAATCATATTACTTTTCATGCTCGCATTTTTCTATTGTAATATACTAGCATGGGTGCCCGGCGTTGAGCGGGTGTTTAGAGGTGTGTGTTAAAAAAAAAAAAAAAAAAAGTGATAGGAGGAAGGCAGGCTCGAACCCGTACCGCAAAGGAGGAAAAGAATGGGGAAAAACATGACGTCTTTGCTGTTACGACCACCGCCAAACCGAAAGTGACATAGGTTTAAATTAAGGCTAGACAATCGAAAAGAGGGGATGACTTTCGAAAATATCAGCGAAAAAAGCAAACCTTTTCTATAGAAAAGTGTCCAGTTGAGGGTGAAGAAATTAATGTTTTTAGCCAATTTTTCGGTATTTGTCGTCTGAAAGGCAGAGCTTCAAAACGATACTGATCTTGTGAAAATCGGTCGCCTTTGTCGAAAGTTTTAGGCAGACATATGAACATACATACATTTATATATTGGTAGCTCAAATTTTCGACCCAAACCGATTAAAAAGCTTGCCCTATCTCTGAATACCCTTTATGTAAAATTTCAAATGTTTAGGCCAGAAATTATCTTAGTAATTTGGTAGAGACCGCAGAGGTAATTTTTTTAAAACTTTGACCCCTATTATGACCTCTTAACATTTATTGTTTTTGGCTCAAATCAAGTTATTAAGTTAGATCCATGTCCAAGGAATCTATATCTAAAATTTCAAGTGTTTAGACCCAAAATTGGCGGAGGAGTTTGGTAGAGTTCTCAACGGTCAAATCGTTGAACTTTGACCTCTTAACAGCCAAATTTCTGGCCGAAAACGGATTACGAAGATTTTCTCAAATCTCAATACCCTGCATATCAAATTTTGAGTCTGTAGACTGAAAATTGACAGAGTTATTGCGTAGGGAAATACACACAGACAAACAGACACTTTCACTTTTATAGATAGATATATTTGCTCTGCAATAGTATTGAGCACATTTCAGATTTTAACTAATTACCATTTTTTGCTATATATATATATATATATAGAGAGAGAGAGAGAGAGAGAGAGAGAAAGAGAGAGAGAGAGAGAGAGAGAGAGAGATAGAGTCATCCCCTCTTTTCGATTGACTAGTCTTAATTTAAACCTTAGTCACTTTCAGTGTGGCGATGGACGCAACGACGTCACGTTTTCTTTTCTTTTCACGGTCCTCTTTTTTTTTTTTTTTTTTCTTTTTGCTCAACACACACCTCCAAACACCCGGGCAACGCCGGGTACCCAAGCTAGTAAAAATTAAACGAGAGTCACTAAGAAGAAAAAAAGATGCAAATGTAACACACACGCTAACGTATTAATATATAGATGGATAAAAGAAGAAAAAGTGAACAGGACACAGGTAATCTCTACCCGGACAGGATTTAAAAGCAAAAAGAATTAGTGAGAGGATTTTAATTGTTCTTTATGAAAATTCAAGGATACCATTGTAGTTGTGGGTGGCTTTCTTTGTCTGTTGACAATCGATAGCGTTACCCTCGGCCCACTGCCGTCAAGGATTACGTACAATAAAAACTGGACCGGTGTGAAAACAGCCGGTTTATAATCTGGTGAGAGTTTGTAGATTTTTTTTATAGATAACGTAGAACCAGACAATACATGCAGCATCCGATCAACTACGAACACCTGTTGAATTTCATTGATGCGAATATAAGTGGGCTTTTCACGTTTATACAAAACGTAAACACGTGTGGGAGTTTGTGTTTATTCCCACACAAAATAATGTTTACTGGAGATCACATCGCCAGTCTCTAGTAGAATGAACCAGAAGTGGATGGTAACATTTCATGCAGCCAAAAGCAAGACAAAGCTGTTTCTATGACAGATAATTAGGATCTATTGGGTTGGCGAAAAAGCCCCCCCCCCCCAGCCTTCATTTTCTTACCATTTTGATCAAGCTAGAGATGGGGCATCTTACCGGATGTGAGACATTCACCCGCTATCTCATACATTCCAATCGAAAAAAATTTTTTTTTTCTTTTTTACATTGTAATAGACGCGCGTATACAATCGAAATGCGAAATGACATCACTGTAAGGAAAAAGACAATAAAAATGAAAGAGAGAGAAAGAGAGCACGTTAGAGAAACCGTCACGTGAGAGACCCCACAGCCGTAACGAGAAGTGACACGTGGCGGGGAAAGTACATGGAAATAAATATCTTGGTTACAAAAAAAAAAAGGGGGGGGGATCGAGCGATTACTTCTCCTATGTTATTTGTGACTCGTTCTGTTACAACGTGTTGGGTTCTGGGTGTCTACATGTTAACTCGTGTGTAAACGTGTGTAAGCTTACAACAGCCCATTCAAGTGCAATTGTTTTAATCTCTCTTGCATTTGGTTCACCAAGTATATATGCCAAGTAGTTTTGTAATTATTTTTTCACGGGTCTAGTTGCTACTATAATTAATGAATGATAGAGATCTTCCCAAGATTCCAGTTTCTTTTCCTGTCGTACATAAGAGCTTTGTATTTCGTCATCTTTTCCCTCTCAGCTCTATTGAATTTCGCATCATTGGCAGGCACTTCCGCATATCATATTTCCGGCATGGTAAAAGCTCATTTTATATTCCTATTCTTCAAATCCTGTATTTGGTATAGCGAGTATATTGACGTCAAATGTGTAATATGCCTTCAAGCAGAGGAGTTCTTACATTTTTACTTGTATTTCAGGTTTTGAACTGGAATATTCCCGTAAAGAACTACCAATATATCAGAAAATTGCATGAAGATATGACATTTGTATGGAGAGTATGATGTTACAGTACGGATTTTTCAGA